>NW_024080635.1:1194727-1720029 GCF_003009895.1 Hyaena hyaena | reverse complement strand
GCCTGGAGCCTGTTTCAGTCTGTGACTCCCTCTCTCTCTGACCCACCCATGCTCACGCTGTCTCTCTCTCTCTCCTAGAAATAAATAAAACATTAAAAAAAATTTAAAAACAAAAAACTTTTTTTTCTTTGATAAAAAGACGAGAGTAGAGTACCATCCTCATCGCCACCTTTAAGGTTGTGTTTGGAGTTAAAACACTATGGGTATATCCCTTCACCAATATTGTATATGCAGACACTCCCTTGCTTTGTCTCCTACAAAAAAATATTTTCATCCAATAATGAAGTGGCACTTTTTTTGCATAGTTCAAAAAGGTTAAGTTCTGGAACAAAATAGAAATAGATACTGTGCCTTTTGCTGCCTTTTTGAATTGACTTAAAACTTTTTTCCCCCTGGAGGGGGAAAAAAAAACCCATGAGGAACACAGCCGTGGAAAGCGGCATCTATAAGCATTAGCCCTAGAAGGCTCCAGTATTTGGGAGCCATGTTAAAAAATGAAAGCCTGTTTTTTCTTGCTAACCATCAGCGACATTTATTCGCAGTCAGTGGGTAACCGGTGTGGTTTTATCTTTTCTTTTCAGGGAGGAGTACAGCAGTGAGTAGTAGGAACCTTCCTTTTCCTTTTCAGTCTTATTTTCCCCCCCACAAATACTTTTCCTGGAAAGATAAAAGAGTCACGCAGCTAGGCCCCGGGAGGGGCCTGCGACCTACGAGACACCCCAAGGTCACATTCTTGGTGGGGGGACGGAAAAGTGCGTCCTGTAAAGTGGGCCCCCGATTAAAGAGCCCCCATTTCCTGAGTGTCTGCTGGATCCCTGAGATAGGCTTTCGCACCATCCCCATTTACGACTGAAAGTGATGCTGGCAGCCCTGGTGAGGACCCAGACGGGGTCCCAGGGAACCGGTCAAGAAGGTCCCTGACTGCATTCAAGGATAGAAATCAAACAAGAGCCAGCAGGAGGTGAAAGAGTGTATTGAAGGTATAGCTAAAGTGCAGGTACAGAGTGGAAGACTCAGAAAGGAGACAGCCTCCTCTTTGCTCGGGGTCTGGGGTTCTCATTGGGGATTGTGTTCCGGTGTACTCTCCTTGCAGGCATCCAGGAACCAGCTAGAACAAAGAGGAGGGCCCAGGAGTTACTCTTTGGAGCCAGGGGTCTTGGCCTGGAACTGTCTAGGCCAGTGGTCTGGAATTCGCATATGACAGCTTCTGCTGGTTATTCTCACCTGGTCCTTCCTTAGATGTTATCTATTCTACCGAAATCATGAACTCCCTGTCACTTACAAGGACGTATGCTATTTGCAGGAAGAGATATGTGCAAAGTGGGGGTACAGGTCCTAGCAATAGGAGCAGAGAAAGGAACGAATCGCATTTTATGGAGTCCTTCAGTTTCCCTGTCTCAGGAGGAAACCGAGCCTTGAGACGGTGAATGACTGACCCCAAAGCCACCCTAACTGATGTCCGGACAGGGATTTGAGCCCACGCGGCGGCACACCCACAGGTGTGTGCCTAAAATCGTAGCCACGCCAGGGACAGCTAGTCTATGTGATCCCGACTTCCGGTTACATTACTGCGATGTTGGCGACCAGGCGCTTCACTGCCTGCCAGTCCCGGACCCTCACACGCAAACTGCATCCACCAGATCCCGCAGCGCACACCCGCCAGGCGGCTTGGAGAGGCAGGCCCTGGCGGCCAATGAGAGCCTTGGGCGTCCGCAGCCAAGCCAATCGGAGCCAGAGAAAGACACGTGGGGCGGAACCAGAGCCGCTGTTGGCTGGAACACCTGTCACTCCGGAACGCCCTGCCGCCCAGACTCGGCTGGGACCTCGCTGCTGTCTTGTAGTTTATCTGGCGTCCCTGCCCTTTCTCATTTATTTCTTGGCCTCGTCCCTCCCTCCTTTAATTTTTAGAGAGTCACAACTGTTTAAGAGAAGCATTGAGTAACAAATGTTTTAACGTGCCAGCCTTGTGAGGTAGGTGCTATTATGGCAGATGAAGAAACAGGCTTAGAGGAAGACTTGGCCAGGACCGCAGGCTGGTCGGGAAGCTTCCAGAAGGAACTAGTAGCAGAGGCCCTGGCTCTGGGAGATTATGCATTTACAACTTGGGGAACCCTGTCACATGCAAAACAGAGGAATGAAATGGAAAGGATGGAGGAGCTTTACATTCCAGGTGGGGAGACGTACATATGGCCAATAATGATGTGAGGTGGAAAAGGACCAAATGCGGGAATCATATCCATTTGTTCGTTCAAGAGATACCAGAGTATCTACATTTGCAGCCTCCTCCAAGCGCACAGATCCCTAGGTGGAATTCAGACAAATAATCTCGGTGGGGAGCGTATTAGGTTTGTTCTTACACAAAAACGAACATAGATAACAAAAATGGCCACTCATCCCAACATACACATTACATCTGCTTATATAAAAAGAAAAGGAACGATGGCTTCGAGCTATGCCTCAACTGGAAAGGATATCCAACAAAGAGAAAAAAGGGAAAAGGAGTGATCAATATAACTAAGGAATGAGTGCAGGGAATGGAAGTCTAAGAGGAATCCAAGACAGCTGCAGTCTGGGGAGTGGGAGGCTAGGGGTTCTGTAGACATAAATAAGGAATATGGAATTGGATATGAAAACATGACTTTAAGGATCTCTTCCTAAGGAGCATGGCGCCAGGAGCTTTGGGATCCAGGAAAACCTGGATTAAGTGTTACTGAAACAGACCACTAAAGATAGAAGGTTCAGGGGCGCCTGGGTGGCTCAGTAGGTTAAGCATCTGACTTCGGCTAAGATTATGATCTCATGGTTTCAACTTCTGCTCAGGTCATGATCTCATGGTTTATGGGTTCAGGCCTGGCGTCGGGCTCTGTGCTGACAGCTGAGCCTGGAGCCTGCTTCAGGTTCTGCGTCTCCTTTTCTTTCTACCTCTCTCCTGCTCACACTCTGTCTCTCAAGAATGAATAAATGTTAAAAAAAATTTTTTTTTTTAAGCATTAAAAAAAGGTTCAAATAAGGTATAGCGGTGCCTGGGTGGCTCAGTTGGCTTAGCGTGGGCTCTTGATTTCAGCTCAGGTCATGATCTCATTGTTCATGGGATCAAGGCCCCTGTCAGGCTCTGTGCTAACAGCGTGGAGCCTGCTTGGGATTCTCTCTCCCTCTCCCTCTACCCCACCTCTGCTCTCTTCTCAAAATAAATAACAGAATTGTGACTACATATACTTACTTAAGGGACTTTATGCAACAATATATCCAAATATTTACAACACGGTCTCACTGTCTAAGTATTTCTTTGGAAGTCTGAGAACCCAGGGAAGTTGGGATCAAGCAGGTGGGATGAGTCCAAATAGCTTCTAAAAGGTGCGTTTCCAGTTATTTCAAAAAAGGACAGGATTGGCAGGTAAGAATCTGGGCAACAGAATAGACAGATCTAAAGAGCAGAAAGTAGATTAGTAATTGCCTAGGACTGGGAGGCAGGAAGGTGGGGAGTATGCTTAAAAAGGTAGTGGGATTTGGGGGGAGTGAAATTGTTCTAAAATGGATTGTGGCAACAGTTGTACAACTGAAAATATGCTAAAGACCACTGAATTGTATGTACGTTTTCAGTGGGTCAACTGTATAGTACAATTCTATCTCAACAAAGTAGTTTAAAAAATTTTTTTTGTATGTCTTTAAGAGAGAGACAGAGAGTGAGCAGGGGAGGCAGAGAGGGAGACACAGAATCTGAAGCAGGCTCCAGACTCCGAGCTGTCAGCACAGAGTCCAACGCGGGGCTTGAACCCACAGACTGTGAGATCGTGACCTGAGCCGAAGTCTGACACTTAACCAACTGAGCCACCCAGGCGCCCTCAATAAAGCAGTTTTAAAAGCAATCTGGGGAGGCGCCTGGGTGGCTCAGTCGGTTAAGCATCCGACTTCGGCTCAGGTCATGATCTCACGGTTCGTGGGTTCAAGCCCCGTATTGGGGTCTGTGCTGACAGCTAGCTCAGAGCCTGAAGCCTGTTTCCGATTCTATATCTCCCTCTCTCTCTGACCCTCCCCTGCTCACACTGTCTCTCTCTCTCCGTCTCGGAAATGAATAAAACATTGGGAAAAAAGCAATTTGGATTAAAAAATCAAAGGTCAGAACTGGTGAGTTATGTAAGCTTAGCTGGTTGACTAATTATGATGAAGTGCACTGGTCCTGAAGAGGGCTACGGAGGGGCTGGGGGAACAATGATAAAGGCAGAAAATGTCACCCAATAACTTGTTCATCTTCCTTCTCATTGTGATACACCCCTGAATGTTTAATGCTGTGAGCTACAAGGAAATCCAGAAGACAAGAGCGGAAGGGAGCTCCTCAGAAGGGCAACTGGTTTGGCATAAAGAGATGGGCACAGCTTTTGAAAATGGATGCTCAACTCACATGTGGAAGAAAGAAAATTAGATTAAACAGGAAACACTTGGCATAAAGAAGCAGTAAGGGAAAAGAAGTCTAAAGAGAAAACAGGAGAGGGGAGAAGCTGAAAGAAGCGGCTTTTTTTCTCTTTCTTCGTAAACACAGACCTTAGCAGCAATGCACTGGCTACCAGGGTGGTTTACTAGGGTGGTGACACCCCCTAACCAAACACTGTACACTGGTTTTTTAATAAGAAGAAAAGGAAGAGGCTGTTAGCATTTATTATGCTTGTCAAAGCAATAATACGAGCCCTCACAGAGCATTTACTCTGTGTCACGTGCCGTCCTTCGCACTTCAGTAGTCATCCTCTCCATTTCAGCGTTGAGGAGACTACGCCTCAGAAAGGTTAAGGAAATGTCCCAAGGTCATACAGTTAAAGAATGAGAGTCGGTATCAGAATCGATGACTCTAATGTCCTTAACATTTATACTTGGAGGCAGTTTAACACACACACACACGGGGGCCTGGCTGGCCTAGTCAGTGGAGTGTACAGCTCTTCATCTTGGGGTCATGAGTTCGAGACCTACATTGGGTGTGGAGCCTACTTAAAAATATGTAAATACAAGGGCGCCTGCGTGGCTCAGTTGGTTAAGCATCCAACTTCAGCTCAGGTCATGTATCTCGCAGTCTGTGAGTTCGAGCCCCACGTCGGGTTCTGTGCTGACAGCGTGGAGCCTGGAGCCTGCTTCAGAATCTTGTCTCCTTCTCTCTCTGCCCCTCCTCCACTCATTCTCTCTCATCCTCTCTCCCAGTGTCTCAATGAATGTTAAAAAATTCTTAAAAATAGAGAGATATAAATTAAAGAAACAAAAAACCCCACACAGTTGTATATTTACTTGGCAGTGGGAAGAAACAATAGAAATCCACTATTTACTGTCTTGTCCTAAGAAACCAGATGTTTCTACAGTTCAAATGTTTTTGCTAAATAACATTAGCTTTTGAACTTCCAGAATAAGTGTCTGAGAATGGCACAATCTTTGTCTGTGATCTCTTTTTGGGTTATGCCTTAGAAATATCACCCAAACATGAAGTGTTTCCTTATATGTAAAACGTTGAGTAATAGCTCCTATACTGACCTCACAGGATCATTACATACACGTGACTTGTTATCTATTAAAGGATGTTGTATGAAGACAATGAACAGAGTCAGAGTCTCAAATCTGCCCCTTAACTGCCATATGGGTCTAGGTGTTACTAATTTCTATATTTGTAAAATGCAGACACCACATATAGAAATACCGGAAGGATATGGGGCACCTAGGTGACTCAGTCGGTTAAGCGTCTGACTCTTGATTTTGGCTCAGGTGATGAGCCCATGTGCTGGGCAAGGAGCCTACTTAAGATTCTCACTCTCCCCGTCCCTCCCTGACTCGTGTGCACGCTTTCTTCCAGATTAGCCTGGAAATTCATCCTGACAAAAGGTAAAGGCTTCAAGAAGACAGGACTTGAGCTGTGCTTTTTAAAATTTTATTTTTATTTGGGAGGGGAGGGGAGGAGGGA
The DNA here is from genome assembly GCF_003009895.1 of Hyaena hyaena. Lineage (NCBI taxonomy): Eukaryota > Metazoa > Chordata > Mammalia > Carnivora > Hyaenidae > Hyaena > Hyaena hyaena. The sequence continues at coordinate 1,714,097 of NW_024080635.1, read as the reverse complement.
CTGAGAAATCAGGAGACAGATTCCGAAGCAGGCTCCTTGCTTCCTTTGGAAGCAGACAGAGACCAAGGCAAGGTTCGAACTCCCAAACTGTGAGAGGAAATCAAGAGTCAGATGCTTAACCAACGGAACCACCCAGGCGCCCCTTGAGCTGTGCTTTAAAGCAGGGCTTTCCAAACAGCAACCTATGGAGGAGATTTAGCCCACATACAATTTGTTTTTCCATTGTGATGATCTATAGTGGGTTTTTTTCATTCTTCTTCTTTCCTCCAAACTTGGGAGCTTTCACGTAAGACTCCCAATTTTGGAGTGTCATGACCACTGCAGCGCTAGTCCTGTATGCACATTAGCAACAAGGGCAAGAGCTGAGAGGCAGCTGCCCCATGGCCACTGCATAAATCTCAGCGAAACACCGAGAGTTCACTCACTTCACCTCTGCGACTCCGTGGGCAGTGAACGTGCCGTTCGCGTTTTTGGAAATGGGCAAGACAGCCCACACAGCAGAATAAGGCACAAAGGTGAAGATGAGTGGCGCTGTCACGGGGCGGGAGAACTGCTTGGCAAAGGAGAAAAGCATGCTCCCGAGGCCAAGACACATACCTGAAACTAGAAGCGTTGGGGGAGAGACTGGCACAACCATCACAATAAACAAAACAAATAAATTCTGTGCTGCTGCGGGGTCAGGAGCGCCACCTTCACACACAAAAGGGAACATAGTCATTTTCCTTCCACTGAGTTATCTTCATTTTGGCATATTTAAAAACTAACACAAACTGCATTTCAAAATTCACATAAAATAGTAATACATTAAAAATATATTATAAATATGGGACGCCTGGGTGGCTTAGTCGGTTAAGCGTCCGACTTTCGCTTAGGTCATGATCTCGTGGTTCGTGGGTTCGAGCCCTGCGTCAGGCTCTGTGCTGACAGCCATCTCAGAGCCTGGAGCCTGTTTCAGAGTCTGTATCTCCCTCTCTCTGATCCTCCCCTGCTCATGCGGTCTCTCTTTCTCTCTCACAAATAAAAACATTTAAAAATAAATAAATATAAATAAAAATTTATTATAAATAAAAAGAAATATAATTTGTATTGTGTAATTAAAACTGACTTGCTTTTACTGAACCCCATTACACAGCACTGGTAGTAAGAGGTGCGGCTACCTGTTTTTTCCTAGTCAGGTTTGTACCTTCGTACAACTTAGTACTAAGGCTTAGTGCATCCCAAGAGCTCTTATCCTGGATTCAGCTCTTCCATTGGACTTAACAGTATCCCATTGCTCATTTTCACAATCAATGCCCCAAATAGCCCATCATGTTCCAAGGGGTCCATGAAAAGAAGGGCCCTAGGTTAGCCTGGAAATTCATCCTGACAGAGGTAAAGAAGTTCTTCTAGACAGTTTTTGCTTAGAGGGCCACAGTTCAAATTAACAAAATGTGCCTCAAGATACAGAAGGGCAAGAAGCACCACTCCAGCAATTCTGCTGTGTACTCACTTCAAGAAATACTCCGCAAAACCGCAGACTCAGGGCCTAGTGTCCATTAGCCCTACTTTCTGTTAAACACCCAGAGGACCAAAAAAATACAGTGCTGAGAACACTTTGGAAGCTCACGGACAATCTCTTCACGTTAGGTCAAATGGAGCATGCTGTAATGCTATCTGGCACCACCCAGTGGCAATCTTTTCTCCCGTGTGTGTGAATAAACAGCAACTTTGCAAATTCTTGTGGTAGCAATAAATACCTCAGTCAATGAACAGAGAATAGAATAATGCTGCAAATCAAACAGAAGCAGTTTCATTAAGTTACCTACTTTGAGAAGTTCAGATCATTTTTAACATGGTTTTTCCCACAACAAAGAACTCAGGTAATCAGAAAAACACAAGAAATGTAAGACAGTTCTTTTCTTCTCCAGCTGTATACATATATGAGCTTCAAAATAAAATCACATGTTGGAAGGGCCCATTTTTTAATTTAAAACAGTTAGTGTTTATTCATTTTTTTTGAGAGAGAAACAGAGTGAGAGTAGGGGTGGGGCAGAAAGAGAGGGAGACACAAAATCTGAAGCAGGCTCCAGGCTCTGAGCTGTCAGCACAGAGCCCGACACAAGGCTCAAACCCGTGAACCATGAGATGATCTGAGCTGAGTGAGACACTTAACTGACTGAGCCACCCAGGTGACCTTGGAAGGGCTCATTTATAAGGGTACTGACTTTTTCTTATGAGAAAATAGGAAAGTGTCCCTCCATTAGTGCTATACAATAGTGAGAAAGAGAGAAACTCAGGACTCTTTCTAGAGAAGTCTTCCAACTGTTACAACTATATTTATTTCTTCTAAGAAAACCGAGGGGCATACAGGATGGCTCTGTCCCATGGGAATCTAAAACAAAACCTCTCTTAATGTATATATAGGAAATATATGTGTTAACTAATTTGAAAAAAAGCAAATTCCTGGTTATAGGATTTATTATTAAATTATTAATATTATTTTATTATTGATAAAATTATTTTTTTTCAAACTGAATTCGATAAAACTATGGAAGGTTCAGAGTGCCTCGGGCTGCTGCTGACATCACTGGTCCCTCTGGGGACCAGGCAGGACGTTTCACTAGGAGGGTAGGAGGCACCTGCGACCACCGCAGGGGACTAAGAGAGGAGAAGTCATACTAGCCACCTGAAGAATTCTTTAAAGTCTGAATATTTGGGTAACATGGACCAACACTGCACCTTAATGTTCTGTTTCCGAAAGTCACACTTTAATTTAAAAAGTTCTGTTCCAGGGGTGCCTGGGTGGCTTAGTCGGTTAAGCATCTGACTTTGGCTCAGGTCAGGATCTCACGGTGCATGGGCTCGAGCCCCACATCAGGCTCTGTGCTGTCAGTGCAGAGCCCGCTTCGGATCTTCTGTCTCTCTCTGTTCCTTCTCCGCTCGCAGTCTCTCTAGTTCAAAAATAAATAAACATCCAAAAAAAAAAAAGTTCTGTTCTGCAAATCTCCATATATATCAACAGATACTGAAGAATTTGTATCATGGTATCTTCTTAAAAAGAAGAGAAAAAAAAAAAACCAACAGTTCTTCATAGGAGGGGGTTTTGCTGTTTGTTTGGTATCTCAAATGTCAATGATCACAAAAACTTCTGGCTTCTCTTCATTATAGACCTGCATTGCTGAGTACGTTATTGCCTTGACTTCAGTTCCCTAAAGTTGGGGTTAGAGGAAAAAACAAACAGGAAAAAATGAAAATCTAAATCAGAATCAGTAACTCTAGCAATAACAGACAGAAAGGCCAAATTTTACTATTATTCTGACAAATTAAGAGCTCATGGGAAACAAGTAGTTATTTGTACAGCATTATACAGTCATCCGGTAAAAATGAGAAGCCACAGATGCACAGGGAAGGAGCCCTGATTGGGAGGTAAGAGATGGGGCTCTAATCCTGCCTTTGTTTCCCCCTTGAAATGGAGGCTCCCTTAACCTCTCCAGCACCCGCTTTATCATTTACCAAGTGGACTGGATCAAGGAGCGTGAAGCTTTCCTACGGTCTGGCTCAGGGCTCCTTCTCAAGACTTCCTCCTTCCGGTCTAATCTGGGCCCTAAGAGCACAGACTCTTCTCTCCTCCTCAGCTGCCAACTCGCTTTACCTCCTGGGGTTCTCTCTCCACATGTCTGACACGTGACAATCCCCCTCGCCTGCCCTGGTTTAGAACCACAGGATCAGATGCTCTCTTAGTTCCTTCCCATTCTAGAAAAGAATCCACAATAATTCTGTGCAGCACAAAACATGTCAGGCAATAGGCGACTGGCATTTGCTAGCTCTATGTCACAAAAGAAATCGAAAGATTTCGCAGACGGATCTGAATGACAACCACCTTTGTTTTTCTTTCCCTCCACCATCATCACCTGGTGAAACCACAACCAAATTCAACTTTCTGCCTACGGCAGCACACACCATACTAAGTGGTGTCACTGTAAATCACATCCACAATCTCAAAAGGGTACTCAGCACTCACTAGTCACCCTACAATTGCCACTAAATTCACCTGCCCACTCTCTGAAACAATTACTTTCCATCTTTGCCTCTAGGATTCCTCCCTCATTCTCACCCTCAGACCACGCCTCCTGGAGAAAACAAGAGCAATCAGTACGAACTGGCTTCTCCTCTCCATCTATGCTCACATTCGCCTTTCCTCCTATTTACAAAGAAAGCCTGTCCCTGCGCCCATCAGAGGGTCAGCTCCTGTACCTGAGCACTCCACCCCATACCCCACTTTACCAACTTCAGATCTTTGTTTTGAAATTACTCTCTCCCCCTCCAACATGATCAATTTGCCCAGAGTTCCTAGATCACTTCCACACAGCATACATGGGTGCCACAAAACCTCACAGTTTAGACAAAAGAGAAAAATAAAACCATACTTCTCCCTTTCCAGCCACATTCGCCCTGGCCAGTACTCTTCTATGCATTTGCTCCCCTCTTCTGACAACCCTTCAAAAGAACCGTCTCAATATACTGCCTCCACTTTCCTATCTTTCATTCTCTCTTTGACCCGTACATCTTTCCAATGAAGAGGAAACCCATGGTCAATTCTCAGTCCTCATCTTACTCAACCTCTGGGCAGTCTCAAGGTCATTAGACAGCTGGCTTTTAGGCATGCCCTGTTCTTTTGCTCCCTTCCATGAGGCTCTCCTCTTTTCCTTTTTGGCTCTGTCTCTTCCACACTTAGTGCCCCAGGGCTCAGTCCCCTCTATACTCTCATCTATCCTCCCGGCCTTGGTAATCTCATCTAGCCCGATGGCTATAAATATCCTCTGTTCAGTGGTGGCTCCCAGATTTATATTTCCAGAGATACCTATCTCCTGAACAAGTCATTCTACAGACCAATGCCTACTATGGGACATCTCCATTTAGATGTCTAATCTATACCTCACACGTACGATGTTCAAAAGAAAATTCCGTGTGTCATTTGTATTGTAATTCACACAACCCCTCTAGTGGTTTCTCTCTTTTTAAGCTTCTCTCCTGAGGTTCCCTCACCAGGCTTCATTTCATTACGTTGTGCTTGACGAAATGATACTGCAGCTACTGGAAGCAACCAGAACTTCCCAGTCACCCTCGACTAACTTGCGTCTCTTGGGCCTAAACACAGGGCTCAGCCAACTGCAAATCATGGGCCAAATTCAGGCTGCCACCTGGTTCTGTATAGTCCTACTGCCTAAGGATGGTTTTTACATGCCTAATGGTTGGGGTGGAGGGAGACACCAAAAAAGATTATCTCATGACATTTGAAAATGATATGAAATCTAAATTTCAATGTCCATGAAGCTTTACTGGGACACACCCACACTCATCTGGTTCTGCCTGGCCTGTGGCAGCAGCGGTGCTATAACAAAGGAGCCAAATATTGCTCTTCTGTCAACTGTGGTTCCACAAAGCTTCAAACCTTACCTTGCCCTTTACAGAGAACATGTGCCTGCCCCCATTCCTATATACAGATTTGACTGGCACAGATCCTAAAGGTTGGCAAATCCAGAGTCTGGAGAAGTACAGAAGGTAGAAGGTACTTTAAAGAGCATCCAGTCCAACACCTTCACTACAGGGAGAGATACATACAGAAGCTTGAAAAGGCAAAGGGACTTTTAAATCACACAAAAATCTGTAACACACCTGACCCTGGAACCCAAGTGCTGTCTCCCTATTCCCTGTCCACCAAATCAGATGTGTGGAGTCAGTGCTTAAACATAACATGGTCAGGGAAGCCTGAGGAAAACTTACTGCTTCACACCATTTTAGAAGAACTCGCTGAAGTATACTGGCCTATACTGACTTTACAGTACGGAAGTAGATAATGTTTTTAATGGCTGTATTTAAACATACCTGAGGGTGCTTGGACAATGAAAATTCTTCTCCCCACCTTGAGAAGGAAAATTAAAACATGATTTAGACTTCCAAGGTTTAGTATCTGTTCTCCCCCCCCTTTTTTAATGTTTTTATTTATTTCTGAGAGAGAGACAGCATGAGCAGGGGAGGATCAGAGAGAGAGGGAGACACAGAATCTGAAACAGACTCTAGGCTCTGAGCTAGTTGTCAGCACAGACCCCAATGCAGGACTCGAACTCACAAACCGTGAGATCATGACCTGAGCCAAAGTCGGCCACTCAACCGACTGAGCCACCCAGGCGCCCCTTCTCCCTTTACCCATTTTAAAATAAACCTTATCAATGTGGTTAAGATACGAGGAGGCCAAGAGATGGGAGGGGAAAGGGACCTTTAAATTTCAGTTTGAGAGGCCCCTGGGTGGCTTAGTCGGTTAAGTGTCCAACTTCAGCTCAGGTGATGATCTTGCAGTTCATGAGCTCGAGCCCCACATTGGGCTTTGTGCTGACAGAGCGGAGCATGGAGCCTGGAGCCTGTCTGGAGTTCTGTGTCTCCCTCTCTGCCCCTGTGTCTCCCTTTATGCCCCTCCCCCACTCATGCACATGCGCTCTCTTCCTCAAAAATAAACATTAAAAAATGCTTTCAATAAATAAATAAATTTCCATTTGATTGCCAGTAAATGGAGATGTTGAAGGACTTATGTGCTATAGCTATTTCAATAAGGCTGATGGATGCTGTAATTAAAAAAAAAAGTGCCCTAGTACAGAGCACATGGAGCAGATTCTCAATAAACAGTTTAATGACTGTTTCATAATACAGCAGCATGTTCAAAATTTTCTCTGTACTTAAGGCTATACAAAGAATTAAATACTATCTCCCATTAGAGAAAGTAGGCCTGAGTATCACAGACGCAAAATACTACACTCTGTAGTATGGTCTTAAATTGGTTTGCATTTTATAACTTTTCAGAAAATGTCCATGGTCTGTATATAGATAGAAGACCCTAAAAGGGGACTCTCCCAGAACTTGGGTTAAGCATCTTCTCTCCCTTCAATATGAATATGGCTGAAGATTACAGTTGGAGAAGCAGTAGTGGTAGTAAAAAGAACAAAGTTTTAAAATTCTGTACAGCCATTTATTAGGAAAGTATCCTTGGATAAGCCTGATTCCTTACCCATTTAAAAAAAAAAAAGAAAGGAGGAGGAATGGAAGATCTCACTTTACAAAAAGAAATGAATCAAATTCAACATGAAGTGGATAAAATAGGTTTTACATAGAAATAACCTAAAAGAAGGGAGCCTGGATGGCTCAGCCAGTTGAGCGTACAACTCTTGATTTCGGCTCAGCTCATGATCACAGGGTTGTGGCATTGAGCACTGCATAGGAATCCACACTGAGCATGGAGCCTGCTTAAAATTGTCTCTCTCTGCCCCTCTACCCTGTTCGCACTCTCACTCTCTAAAAATAAAATCGGGGTGCCTGGGTGGCTCAGTCAGTTAAGCGTCTGACTTCGGCTCAGGTCATGATCTCACAGTTCATGGGTTCAAGTCCTGCATCGGGCTCTGCTGTGCTGACAGCTCAGAGCCTGAAGCCTGCTTCAGATTCTGTGCCGCCCTCTCTCTCTCTCTGTCCCTCCCATGCTTGCACTCTTTCTCTCTCAAAAATAAGTAAACATTTTTAAAAATCAATAAATTGGGAATCAGAATTAACTTTAAGGAACCAAAATTAACTTTGTTCTGACAAATTTCTGGTCTTCCAAAATTGAGGACCAAAGTCCTCACTCCTAGGGGTCATGAAGCTTAACCTGCAGGGACCCACTGGGATCCAATGGGACCTCTGAGTCAACATTTCTGTCTTCCTGCCCACTAGGTTTAGTGAAGAATATAATTTCAACATCTTTCATGACTTGCTGCTTAAAAGATTTTCAAAACATACCCAATTGATCGTACTTTGAAATTTCTTTGATCGATATGAAGTACCTTTACTTCCTAAAGAGGAAAAGAAAATTTAATTAAAAAAAAAATGTTCATAACAGACCATCTACTAAAACATGTCTAACAACTGTCAAAATACCCTTTTGTATACCTGAAACTGACATAATATTGTATGTCAGCTATAATTTACAAAAGTATGTCTAGGTTGTTCCCTTTCCTAGAAAATAACAGTGTACAACTTCCCTGAAGCAAAGAAAACTAAAATGTTAACTAAAGTGGAACACCAAACTAATTATATTTCAAGGAAATAAGGGTTTTTTTATATAGTCAAGGGAAATGTTGTTGAAAAATGTACACTCTCAAAACAGGAATCAGGAACTTTCGCTGTAAAACAGAATAGGATGATACAGGATTTCAATCATTCTCGCCCCATTTTTAACTAACACTGTAGGCTCTTGAACTCAGCAGGACAAGGGGCGAGCTGGAAGAGCGTAGGGAGCGGAGCTGGGAGAAGGGAGGAAGGAGAGAACGGGGTGAGGAGGAGAGGTGTGTGTGCGGTAACAACGATGCTGGACACGGGTTCCCTTCGAGAGGCTGATGGCAACAAGCAATCTCCATTTGGCTTTTCCTTGTTCATGTTAAGGAAAACTGACAGCAATTTTTAAATTTAGGCCAACATGGCAGAGCTGCTAAATTTCATATGGGACAAAGGGACATAGGGATGGACATAAATATAGCTCAAACTTGGGAGACATAAAAAGTGTGGGTGAAGACAGCAGGTGCATTCTTATCACACAATCCTGATTAGTGACAAGTATACGGTAAGAGATCTAAATATTACAAGACGCATATACTAGTCAAAGGCAGGTTAACCAAGAAGTCCCTGTTTTCTGCAAATCAGTATCATCTTATGTATCTGTATGGCTTGGTTATGCATCACACATTCTATTCTCAATCACTTGTTCTTTTAAAATCTGAACTAGAGGGGCACCTGGGTGGCTCAGTCGGTTAAGCGTCCGACTTTGGCTCAGGTCATGATCCCACGGTTCGTGGGTTCGTGGGTTTGAGCCCCACGTCGGGCTCTGTGCTGACAGCTCAGAGCCTGGAACCTGCTTCAGATTCTGTGTCTCCCTCTCTCTCTGACCCTCCCCTGCTCATGCTGTCTCTATCTCTCTTTCAAAAATAAATAAAACATTTTAAAAACTTTTTTAAAAAATCTGAACTAGAACCTGTTTGTTCAGTAAAAAAAAACTCTTGCTTACCCGGGGTATGAAGAACTCGTCGGCACTGAACTTATAAAGCCACTCATCCAAAAAGTGAAACAGAAGAGACTGTAGGTCATCTCCTACACAGGGTCAAGAAGAACCATGATAGTATGATGTTTAATGATTCTCCTCTCTAAAAACTTGTTTGGATTTAAGAGTGTAATGAATTTCTTAGGCTAGCTGAAAGAGGAAGAACAGGCTGATCATTTGGTTGTTCTTACTGTGAAAATGTACTGCAATCATGGAGAACATTGAACATTTGCATAACAATTTCTTCCCTGAGAACAAATTGGTTACCTTGGGTTTCTACTTCCAGTGTTTGGAGGGGCTCCACAGTCCCAGTATCTGTCATGTAACCAAACATGGCCATTGCACATTGCTCAAATGCTTCCTCCAGGGTCTCTCCCCATGCATGTAACCTAAAGAAATACATTCATGCCCTTTGTAATAAAATTCACAGCAAGAGAGAAAACTTGACAGCAAAGTCAAAATAAAATTAACATGAAAAATATAAAACCAACGGTGACAATCAATGTAATGGCACATTACATATATAAAGGGTTCTTTTAAACCATCATTTTCACATGTTAAAGGAACCAAAATAGGAGGAGAGAATTAAAATTAGGGACATCAAGGGGCGTCTAGGTGGCTCAGTTAGTTAAGCGTCCAAGTCTTATTCTCGGCTCAGGTCATGATCTCACAGTTCATGGGTCTGAGCCCCACGTCGGGCTCTGTGCCAACAGAGAGGATTCTCCCTCTCCCTCACTCTCTGACCCTCCCGGGTTGTGTGTGCATCTATGTGCGCACACTCTCTCTTTTTCTCTCACAAAATAAATAAACTTTAAAAAATAAATAAATAATAAAATAAAATTAGGGACATCGAGATTAAAACATCAGACTTCCTATTAACAACATGATTTCAAAGACCTAAATTGCAGGTATACTCACTGGACATCTGCTGTATGATCCAAATCTAAGGGAGAGAGGGGAAAATGCATAGGTCATTGAACTTGACCACTGAACTTGCAAATCACAAGAAACTCTAGTTCATTAAGAATATTATCCTTCTGTGGTGCCTGGGTGGCTCAGTCGGTTAAGTGTTTGACTTTGGCTCAGGTCATGATTTCGCGGTTCAGGAGTTCAAGCCCCCATCAGGCTCACTGCTGTCAGCACAGGTATGCTTCAGATTCTCTCTCTGCCCTCCCCCTGCTTGCTCTAACAAAAATAAATAAAATATTGAAAAAAAATTCCTGGGTGGCTCAGTTGGTTAAGCGTCCAACTTCAGCTCAGGTCATAATCTCACAGTTTGCGGAGTTTGAGCCCCGTGGTGGGCTCTCTACTGTCAGCATGGAGCCCGCTTCAGATCCTGTCTCCCTCTCTGTAACCCTAAATTCGTGCTTTCTCTCTCTCTCAAAAGTAAACAAACATTAAAAATATTTTTTTTTTAAAAGGTAAACTCAACACTACGTTTAGGAGCTTCTTCCTGCTATCCCCACAGGAATACCCGGAAAACAACACCAGCTACTACAGCAAACTCGCACTGGATCTGTTACCTCAAAATTTCAGTCTACTCTTCACTGGTATCATGACTTCTATCAATTCTTCCCACTTAGGATCACAGAATATTCAGGCTAAAGGAAGCCTTGTAGCCTATTTAATATAATTCCCTCACTTACAGGAAGAGGGCTGGCGGGGGGGAGGGGGGGCGCCTGGGTGGCTCAGTCGATTAAGCGTCCAGCTTCAGCTCAGGTCATGATCTTGCAATTTGTGCGTTCTAGCCCTGCATCCGGCTCTGTGCTGACAGCTAGCTCAGAGGCTGGAGCCTGTTTCAGATTCTGTGTCTCCCTGTCTGCTCCTCCCCTGCTCATGCTATCTTTCTCTCTCTCTCAGAAATAAATAAAACATTAAAAAAAAAATTATAAGGAAGAAAGCTGGGGTGCCTGTCAAGAGCACGCAACTTCTTGACCTTGGGGTTATGACTTTCAGACCATGTTGGGTGTACAGATTACTTTTAAAATTTTTTTAAAAAAGAAACCTGAAATCCAAAGAGATCGCGGGACTAGTTAAAGACTACTGTTGTTCAGGGGCAAAGCTGGGCCTAGAATTGAGACGTCATAAGTGCCAGGGTAGTAGACTTTGCACCATAACACGCAGTCTTTTGGCAACACTCCATATGCAAATTCTTCTCCAGTTCACTCAAATATATTCTTATGGACCTAATATGTTTCAGGTACCGAGGAGATGACCAGGTTAACAGGTTAACAGAAAATGACAGATATTAACCCTAGAAAAATGAAAACATATGTCCAGAATGCTCACAGCAGTGGATTCCCCAAAATGAAAATCCGGATGTCAACTGATAACAGATAAACAAAGATACAATGCAATACTCCTCAGGGATAAAATGGTGTGACCTACTGGGGCGCCTGGGTGGCTCAGCTGCTTCAGAGTCCTACTCTTGGTTTCAGGTCAGTTCGTGATCTCATGGTTCATGGGTTCAAGCCCCGAAACAGGCTCTGCACTCAAGGGGAGGAGCCTTTTTAGGATTTTCTCTCTCCCTCTCTCTCTGTCCTCCCTCACTCCTCCACTTGCTCTCGCTCTCAAAAACTAATAAACATTTTTTAAAAATGGTATGATCTACTGACTCACGCATTAACATGAATTTCAAAAACATTAAGTGAAAACTGGAGAACGCTCAGCATGTAATACTTCTATCTAAACCCTCTGCGCCAAGAGTAATCAAACTATAGCACAGCTGGACTTCTAGCAGCGTAAGCCTGGTTCCGAGGATCACCCCGCCCAAATGCATTAGACTACCTGCCGAGGAAAGCTACACAGCCAAGAGAATTTACTGTTCATTCCAACCAAAACCTAACAATAGGTCCTTAACCTCCCATTCTTAAAGCATTTACTATAAAGGGCATTTATAAAAGGCTTACAACTGTGAATATTTATCTCTTACAACTCAGCAGGGTCCTTCTCAAGGACTCCAGAGCCATTCCTTTGAAATGTAATCAGCAGAAAGGACTCCCAGTCTCAGTGGGAGGATTCTAACTTCCATAACCGCCTGCTACCAAATCCTGCAGCCTAATTGAATTTACATAGACTAACGGTTTGTAATTTACATCGACTAACGGTTTGTAATTTTTCACTTCTCTGACTCTAGGAGGCCCCTGCTCTCCCCCCTTCTCCATTCTCTCTTTTAAAGGCTCCATCACCTCTGCAAAATTTGGAATGGAGCTCAGTTCTTTCTCCTACTGTAGTTACTGAATATAAGCCATTCACCACTTTAATGTCCGGCTGTGTTTATCTTTGATACTAAGTGAAGAAGCCAGGCATAAAAGAATCTATACCATGTGGATCCACTTGTGTGAAACTTTAAAAACAGGCAAAATTCAGCTCCTGTGATAGAAATCCAAACTGCCTCCAAGTAAGGACATGGGGTGGAGGGGGGGGCTTACAGGAAAAAAGGAAAAGGGAACTTTCTAGAGTGATAGAAATGTTCTATAACCTGACTGGAGTGTTAGTTACAATCCAATGTGTAGTGCACTCCAGTGATAAGCAGATGTATGTATCTGTTTATCAAAACGCATTGGACTTTACACTTAAGATCTGAGCACTGCTAGTATATGTAAATTATACCTCCATTTTAAAAAACAATTTAAAAAGAACAATGACAGATTGCTATAGGGTAGTAGTTCTCAAAGTTTTGGTCTTAGGAACCCTTTACTCAAATATTATTGAAGACTCCAAAGAGGTTTGACTTATATGGGTTGTATCTGTCAATGTTAACCATACTAGAAATTTTAACTGAAAAAACGTTTAAATACTAATTCATTTAAAAATAACAACAAAATTGGGGCACATGGCTTGCTCAGTCAGTAAAACATGTGACTCTTGATCTCAGGATTTGAGTTCTAGCTCAACACTGGGTGTAGAGATTAAAAAAATAAAATAAAATAAAATAAAATAAATAAAATAAAATAAAATCTTTAGAAAATAGTAATAATAAATAAAAAAGTAAACCCATTTCATTTCACATAAATTACATACCTTTATGAAAAAAACATATTTCCCCCAAACTTTAATGAGAAGAGTGGCACTGTTTATGCAAGTATTTTTAAAGTCTGACTTTCAATGTGTTGCACTATATTGATTTCATTGAAGTATACACATAAAATCAACCTCACAGATAGGCAGAAGGAAAAGGGAGGAGTATCTTAAGAGCTTTTCAAAAAACTATATATAGTCTTCCTTGATGCTATACTAAAACTAGAAACATTCAAGTGGAATCTGAAGCTGTGACAACAAACTTTTCATACTCTATAACATTAAAATCCATAACTCTATCTTGTGCTTAGAATGGATCTTATCTGTGCCTGATTGTGTAACACGAAAGCATTGGTCTTTTGAAAAAATATTAGTTCATTGATTTATACAAGTAATGTTGACACATTTAATTATATAAAATTAAATCACATATATACATATATTTGTTAATATCACCACCAATATCATCAGAAAGATCTTTTAATACTGGGAAACTGCCAAGTTCATGAGGCCAGATGCAAAGTTTCCAAAATTCGAATTTCACTCAAATACTTGAGTTTTATCATTGCCAGGAAATACTGTGTTGTTTTCCTTGAAGTATTTTAAAGAAATTATCCGCCAAATACCTCTACCTGAATAACAACACTATGGTCTTTCAGTCATTCTTTGGAGGAAAAAGAAAGGGGTAGGGGAGTCTTCCATGAAAAACAAAAACAAAACAAAAAATCCAGCTCACAACTCAACTACACAGGTTCTTTTCCTCAAGGTAATCATCAATACCTTGACAAGAAGCAGAAACACTGTATGCACACTTCTCCTTTTGTTTCACAGAATATTAAAAAGACATGTACTCAGTGGTCAGGATTTAATAAGATTGATAGTCCTTACTGATTCATCAAGGACATCTTTATTCTTTTTTAATTTTTATTCTTTTTTTTTTAGTAATAGATCTTTATTTTTAATTTTTTAAAATTTATTTTTGTAATTTACATCCAAGTTAGCATATAGAGCAACGATGATTTCAGGAGTAGATTTCTTAATGTCCCTTTCCCATTTAGCCCATCCCCCCTCCCAGAACCTCTCCAGTAACCCTCTGTTCTTCCTACTTAAGACTCTTATACTTTTGCCCCAAAATGATTTTTTCTTTTAATTTTAGGTACACAGTGGTAAGGAATAGTGATTACCAGTACAGTTTGGTGCTGCCTCGATATGTTCTAAGGGGACAGCAGGTTTACCTACCAATGCTTTTACACCATCAGCACAAATACCAACACAGTGAGAGAGCAAATATCTCAGTATTATTGCAAAAGTAGTTTTGACATCACAGATCCTCTGAAAGGATCTGGGGAACCCCAGGGGTCCAAGGGCCACACTTTGAGAACTGAAACACAGGAGAGACTAGGAAATAAACTTAGCTTGCAGTGAATTCCCAAAGGAAACAAGACTTAACACTGTAACTGCCAAAAGACTAAGGGTGATCTGTACGTATTTGCTCATTCTCTTATTTCCAATATTTGCTTAGTGCCTGATACACAACAGGTGTTCGATCATATTGCTGAATGAATCAAGAAGAGGACAACTACACTGAGTCTTAAAGGAAAAAACGGGGCTACAGGAAAAGCTTGGGGGGAGATCAATAAAGCTGGGAGAAAATACAGACTAATCTCCATGGTATCAATTCAAAGGCTGTACAAAATGTTGCCAAGTAGAATCCAGTATGACCAAGTGGGATTTATTCCTGGAATGCAAAGATTCTGTGATTAGGAAACAGATTAACGTAACTCATATAAAAATATATGATCCTCTCCATAGATACAATCGTGAAACATATCATAAAAATATTAACAGGATTTTTGAACAAAAAGTTTTTTTCTGTACAACAAATTAAAAGGTTAAACTATTAACCTAAACTCATTCTTTTTTTTTTTTTTAATGTTTGTTTATTTTGAGAGACAGTGCAAGGGTACAAATGTACAGGGGGAGGGGCAGAGAGAGAGAGAGAAGAGAAAGAATTCTAAGCAGGTTCCCAGCGCAGACCTCAACACAGCGCTGGATCCTACAGATGGTGAGATCATGATCTGAACCAAAATCAAGAGTCCGATGCTTAACCGACTGAGTCATGCAGGCGCCCCTTTTCTCTCATTCTTAATTGCTATATTTACTGAATGATTCTTTGGTATAATAAAAATACATACTTGGTCTTTGTCCCTGGTTTCTGGCAAAGCAACTAAAACCCTTGAATTTCTCTGAGTGATAAGAGTGTCTCATTATTCATTAATTATCCCCTTCTGTCCACACTTGAATCTATGCTACATCGGTGACTCAGGGTAGGGTCCCTAGATAGCCTCAGAATGGGGCAGTTACCAGGAAGATCGTGACTAAAGAGTGGGAACTTTCAGCCCCACCCTCTTACCGCCAACGGCTGTGAGTGCCTGTCCTGCGGGAGGGTGGAGCAGGAGACTGACTCTTAAAGAGATTTGGAGAACATTCCATTGGTGAGCTCATCCAAATGCTAGGACAAGACAAGGCCAGAGGTGGCAAGGAAGCTCCAGTTCCTCTCCCCATACCCTGCCCTATGCACGGCATCTGACTGGCTCTCCCTCAGTTGGATCCCCTATTATACACTGGTAAACCTAAGTAAAGCGTGTTTACCTGAGTTCTGTGAACTGTTCTAGCAAATTATTGAACTTGAGCCCGAGGAGATGTGGGAGGGGAATGCGTGGGAACACCAGAATTTGCAACTGATTAGGCAGAAGTGTGGGTAGCCTGGGTACCCCATTTGGGGCTGCCATATGAGGTGGGAGCAGTCTTGTGGAACTGAGCTCTTAAACTGTGTTACGGGGCTGTTAAACTGGGGTCTGTGTTAATTCCAGGGAGTCAGTATCAGAACTGAATTGAATTGATTGACACCCAAGCTGGCATCAGAGAACTGAAAAACTGCTTGATGTTTCTCCAACTGGAGAAACCACACACTTGATGTCAGAAGTGGTGTTAGAGGAAAGAAAACACGGTTTTATGATGCATATGATAACACAGTAGAATACACAAAATTCAAAGCATGCGATGAAAGATCATTGCCCCAGAGTATCAGCTGAAAATTATACTATCAGGGAATGCCATAAGGAGGCAGGGTAAAAAATTAATTGTATAACTCAACAGCTCTCACAATTATAGTTAATAACAGAAGAGGCAAGAGATGATATCATGGCAGAAAGATCATTTACATCAGAAACAAAAAAGATGTGGCTAGGCTGACTCAGTCAGTAGAGCATGTGACTCTTGATCTCAGGGTCATGAGTTTGAGCCCCACACTGGGTAAAGAGATTACTTTAAATAAAAAATAAATAATCTATACCATGGAATACTACATGGCAATGAGAAACAATGAAATCTGGCCATGTGTAGCAACATGGATGGACCTTGAGGGTGTTATGCTGAGCGAAATAAGTCAGGCAGAGAAGGACAAATACCATATGTTTGCACGTATAGGAGGATTAGGAGGAACTTGACGGAGGACCAAGGGGGAGAAGAAGGGCGGAAATGGTGGTGGAAAGGGAGAGAGGCAAACCATGAGAGACTCTTGAATGCTGACAAAAACTGAGGACTGATGGATGTGGGGGGGAGGGGGGATGGGCATGGAGGAGGGCACTTTGGGGATGAGCACTGAGTGTTATGTAGAAACTAATTTGACAATAAACTATTTGTAAAAAAAAAAAAAAATCCTACATTAAAAAAAATAATAAAATAAAAAATAAAAAATAAATAAATAAAATAAATATAAGGATGGGCACCTGGGTAGCTCATTCAGTTAAGCGTCCGACTCTTGATTTCAGCTCAGGTCAAGATCTCCAGGTTGGTGGGATAGAGCCCCAGGTCAGGCTCTGCACTGACACCATGGAGCCTGCTTGGGATTCTCTCTCTCCCTCTCTACCCCACCCACATGTGCTTGTTCCCTCTCTCAAAATAAATAAACATTTTTTTAAAAAAGGAAAAGATAGGGTCACCTGGGTGGCTCAGTCGGTTAAGCAGTCAACTTCGGCTCAGGTCACGATCTCACAGTTTGTGAGTTAAAGCCCTGCATTGGGCTCTGTGCTGACAGCTCAGAGCCTGGAGCCTGCTTTGTTTGGATTCTGTGTCTCCCTCTCTCTCTGCCTCTCCCCTACTTACACTCTGTCTCTAAAAAATAAATAAACGTTTAAAAAAAAAAAAAAAAAGGAGGGCCGCCTGGGCAGCTCCGTTGGTTGGGTGTCCGACTAAGGCTCAGGTCATGATCTCATGGTTCATGGGTTTGAGCCCCACATCAGGCTCTGTGCTGACAGCTAGCTCAGAGCCTGGAGCGTGCTTCAGATTCTGTATCTCCCTCTCTCTCTGACCCTCTCCTGCTCATGCTGTCTCTGTCTCTATCTCTCTCTCGAAAATGAATAAAACATTTAAAAAAAAAAAAGGAAAAGACACAAAAAAGATGAAATACCTAAAAATAACCTTCTCAGGATACACAAAATAAGATTTGGAAAAGGAAAGGCATATACCATTCCTCAAAAAAAACCCTAATATAAATATTAAAGTTTTAATTCTCCCTAAACTCATAATTAATATGATTGAGAAATTACCAATAGTATTTTTTATCTGTGGTTTATTTTACTTTTTAAAAGTTTTTCACAACACCAATATCAAGAGTCACATGCTCTACCTACTGAGCCAGCCAGGCACCCCTACCTGCAGTTTACTTTAAAATAAACGAAAAGGAGGTAAAAGGTAGTCAGAATGAGAGAAGATACAAGAAAAACTCTCTGCCCTCCCACAATATGTCTAAAACATAAATTTGTTTTTTAAAAAAATTTTTTTAACTTTTTTAATTTATTTCTGAGAGAGATAGAGACAGCGTGAGCAGGGGAGGGTCAGAGAGAGAGGGAGACACAGAATCCAAAGCAGGCTCCAGGCTCTGAGCTAGCTGTCAGCACAGAGCCCGATGCAGGGCTGGAACCCATGAACTGTGTGAGATCATGACCTGAGCCGAAGTTGGACACTTAACCAACTGAGCTGCCCAGGTGCCGCTAAAACATAAATTTGTAAAAGTGCTCCCCTTTGCCTCTATCAGCAAGGACAGAAATTAATCATTAAAGAAAACTCTAGACCCTTATCCACTCAGAGACAGCACCAGAGGAATCTCCATAATAAAGTTTCCTCACTAGCCTTCACCTTCCATTAGTTTTCCGACTAAGCTTAACCGACTAAGCCACCATGATATATTTATCATCACACAACTGGCCGCCCTAGAAGTACAAAATGCTTTTCCTTTGTCTTGTCATTTCTGTACAAAATTACTGCTCCTGTTAAGATGCTATATAAGCTCAAGTTCTAACCAGCCCTTTGAGTTACTCATCACTGAATACTCCTATGTGAGGGTCGCCTAGGTGGCTCAGTCGGTTAAGCATCTGGCTCTTGACTTCAGCTGTTTATGAGTTTGAGCCCCACTTTGGACTCTGCACTGACAATGCAAAGCTTGCTTAGGATTCTTTCTCTCTCCCTGCCCCTCCCCTACTCATTCACACTCTCTCTCAAAATAATTTAAACAAATTATTTTTGTTTATGTTGAGAGAGAGAGAGAGAGAGAGCAAATGGGGCAGAGAGACAGAGAGAATCCCAAGCAAGCTCTGCACTGCCAGTGCGGAGCTGTATGGGGGGCTGAAACTCACGAACTGCGACTGACTGAACCACCCAGGTACCCCTCAAAATAAATAAATTTCAAAAAAAAAATACTTCTACATGTTTGTTTTCTTCTAGCTAATTTGTCTGTGTCAACCTAATTTGTAGGGCCCCAGCCAATGTACCTAAGGCAGGTACAGGAAAAAGATTTTTTTCCTCCCCTACAGAGGTAATGGGTACAGATAAAAAAGATAAGCCATTAGTTGATCATTGCTGAAACTGGGTGATGTGTAGATGGAAGTCATCATACTATCCCCCTAGTTTTCTATAGATTTACAGATAGCTGATGTTTATCTACATATAAGGGAGAAAAAAAGTAAGAATGGCAAGAAAGGAGCAAGTAGTGAGGGGGACTGTCCTACAAGATATTAAAAGATAGAACAGGGGTGCCTTGGTGGCTTAGTCAGTTAAGCATCCGACTCTTGATTTTGCCTCAGGTCATTATCTCACTGTGAGTTTGAGCCCGGAGTTGGGCTCTGCACTGACAATGTAGAGCCTACCTGGGATTCTCTCTCTCTCACTCTCTCTCTTCTCCTCCCACACACACGTGCATGCTCTCTCTCTCTTAAAATAAATAAATAAACATTTAAAAATAAAACAGACAAAGCTAATCTATGATGTTAAAAGTCAGGCTAATGGACGGGCACCTGGCTGGCTCAATTGGTGGAGTGGGCAACTCTTGATCTCCAGGTTGTGAATTCAAGCCCCATGCTGGGTGTAGAGATTATTTAAAAACAAAACCTTTTTTAAAAAGTCAGGATAGGGGCGCCTGGGTGGCTTAGTCGGTTAAACGTCCGACTTTCGCTTAGGTCATGATCTCGTGGTTCGTGGGTTCGAGCCCCGCATCGGGCTCTGTGCTGACTGCCAGCTCGGAGCCTGGAGCCTGTTTCGGAGTCTGTGTCTCCCTCTCTCTCTGACCCTCCCCTGCTCACGCTGTCTCTCTCTCTCCTAGAAATAAATAAAAAAATATATATTAAAAAAAAAAAAGTCAGGATAATGGGAACAGCAGGGAGGGTGGTGGTGATTGGAAAGGGGCATGAGACAGGATGCGGTAATGTTGTTTATCCACATGGTTATTAGGTATACAGGTGTATTCAGTGTGTGAACGTTCACTTACGGTATGTGCATTCTTCTGCAGGCATATTATACTTCAATATAAGTCTGTATCTCCAGGGGCACCTGGCTGGCTCAGTTGGTAGAGCATGCCACTCTTGAACTCAGGGTGGTGAGTTCAAGCCCCACATTGGACAGAGAGCTTACTTAAAGAAAAAAAAAGTTTTCATTTCCAAGTGTATTAGAAGAAAATACAGGAGAATTATTTTACATTCTCAGAGTGGACAAAGCCTTCGTAAAACTACCCAGAAGCCATAAAACAGTTAATAAATTTCACTACATAAAAATAAATTTCTGCAGAGAAAAAAGATCAACAACCCAATAGAAAAATGGGTTAAGAATATGAGTATACACATCCCAGAAGGGGACATACAAATAGCTCCAAACATACTTAAGTACATTCAACCTCACTTATAATAAGAAAAATGCAACTAATATAACAAGATATTTAAATTGGAAAAGACCAGAAAGTATGGTAATGTGGTAAATGGGTAGAAGTGTGAGGCTAAAGCACACTCATACAATGATAGTGAGAGTATGAACTGGTACAATGTCACTGGAGATCAATTTAGCAAAACCGTTAAAGTTAAAAATGAACATATCCTGGGATGCCTCTGTGGCTCAGTCTGTTGAGCGTTGGACTCTTGATTTTGGCTCAGGTCACCATCTCGTGGTGGGAGGGATCGAGACCAACATCAGGCCAATGGTGCAGAGCCTGCTTGGGATTCTTTCTCTGCCCCCCCTCCAAAATAAATAAATTTTTAAAAAATGCACATATCCTTTGACAAAGCAATGTAACTTCTGGAAATTTACAGATACACTTGCACATGTGCAAAACAATGGATGCACGATTATAGTCACTGCTCCATTGTTTCTAATAACGAAAGACTAGAAATAACATACATGTCTATCAACTGGAAACTGGTTAAATAAATTAAAGTGCTAGAACTTTTTTGCTTGTATACATAATAAAATGGTACGGACTGTCGACCTACAGAATAAGACTAGGTGGCTGGAGATTAGGACTGAAAGAAAGGCTGTTCACACTGAATACCTGTTGTACTTTTTGAGTCTGGTACAAGACTTATTAAAAACAATTTTTGAAAGTTATTTTTAAGTAAGAAAAATGAGCTAGGGAGATACATGAGAGTTCAGAAAGTACAGAATCTAGTATGCCATTATAAACAGACTCTACAGAGGACAATGGAAAATTAATGAGATATTTTAAGTAGAAAAGTAACAGATTTGTGCTTCCCAAACCACAGCAACCTTTAGGGATAATAGCTAAACGTTTAATTAGAAGATCAGAGTCTGCACTATATTTTCACATTTACTATTATCTCATTTATTTCTCAGATAAAGGGACTAAGGAGCAAAGAAGTTATGTGATTTGCCTTACGTTACCAAACCAGATCTTTTAATACACGACCCAGGTAAAACACCAAGTTGGAAGTTCCCTACCCAGCTTTTTAAGTCTTCGAATCTAACCACACTCTAACCATCCCACTGTCGGGAGATACGTAGGGGCGACAACCCATCAAACGCTTGAAAATATGGTTATCTTTAGAATACACTGGTAAAACTCCTAGGATGTAAATGTGACGAGGTATATGTAGAAAGAGTTCAAGAGACTAAATGCGGCAGCCCAGCTCCCGACTCTCAAGCCACAGAGCTTTTTGTTTCAGCATCGCCCGGACGACTACCTACAATACAGGGGGAAACACGAATCATGCCTGAAGTACCTTATGGGGTAAAGCAAGAGAGGCCAGAAGACCTGGGCAAGGAAAGAAGGCATGAAACAACTGAGCAACCTACTCACATTCGTACTTCCGAACGACTGGAGGATACTTGGCCTTGACTGCCTTCTGCTCTTCAGTCAAATTGTAATCCCGAATATCCTCCTCTTCCTGCGCCATAATTGCAACCCTGAACACTCTACTTCCGCCCTTCATTAGCCGGACTTCGGCCCTGATTTACAACTTCCGTCCTAGACTCCGCCCCTTGGCACGCACTCTTAAAGGACCAGAACTCCATTCTCACAGGTATACTTCTACCCTAAGACTTCTAGGACCCGCCGGTGGAAGCACGTCTTTACTAGGCTTAGACCTCATTCTCTGCCTTTGCTTCATCAGTTCTAAGAACCAAGGAAACAAGTAAATTGGAGGACCTCGGATTAGGTAAATACTTGAGCTGGACACCCCTATGTCTGAGTGGAGGACGCCTTTTCTTTCTGCCCCATTGCCAGAGTTGATAACCAGACAGAAAAGCACCCTAGATTTCTCATGTGAATTCTATGAAAGTGTCGCGAGCTGAACAGCCTTTAAGAAAATGGCTGCCCCCTGGAGAGTGGGGACTAAACCTCTCACGTGACCCGGCGGGCGCACTCCCACCAGCTCCGCGCGCGCGCAATCGAAGGAAGTCGGCTCCCAACCGTGTGGGGGCAGGGGAGGGGCCCGCGCCGGGGCCCCCCCGCAGAAAGCGATTCTGTGCGTCTGGATAGGCTGTGAAAGCGGCTTCCCCGCCCACCCCACGGTTCGGTGCGCTCCGATTGGCCAGTGTTGGCGCGAAGGTGCGCGAGTCGGCCCTCACGCAGGGGCAGCAGGAAACAATAGAGGCCGCGCGCGCAGAGCGAGCGCCCGTAGCCTCCCCGCCCCTCCCGCAACGCTCGACCCCGGGATCCCCCCGGCTTGCCTGCCCGCCATGGCCGACAAGGAAGGTGAGGGTGCTGGGGTCGCCCCAGGAGGGCGGGAATGCCGGGCTGGCGCCGCGGCCTCGACAGGGCCTAGCAGTGAAGGCAAGCCCGACTCTTGAGTGTTGTTCCCACCATCGAAGGCGTGAGGAGAAATCGCCGCGCGGGGCGGGCTAACGGCGCGCCTGTTCCTTCGGCGCGGAGGCCTGTCGCCGCGGCGTGGAGCTGCCGGGGGTGGGGGGCGGGAGGGGGGTGGGTGTTTGATCCTTCCCCGCGCTCCCTGTCGGTCGGCCCTCTTCTCCCGGGTGTGCCTCCACCGTTCCGTATCCCGGGGGCCGGTGCCCGGGCCTCCTGGCCGGCTGCGTGGACTTAGCGCGCACGGGCGCGTGCCCCGGAGCTCGGCACCGGCGCCCGAACGCCTAACGGAGTGACCGGCCCGGGAGTGGTGGCGGGCCCGCGAAGGCGGAGAGGGGGTCGGTACCTCCGCCCAGGGGAGATCGAGGCACGTCTCCATTTCAGAATCTAGACTCGAGCCGTGCCGCCAGCTTCGGGAGTGGTTCCTCGGTGTCCGTTTCTGTTCGCTAACTTAATTTGTTTTTAACTTTTTAGCAGCCTTTGATGACGCAGTAGAAGAACGTGTGATCAACGAAGAGTACAAAATATGGAAAAAGAACACCCCTTTTCTTTACGATTTGGTGATGACCCATGCCCTGGAGTGGCCTAGCCTAACTGCACAGTGGCTTCCAGATGTAACCAGGTGACGTGAATCCCTTGAATCTCGTTGTGGCCTCCTCAGTGGAGATTTCTCTCACTGGTTCTCCCTATTTTCCGCCCGTCGCCCGGAGAGGGCGTGCGATCAGAGCCTATTGGTGACGTTTTTTTCTAGGCCAAAAAATCAAACAAAATGTAAAAATAGTCTTGCAATTTAGCTGATAAGGGGAAACTGGCTTTCTTTTACTGATATGACTTGAATAGTCTGTTATAACTGTAGTTGGACTTGAATAGCCTGTTATAACTGTAGTTGGCCAAATAATGTAAAATGTGGCCGCTTTCAAAAAAGTCAGTTCAGTTCTTTCAGCAAAACGTTTGAACCTCTAGGCAGTAGCTGGTTAACACAAAGACGTAAATGACGTGGTACCTGCCATCAGGAAGCCATCGTCTAGTTAGTTGAAGAGGTTGATGTAGACTAATAATTACAGATATATGTGCAAAGAGCAGTTTTACAGAGATACTTAGGATATTTAGAACTGATACCTGAGGATGGGGTGGTTTTTATATAAGGGAATTATGCACAGTGAAAGATTAATCCTGTGTATGTCTTACACGTGAGAAGCTTACCTCTAAAAAGATGAAATAGTATTTTACTTAGCTTACGTTTATTGAGGGTCTGGTAGGTGCCACATATCAGGGTGTGCAAACTGAGATAAGACCCCTTGCCTGCCTTGACTTCTTGTGCATATAGAGTATGGTAGATTCCCCCCCACACACCCTGTTTGTAGGGAATATGGCCCAAGATCCCCAGTAGGTGCCTGAAGCCATGGATAGTTCTGAACGCTTTGTGTGTTTTTTCCTATATATACATAACTGATAAAATTTAAGCAATGTAAGCACAATAAGAGACTAATAATAAAACATGGTGATTTTAATAATATACCATAATAAAGACTGCTAGAATGTGGTCTCTGGCTATCAAAATTTCTCACTGTACTCACCCTTCTCGTGATGTTGAGAAGATAAAATGTACATGTGATGAAATAAGGTGAGGTAATGATGGGGGCCTTGTGATGAAGTATTAGGCTGCTACTGACCTGATGTTAAGTCAGAAGGAAGATCACCTACTTCCGGTTGGGACTGTGGTTGACTAGGGGTAACCAAAGTGATGGATTGGGGGGGGAGGGAGAGGCCTACTGTATTACAGTAAAAAATATCCTAATAGTGGCACAGATCAAATTATCAGAGGAAGGAAAAAAATCACCTCAATTTAGGATATCATGAAAGGCTCCCAAGAGGAAATGACAATGCAAAGGTGAAGGCAAATTTAATACAAGGTTTTATCAAAACCAGCATGATTTTATCAAAAACAGGCATGCTGTTAGAATAATGGGTTTTCTCTTATAAAACTTTAACTGTTCAGAATAGCATCTAAAAATTATGTTGTGTGCTAAATAACTCAATTCTTTCAAAACTCACATCTTTAGAATTCAAGATATTTGCAGAATGTGGTTAATAAGGCCATTTCAGCTCAATAAGTAATAGAAATTTGAAACAAATTTTACTAATAACTTAAGAACAAGGCTGCTACCTTCACAGTGGCATTAAAAATGAGGAAATCTGTCCTAATGATGTTTAACAGACTAAAAAAAAATACCTAGAAATTTCAAGTTAGAAGCTTTATCATGACCAGGAATTCCCATGTTCAACTGATCATCAAAATTACTTGAATTAGGTTAAGTGGAGCCATTTCTGTCAGGAGTTCTCAGTGGTACTTCAAACCATTTCGGAACTGGTGGCAGAGTACTTGATGACAAATAGTTGAATGGTGGTGATTCCATAATCATGAACTATATATTGGAACAGTGGATCCCAAATACTGCTCACGGCATTCCTACTAAATCATTCTGGAACCATGTTTTTAAAAACCTTCCTATATAATGTAGTTAATAGCTCAATTTAGAAAGCAGTGAATTAAACTAAATTCTCCAAGGTTGAAATCTGTGTTAATCTTGGTAGCTTCCTATTTTAGCAGAGCTAGGTAAATAAATCTTTAAAAGTTTACTTATTTGGAGGGGGTGTGTAGGGAGAGCTCTGCACTGTCAGTGCAGAGCCCGAACGCAAGGTCTTAAACTCACAAACCATAAGATGATGACCTGAGCCGAAGTCGTAAACTTAACTTACTGAGTCACCCAAGAGCCCCCATGCTAATTTTTTTTAAGACAAGGATTACTTAGAAGCGAGGATATCTAGGGGCGCCTGGGTGGCCCAGTTGGTTAACCATCTGACTTCCGCTCAGGTTATGATCTCAACAGTTCCTGGATTCGAGCTCCACGTCAGGCTCTGTGCTGACAGCCAGCCCAGAGCCTCGCCTGTCTTCAGATTCTGTATCTCCCTCTCTCTTTGACCCTCCCCTGCTCACACTGTCTCTCTCTGTCTCAAAAAAAATTAAAAAAAAAAAAACTTTTTAAAGAAGTAAGGATATCTGTTAGCTTAGTGTTTAATTTTTTGTGTCAGTGTTTTTCTTTTTTTGTGTGTGGTAGTGGTGTTTATTAATATTCTTTTTTTAAGAAAAATACTATTGTATTTTCTTCCCTCACTTCATGTGGTTCTTTGTTTAACCTTCTAAATGTAGACATTCCCAGTTTTGTGTCGACAATTCTCTTTCTTTTTCCCTCCACTCTTTCTATGTAGAATATAGATGCCTATTGTGTCTGTGCAGAGGAATTCTATTGGTTATCTGTAGACCAAATTTCTGAGTTCTTTCTGAATTTTCAGCAGCCTACTGGTGTCTTCTCTGAAGTACCTTACTGGCTTCTCCACCGTGACATTTTCAAAACTGAGTATATTTCCATAGAGGTCCCAGTCGCCTTTCTCCTATTGTTCCTGTTTCTCTTTATCATAGTTGACTTTGGCTTCACATGTCCTAGGTTTTTCTCTTTCGCCACTTGATGGTTCATTTATAAGCCCCAGTGAGGGGCGCCTGGCTGGCTCCCCTGACTGGCTTCAGTCAGTTAAACATCCGGCTTCGGCTCAAGTCATGATCTTGTGGTTCGTGGGTTCGAGCCCCACGTCGGGCTCTGTGTTGACAGCCAGCTCAGAGCCTGGAGCCTGTTTCGGATTCTGTGTCTCCCTCTCTCTCTGACTCTCCCCTGTTCGTTCTCTCTCTCTCTCTCTATCTCTCAGAAATAAATAAAAAACATTTAAAAAATAAAAAAACAAAAGCCCCAGTGAATTATTTGTATAATATCTTTCTTATCTAGACCAAAAGTTTTCAAACTTTAACATGCATCGTAATCAGCTGGAGGGATTGTAAAATAGATCGTTGTGCTCTGCATCCCAAGTTTCTGATTTAGTAGATCTGGAGTGGATCTGAGGATTTAATTTGCCTTTCTGGATGAAGTTCCTAGATGCTGATGCTCTTGGTCCTGGTACCATACTTGAAGAACCTCTGCTTTACACTGTTGGATTAATCCTCCTGTGAGACTTCAAATGGTGCTGTGTTCCTTAGAAATTTCCCATGGTCCTTTGTTCCTGCTAATGGTATAGAGTCTTGAATGCCTTAGGATGGCACTCAGTACCCTGGATTCTGCTTTCTAGCCTTCTCTTTGCATTTGGCCATGTCCAAAGTCAGACTGGGACATTGGTCCTAGTAGGTGTGAGTTCTTTTGTTTATTTTTAAGTAATCAGCACCCAACATGGGGCTCAAACTCAAGACCCCAAGATCTTAGAGCCATATGCTCTACCAACTGAGCCTGCCAGGTGTCCCACTAGTAATTGTGTGATCTTAGGTAAGCTGCCTAATTTTCCTAAACTTCAAGTATCTTCATCTTTTGTAACATGGTTTGTAAAGTGCTTAACATGATACCTGGTATGTTGTAGGACTGCCCTTTACTCGGTTCCCTTTCCTTGGAATACTGTCTTTCAAAACCCTTGTCTCTTGGGGCACCTGGGTGGCTCAGTCGGGTGAGTGTCCGACTTCAGCTCAGGTCATGATCTCACGGTTCGTGGGTTCGAGTCCCGCGTCGGGCTTTGTGCTGACAGCTAGCTCAGAGCCTGGAGCCTGTTTCAGATTCTGTATCTCCCTCTCTCTCTGACCCTCCCCTGCTCATGCTCTCTCTCTCTCAGAAATAAATAAAACCTTTATTTAAAAAAAAAATAAAAACAAAAACCCTTGTCTCTTCTAGGTTTTATCTCTCATTTTGATATCTGCTCAAGTGTTGCCTGTTTCATGAATACTTTCTAAATTCCAGAAGTAACCTTATTTATTTTTATTAATCTTTATATTCTTATGTACATTTCAGGTAGTATTTTTTTTACTTGTAAATATTTGTATATATGATTAATTGCCCCTGGTTTTTTGAGGGCACGAATCATGTCTTAATTATTTTTTGTACTTAATAGTATTTGTCATGATTTGTCACTGAATAGGCACTTGGTAAAAATTTGAACAATTAGTTTACCTAATATCATTTTCTTTCCTATACCTTTTAATGAATCTAACCTAATGAAGTAACCTGAAATGTTAGTGTACCCAGTGATTACTTTCTTTACCTCCAACCCATTGTGGAGGGTGAGGAATTAGTTCACATTTTATTCTGTTAGATGTTTTACCCAAAGTAATTATAAATTTTTTGTCAAGAAAGTTAAGTGCTATGTAGTCCTTATACTCTTCTCTATGGAAGATAAACATGAGGTTAGAAATGTGGCTCATGATGACTTTCTCCTCTCAAAGCCTGGTTATAATAGTGCCTTTTTGCATACATATGTATATCACTCTTCATCTCTCTATTAGTGTTACTAATTTGAATAGCGACCATATGTTGCTGTTACAGACCAGAAGGGAAAGATTTCAGCATTCATCGACTTGTCCTGGGAACACACACGTCGGATGAACAAAACCACCTTGTGATAGCCAGTGTGCAGCTTCCTAACGACGATGCTCAGTTTGATGCTTCCCACTACGACAGTGAGAAAGGAGGTAGGAATCTTAAAAGTGAAAGAAAGAATAATGTGTGGATTATATTTTTCATATCTTTGAAGTATCATGAAAAGAGTGTTAAGTTTGATAAATTAGCCTGTCGAGTTAGTAATAAGATTTTGAGCTTTGGAAAGCCTGGGTTTGCAGTACAGATACTAAGTGTCAGAAGAGCTACTTCTTAACACATACTTGATTCTGTGCCTTTTCTATAAACCTTTCTCTTCTAAATTTGTTGGTAGGGGAATTTCTAGAATTGAAAGAAGCCAAAATCCACCATCCATTCATTCTTATACATGTATTTTTTAAGGAGTATTTTTTTCTTATGTTTATTTATTTGGGGAAGCAGGGTGGAGAGCATGCCAAGCAGGCTCCATGCTGCCAGCACAGAGCCCAGCGTGGGGCTCGAACTCATGAACCATGAGATCATGACCTGAGCTGAAATCAGAAGTCAGACACTTAACCAACTGAGCTACCCCAGTGCCCCTTTTTATTGTTTTGAATTTAAGCCATCTCTACACCCAACATGGGGCTCAAACTCACAACCCCAAGATTAAGGGTTGCATGTTCTACTGACTGAGCCAGCCAGGTGCCCCCAAAGTCCACCATTTCTATTGGTGTGCATGCATTCTCAGTTTAGGAAATAATTGCCCCTAAGGGAATGAAAATTGGTTCTCGAGAGTGGATGCGTGAAAACAATCTTAATTCTTTAAACGTGTAAAGCACAGATGTGCGTGGTGTACGTAAATATATAGGATATCTGTGGTATTAAAATTTCATCAAGAGTGTCAGAAAAGATGTTTTTTTTTTTTTTTTTTTTAATATTTTATTTATTTCTAGGAGAGAGAGAGATAGCGTGAGCAGGGGAGGGTCAGAGAGAGAGGGAGACACAGACTCTGAANAGAGAGAGAGACAGCGTGAGCAGGGGAGGGTCAGAGAGAGAGGGAGTCACAGACTCTGCAACAAGCTCCAGGCTCCTGGCAGTCAGCACAGAGCCCGACGCGGGGCTCGAACCCACGAACCGCGAGATCATGACCCAAGCGAAAGTCGGACGCTTAACCGACTAAGCCACCCAGGCGCCCCAGAAAAGATGTTTTTTAAGATTTCTTGGGGGAAACAAGATTGAGAAACACTGGCTTAAATTATGCTTTGCATTTTGAAGTGGTAGAAATGACCATGGCACTTGATATGTATGTAAAAATTAAATGAGCCATTTAATTGCATCCTATTTTTAGGAGATAACTTAAGGGTTTAACTGTTCATGGAATACTTTTTCCCTTTTAATAGAGGTGGAAATGGGTGAGTTATCTTTGTTGTTATCCTTGAACTCCAGTTCTTACCAAAAGGTAAAAGGTAACAGTCTCGTTGAGATTTTTGATCTTTTAAAACATGGATGTTTAATGTTTCTTTCCTTAGCTTTTTCCTGATTAGCAGAATCCATTCTTTTATCTACATTCTTTTGAGATCCATCCAGTTATTTGTCAGGATTGTTATATGCAGTTAGTCTTTTTTCATTCCGTATTTGCCTTAGGGTGATACAGAATACAAAGTAGTAAGTTCTTAAGGTAATGATCTGCAAATGTGATTTTGTGCCATTGACCCAAGTGTGTGTGATATAATTATTGGGAAGTTATTTTCTTGGTAGGTGTTAGTGTTGAAAGGGGGAAAAACACTGAATCTAAGAATCCGAAGATTTGGGCTTGAGATCCTATTCCACTCACTAGCTACGTGGTTTTGGATAAACCATTTAGCCTTTCTGAGCATTAGTTTCCTTTCTATTAAATGAAGATAAATTGTTTTGAAATAAGATTTTTGGTTATGTAGTGACAAAGCAAATATTTTGATTAGTAATAAATTAAGTCAAAGCAAATACTGAATGCTAGGCTTTTTTCTTGGTACCAGGGATACAGCACAGAGTTAGGTTTTCTGGCCTGATGTATCTTGAACATCTTTTTGTGTGAGATGTAGCTCTTTTTTTTTTTTTTTTTTTTTTTTAAAGAGATATAATCTCCTTTTGATGGTTATGTACTGTGTCATAATTAACTATCCCTTATTTGACATTCAGGTGGTTTCCAGTTTTGGGGCTTCAAAAACAGTTCTTGTACCACATGTCTTTCATAGTTTTGATATAGAATACTTTTCTAAGTAGAAGGCCGATAAAGCAAAATTGCCCTCCAAAAAAGATTCCGTCCCACTAATAGCAATCGTACTTATGTCTGTTTCTCTGTGCCCTTGCCAACATTGGATTCATTTGTCCAACTTTCCTGTGATGTTCTTCAGATTTTGTGTCATTCTGTGAAATGCCTTCATCTTTCAAAGATTTAAAAATATTTAGCTGTTTTCTGTACCTACCTATGTTTTAACCATTAAACCTATAATCTTCCTGGTATTTGTTTTGCTATTGGGTATAGAGTAGGAATCTGAGCATTTTTCTAAGTGGTTAGCAATTTTTTATCTTTATTTTTTAAATGTTATTTTTAAAATATTGTTTATTTTGAGAGACCGTGCCTAAGCAGGGGAGGCATAGAGGAAGAGAGAGAGAATCCCAAACAGACCCTGCACTGTCAGCTCAAAGCCCCATGAGGGGCTCAATCCCACTGTGAGATCAAGACCTGAGTCGGAAATTTAGCCAACTGAGCCACCCAGGCACCCCAGCAATTTTTTTAAAAATACTATTTGCTGGCAAATTGTTTTCTTCACTGGTTTTTGAAGTGGCATTTTTTAACATATATACTCAAAATTTTTCTGGTCATTGAGTTTTTTGAACGACCTCAAACCAGTTTTTGCTTCATCCCCCTTAACGTTTTATTATAGAGAAACAATTAAAATAACCAGTAATTATGATATATTTGTACCACTGTATAAATCATCCTATTTAATCCTCACAAAGAAACTGATATTCATAGATGTTTCGTAACTTGCCCTAGGGTTACATGGCTTATCTGCCATTTCTCCTGCTTCTCTTTTACTTCCCCTCCCCCCTTCTTCACATCACCGAATATGCTTCTCTCCATATGGTCTTAACAATGATGGAAGTAGGTAATATCGTAGGTTCTCTTGGGTGGTGGTGAAGTAGATAGCTTACTAATCTCTCTCCCTGATAGAAGAAATGCCCTAGACTCTCAGATTGAACTATTGTAATTAGTTAATTTGTGTGTTTATATTAGGTTCAGCTTGGCTATAGTCAACATTTTAAACTCTTGTAAAATAGATTCTATGTAAAAACTTCTTTTAATGTTTATTTTTGAGAAAGAGCAAGTGCGTGCAAGCAGGCAGGGGAAGGGCAGAGAGGGGGAGACAGAATTCAGAAGCAGGCATCACTCTGTCAGCACAGAGCCCAGTGTGGAGCTGGGACTTGAACCCATGAACCGTGAGATCATGGCCTGAACCAAAGTCCAGATGTCTGCTCAATGGACTGAGCTACCCAGGCGCCCCTAAAATTTGTAGTTAAATGACTCGTACAAAATCTTACAATGCTAAGTTTATTTTAACAACTTATTTGGGGAATATTTTTAAAAGATATCTTTAGGTTTTTGTCTGAATTCTATATAATCTGTTTTTCAATCACGATGAGATAGTTGACTGATACTAGAATTTACTGTATAATTAAAAGGTTTTATGGACTCAAAAGAGTGGCTTAGAGGTAGAAGTCATTGCTGGTTACCCAGTTTGTTGGGAGAAATACTGGCTGGGAGGGACATGATAATATCTTCAGGGAGGCTGGAAATTTCTGTATTTTGATCTGGGTGGTAGTTTTCCTGGTGTATACATTTGTAAAAATTTGTCAAACTAGGCCCTTACACTATATTAAAGCTCAAGTTTTTTTAATACTGTTTTATATGGAGAGAAGCAAACAAAATAGGAATAGGACTGGACTTTGATAGTCATTTAATTATTGTACATTGATACCTCAGTCTTTCTTGTTTCAGATTTGGCTTTTTGTATACCAGCTTTAACTTGAGAACCCCTAATTTATTTTTTAAATCAATAAATCCTCATCTTTACAAAAACTCAATTGTGAATCCTCTAAGCTGACTTATTACTGTACGTTAGCCACAGTTAGGGAGTTCCTCTGTTTAGTATGTATCCCACACCGAAATACCCCCACATTCTGTAGTTAATTCCCTTGCTCTGCAGGCCCTGTGCCAGCTGTCGTTCTTCCCTTGTTATCGGGATCTCTTTTCTGGTAGTTCTGCTTTTTTGTCACAGTCATCTGTAGTTACATTTTATCTCTGTGTTTGGACTGAAAGTTCCTTGCAATCATATCCTATCATGCCTTCTTTTTTTACATCATAGATGCTTGTGGTCTAGAGTTCTGGGGAGAAATTCATTTAACGTGGGTTTTTTCTCTTTTAGTGTCTATTTTGAGCTTTTATTTTTAGATTTTTAGCTTGTATGAAGCATTTGCATTTCAACATTTGGAAGTTGAAAGTTAACTAATCTGCCAGCCATATTACCCATCTATGTCCTTGCTTTTTTAAAAGAGTTTTCTCCTGGGGACCCTGGATGGTTCAGTTGGTTAACTCTCTAACTCTTGGTTTCGGTTCAGATCATTATCACTGTGTGAGAGTTGGGCTCAGCATTGACAGCACAGAGCCTTTTTGGGATTCTCTCTCTTTCTCACACACTCTGGCTCTCACTCTGCCCCCCACCTCCCATAAACTTAAAAAAAATTGTTTTTTGTCCTTCAAAGTGTAACACTTATGGAATAGTGCTGTTGACAGCATTTTCATTTACAAGTAAGTCTCATAGCTTTGCTTTATGGATAAGGTGTTTGAGGCTCAGAGAAATTGAAGGTCTTCCCTCAAATCACTAGGCTGAGTGGCAGTTAGGCCAAGGTCCGACACTTTACTTAGGTGTCTTATCATGCTGCCTTCTGTAATTCTTTGATTAATTGTTAACTACCTTTGTTTATATGTTGCTTTGCCAAGACTTACATAATCACAAATTATATTGTTACACGTTTTATGATGACACGGGAGAACTGTCTGAGTGCCTGCAGTAGTCAAATGTGAATAAGAAATGTTTTTATCTATTTTTTGCCTGGTTTATTTCAGCTATGGATGGTTGGCATATGTCAGTGGGGGTTAGGAAAACGGAACTACCTCTTGGGCTCTTGTTTTTCATCACTGGACTAAGAGAAATGGTATAGGGAAAAGAATGGTGTGACGGTATTTCAGAAAGGACATTCCAAACTATGGCTTCAAATAAATGGTGTAGGAGGGACTCTTTAGTACCTGGAGTACTGTGTACTTTAATATCCATTAAAATAATAACATATTTTCTGTTTATTCAGTACTTTTTTGGCATTTTAAGTGAGTTTTAAAAATTGCTTATTGAGGGGTTCCTGGGTGGCTCATTCAGTTAAGCGTCTTAACTTCAGCTCAGGTCATGATCTCACAGTTCATGGATTTGATCCCCACATTGGGCTCTGTGCTGAGAGCCTAAAGCCTGCTTTGGATTCTATGTCTCCCTTTCTCTTTTCCTTCCCTGCTTGAACTCGGTCTCTTTCTGTCTCAGAAATAATAAACGTTAAAAAAGTTTTTTAATTGCTTATTGAAAATCTGCTTTTGTTTTCTTCTTGAGAACCTACTTTTTGATTTATTTTATATATTATTTTTGAGGGAGAGGGAGAGCTCCAGCAGGGGAGGGGCAGAGAAAGGGGGAAACAGAAGATCAGAAGTGGGCTTTGCACTGATAGCAGTGAGATCATGACCTGAGCCGAAATTGGGACACTTAACCAACTGAGTCACCGAGGCACCCCAAGAACCTACTATGTTTGAAGTGGAATTGGTATAGTGTTCCTTGCTTTTAGATAGTAGTGTGTATATTTATTAATTATATAACTACCCAGAGTTGGTGTAGTTACAGCTGAAAGAATACTAGGCTAGCAATTAGAAAAAATGAGGATTCACACTGGATTCTGCCAAAGTTGTGTCACTAGGAACACATTAATGTAGGTCCTCCATATTTCTGTTTTTCTTTGTAAAAATTTTGAGGATACTGTCTTCCTTACTGTATCTCATTGCCATAAGAATCAAATAAAAGGTGTGAAAACACTTTATACTGCTAACAAATGTCTAGATCACTTTTCTTACACCAGTTTGCTGATAAAAAGCCTTGCCTGTGTCATAATCTGAGTAACATAGGGTATCTCTTGCTTTGTCCTCATTTGCAATTTCTTCCTTACAGAATTTGGAGGTTTTGGCTCAGTTAGTGGAAAAATTGAAATAGAAATCAAGATCAACCATGAAGGAGAAGTAAACAGGGCACGCTATATGCCGCAGAACCCTTGCATCATTGCAACAAAGACTCCATCCAGCGATGTTCTTGTTTTTGACTATACAAAACATCCTTCCAAACCAGGTACCTGCGTTCTTTAGTTCAAGTACAGATAATGAGTCACTGTGGGGATACATCGCTCCACTCAATCGGAGTTTAATTGCTTGTTATTCTTTGTATAATTTAACATCTTGTGATTTATACCAGTTGTGTGGGTATTCTTCATTCTTCTTACCCAGGTCGGGGGGAAATGCTTTTTTACACAGGTATCCTACCTTTGATCATAATGGGTCTGTATTGCTGTAAATATGAAGAGCCTTAGACCTCTTGATCAGAATTCCATTATGTTTAGTAGACCCAGGGAGGCAGTGGACTCTGGATAGTCTTGATATGTCTGTCACTTTGCAGACCCTTCTGGAGAGTGCAACCCAGACCTGCGTCTCCGTGGACATCAGAAGGAAGGCTATGGGCTTTCTTGGAACCCAAACCTCAGTGGGCACTTACTTAGTGCTTCAGATGACCATGTGCGTATCCTTCCCATTTTGAAGCAAATCTGGGCCAGTTATCAGTTTCTTTTCTGGGGTGTGTGGGGAAGTGAGAATTTTCCATTTATATAATAGTTAATTTTACATTTAAGACCATCTGCCTCTGGGACATCAGTGCTGTTCCGAAGGAAGGAAAAGTTGTGGATGCAAAGACCATCTTTACAGGGCATACAGCAGTAGTAGAAGACGTTTCTTGGCATCTGCTCCATGAGTCTCTGTTTGGGTCAGTTGCTGATGATCAGAAACTTATGATGTTAGTAGAATCCTGTTTTAATTTTTTCTTTATTATCTGAGTTTTTTACTGTTACCTATTTCAAGCTTTTTTCCTATTTTTTCTTTTTTGTCAAAGCTGGGATACTCGTTCAAACAATACTTCCAAACCAAGCCACTCAGTTGACGCTCACACTGCTGAAGTGAACTGCCTATCTTTCAATCCGTACAGTGAGTTCATTCTTGCCACAGGATCCGCTGACAAGGTCAGTTTGTTTTATTTTTAAAAGAAAAAACATAGGGTGAATTTTCCTGGCTTCCTTTGAATGCACAGAGATCTTTTAGTTACAAGTTTTCTTTAAAAAAAATTGATTGTTTTTGCTTTCCTTTTTGTGTGTAGACTGTTGCCTTGTGGGATCTGAGAAATCTGAAACTTAAGTTGCATTCCTTTGAATCTCATAAGGATGAAATATTCCAAGTAAGAGAAACTAATGCTACTTCCCCCCACCCCTTATCCCATTACTACAAATAATAGAAATCTTCTACATGTTAATGCTAATCTCTGTAGGATTTGGGATTGTTATTTCTATACTTCCTCAAACTGGTCATTGGCTACTTATATCCTTGAGGTATTAAAATCAGTGCCTGGGGACGCCTGGATGGCTCAGTTGGTTAGGTGTCTCACTTCAGCTCGGGTCATGATCTCATGGTTCGTGAGTTCAAGCCCTGCGTCAGGCTCTGTGTCTGCTTGGGATTCTCCATCTCTATCTGCCCCTCGCTGCTCGCTCGCTCTCTCTCTCTCTCTCTCTCTCTCTCTCTCTCCCTCTCTCCGTCTCCATCTCTATCTGCCCCTCGCTGCCCTCTCTCTCTCTCTCTCTCTCTCACACACACACACACACACACACACACACACAAAATAAATAAATAAACTTTAAAAATTAAACGAAAAGAAAATTAGCACCTGATTTTATTCTTGTCCCTGACACTTGTCTTTTACCTTATTTCCAGAACTTGCCATGTCTTTTAATTTTGTAGTTGAAGCCTAAAGTGCTAGCTAGCTCCATATTTCCTGCCTCATCAGTTTAAGCTCCTTTCTTAACCTGGAAAAACTCTGGCTCAATTCAAGAAATGTTGCACCTATGTTCAACGCAGCTAGAACGCTGTGAGGAATATGTTATGGTCTTTGCTGTCAAGGAGCTTACAATTTTATAGCAAGGAAAGTCCCATTTAGAGTCACCTTAATAAAAGACAGTCAAGTGTTAAGAACCTAAAGGTGGTCAGATTTAATTTTGGTTGCAAGAAAGTGGCCTCTGAACTCTTCTCTAGGTGAGCCATACTCCCATGCACTTAATCTCACTGAACCTTATTTTCTACTCTCAGCCTCTCCAGTGGACATTTTGTCTTTACCCTGTCTCTTTGTCCTTGCTTGTAATGGTGTTCTTGCCTGTAGTGTATCTAAATTCCTCCCTAAGTATTGGTCACTAATGCGCTCTTATCTGTACCATGAAGCTAGGACATTCTTATCAAACAGTGTAACAATATGTGATTTTGTTGTGTGTAGCTGTAGCTAACTTTAATAAAGTCATTATTGTAAGGAGTCATTTTTTATCAGTTTTATGTGCTGAATTTATAATAAGTATTAGAGAAAATAGATATTGTGTGTCTGTGTTGTACTTTGGTTCTAAGGTCAGAATTGGATTGCATTTGGCCAGAAGCCAGAATTAGCATAGGTCAGATCCTCAAAAATAAAAGTTGAGAACCATCTGGCTGGCTCAGTTGGTGGAACATGTGATTCTTGATCTTGGGGGATGTGCGTTCAAGCCCCACTTTTGGTGTGGAGTTTATTTTTAAAGTTTAAAAAATCTTTAAAATATATGTGTGTTTATATATATATATATATATAATGAAAAAGAACAAAAGCTA
This sequence comes from Hyaena hyaena, assembly GCF_003009895.1. Lineage (NCBI taxonomy): Eukaryota > Metazoa > Chordata > Mammalia > Carnivora > Hyaenidae > Hyaena > Hyaena hyaena. The sequence continues at coordinate 1,676,826 of NW_024080635.1, read as the reverse complement.
ACATGCCAGATTTAGTGATAGGTTATTTCCATACAAGAAACAGTCTTGTTTTTTTAGTTTTTGTTTTTAAAGATTTTATTAAGTAATCTCTCCACCCAACAAGGGGCACGAACTTAAAACCCCGAGATCAAGAGTTGCACACTACACCAGCTGAGCCAGCCAGGTGCCCCTCTGCTGTCAGTTTTAATTATAACATTTAAAATACTTTGATTTCTTCTATTTATAAAATTTTTTGTTAAGTATAATTTAGATATTTTTCTTCCTCGATTTTCTAAATAACCTCTCTTCTGTTTTCTTCATTCTTACTGTAGGTTCAGTGGTCGCCTCACAATGAGACTATTTTGGCTTCCAGTGGTACTGATCGCAGACTGAACGTCTGGGATTTAAGGTAAGTCTTGTGATGGGGCGCCTGGATGGCTCAGTCAGTTAAGCATCTGACTTCGGCTCAGGTCATGATCTCATGGTTCATGGGTTCGAGCCCCACTTCGGGCTCTGTGCTGATAGCTAGCTCAGAGCCTGGAGCCTGTTTCAGATTCTGTGTCTCCCTCTCTCTCTGACCCTCCCCTGCTCATGCTGGCTCTCTCTCAGAAATAAATAAGAACATTTAAAAAAAATTTTTATATATATATTAAAAAAAAGGTAAGTCTTGTGTTACTTTTTGTGGAGTTACTTTATTTACACTTTCCCAAATTAGTTAAGATAAATCTGTTTTAACTTTCAAAAATTTTCCTGTGCTAGTAAAATTGGAGAGGAACAATCCCCAGAAGATGCAGAAGATGGACCACCAGAATTGTTGGTATGTTACACACATGGAGTAGTGTTAAAATAAATAGTCTGTATTTATTGTTCTGTTTTTCATATCTTTTTTCCTCCCTCTTTCAGTTTATTCATGGTGGTCACACTGCCAAGATCTCTGATTTCTCCTGGAATCCCAATGAACCTTGGGTGATTTGTTCTGTATCAGAAGATAATATCATGCAGGTTTGGCAAATGGTAAGTGTTATCATTTATTTGGGGGAGGTTAGGCAAATGAGACATAGTATCACTTCATATTTATAGACTTTAACGAATTCAACTGGCATCTCTGGTTGGTTTATTCCTGAGTATGACTTTAGCACTTGGTGCACATTATCATTTTCAAGTGTCTGCTTGTTACCTTTATCTCCTTGTCCCAGTGGTGGTTCAAACTCCGGGAAACCAAACATCTCTCCCCCTTTACCTTATTCCCCTTTCCTCTGATCTTCCTGTTTTCCTGTATGGCTCCAGTGTTTCCTCTAGCTCACCCAACTTGAAGACTCAGAGTTTTCTATTATCACTAGACCTCTAGGTCTAGTTCCCTTAACCCAGTTTAACACCGTCTAACTGCAGTGTTTCTCAGATCTATGCTCCTCTTACGGATACGCACTTACATACCCAACTTTCCTGTTTCTACTCCATACCCTAGTTTTTTTTATCAAATTCTTATTACTACTTGCTAGACTATTATAAAAGCCTCCTTGCTATTGGCTGGCCTTCTGCTTTCCCCTCGTTGCTTGCAGTTGAATCTTTGAGAATGGTCATTCTTTTGAAGTGGCTCATGAACATGCCTAACATAGTTTTTACCACAGTGGCACATCGGATACCACCATTCATTTCTCCATGAAATTTTTAGTAGATTCTGAAAACATCCCTGCCCTTTATACCCCAGTTGGAGGTGATTACCCTTCTTTGAATTTCCAGAGCCCTTGGAATTTAATAAAGATAACTAGTGTTTAGTATACAGCAGTGTTAGAAACGCTTGGCCTTCTGGAGATGGATGGTGGTTGAGAGTTGCACACAAGGCGAGTGGGCTTAATGCCTCTGAACTGTACACTCAAAAATGGATCAGATGGGGGGCGCCTGGGTGGCTCAGTCAGTTGGGTGTCTGACTTCAGTTCAGGTCATGATCTCCTGGTTCGGTGAGTTTGAGCCCCCTATCAGGCTCATTGCTGTCAGTGCAGAGCCCGCTTTGGATCCTCTGTCCTTCCCTCTCTCTTGCCCCTTGCCCACTCACACTCTCTCAAAATTAAAAAAATGCTTTTAAAAAGTGGTTGAGGTGATAATTATTTTAAGGTATTTTTCTTAAATAAGTTTATTTATTTTGAGAGAACATGCGTGCAAGTGGGGAAGAAAGAGAATCCCAAGCAGTCTCTGCAGTATCGGCACTGAGTCTGACGCTCAGTCCCACAAACTGTGAGATCATGACCGAGCCAAAATTAAGAGTTGGACATTTAACTGACTGAGCCACCCAGGAGACCCAAGATGGTAAACTTTATATGTGTTTACCACAGGGTTTTTTTGGTGTTTTTTTTTGGTTTTGTTTTTTTTATGTTTATTTTTAAGAGAGACGCGGGGGGCTGCGCAGGGCAGAGGGCGAGGGAGACAAGGAATCCAAAGCAGCCTCCAGGCTCTGAGCTATCCTCATAGGCCCAACCCAGGGCTTAACTCACGAACCATGAGATCGTGACCTGAGCCGAACTTAGACTCTTAACTGATTGAGCCACCCAGATGCTCCTGAGATTAACATGTTATATAGTATATCCGTACTTTAGAATATCATGTATCAGAAAGAAATGTGCTTTGTTTTAGAAGACATTTGTGATATTTTTTAAGTAGGAAGAAAGCAGATTGTAGGACAATCACATGCTGTAACCCCTCGTGTTAAAATTATTATAGCTAGTGTTTGATTAGGGGCGCCTGGGTGCACCTGCATGCGTGCACGCTCTCAAAAACATTTTTTCTTTTTTTAAATTATATGTAAGTATATAGAAGGCTATTTGCCAAAATGTGGTTGGTATATTTAGGGAGGGTTTTTTTTATGTCTTTTTTATACTTTTTAGTAATAATTATGTGTTACAGGTGTAAACAAAATCTGGCTCACCTTTTTCCTTGTACTGTACCCACATGAATTCATATAAAAAGTAAAGACAAGAAAGTGAAATGGGCTGCCTTGGATAGCCTGTCAGTTAAAAATATTTAAGTTGTGGGGCACCTGGATGGCTCAGTTGGTTAAGCGTCCAACTTCAGCTCAGGTTATGATTTCGTAGTTTGTGAGTTCAAGCCCTACATTGGTCTCTGTGCTGACAGCTCAGAGCCTGGAGCCTGCTTCATTCTGTGTCTCCCCCTTTCTCTCTGCCACTCCCCTGCTCACACTTTGTCTCTCTCTCTTTCAAGAATAAATAAACATTAAAAATCTAAAAAAAAAAAAAATGTGTAACTCATTCCCATGGGATTGTTGTAGGAGATAGAACTACATAATCTTCAGGCCAGTTATTTCCTTTACTTGGGTTTTTTAGAATTACGGTAAAAGAAAAGAATTATAAAATAAGTATTTGGTCTTTGTCCAAGTTCCTAGCACAAAGGTCCTAAAGCCTTTGGGATTGTCTGAGTAGGAGTCTCTGTTCCTGTTCCTGTTAAACTCTGTTCCTGAGTTTAGGCTAAGGAGGTAACAGGACCCCTGGATAGCCTCAGGATGGGGCTGGCCTCCCAGAAGACTGAACGGTTGATTGGAGAACTTTTCAGTCCCTCCCACCCACAAGCAGAGGGGATTGAGCTCTGTAAAAACTCTTGAAAAGGTTCTATAAAACTTCTCGATGCAGTGAGCTTCCAAGTTGTTAAATATATCGATGCTGCCCCCTCAGAAAAACTGCATACCCATTAGCCATCACTCTCCCATCTTTCTCTAATCCACCCAGCACCAGACAACTCCCAGTCTGCTTTATGGATTGGCCTGATCTGGACATTTAATATAAATGAAATAATGCAAGATGTGACTAGCTTTTTTATTGGCACGTATACCATTTTTATTTATTCATCATTCGGTGGGCGCTTGTGTTGTTTTTACTTTTTTTATATACGTATATATATACACACACACATGTTTATGTATATATGTGTGTACATATATATTAGTATCTTATTTATTTTTTGAGAGAGCGCGAGCAAGGGAGGGAGAGAGAAGGAGGGAGACGCACAGAATCCCAAGCAGCCTCCAGGCTCTGAGCCATCAGCACAGTGTCCAGTATGGGGCTCGAACCCGTGAACTGCGAGATGAGCTGAGTCAAAGTCTGACGCTTAACTGACTGAGCCACCCAGGTGCCCCTGTTTTTACTTTTTGACTCTTGTGACTAATGTCCAGTAAAAGGGCTCCTGCAGGTTGAGTGTAAAGACAGACAGTAACCATACTTCAGTTTTGTGGGAGCGCCCTAATCGACTTGGCCTTTGGGCGAGCTGCCTGTTTTTATTGGAATACAGCCATCCCCATTCATTTTCAGATGGTCAATGGTTGCTTTCATGCAGCGACTGCAGAGCTGAATTGTTGCTACAGAGACTCTGGTTCACAATCTGCCTCTCTGGCCTGATCTGTTTCTGAAACTTTAACTTCAAGAAGTAGCCTTCGTGTTTACTAAATACCCCTTCTCTGTTTCTTGTTTTTGGGCAGGCAGAGAACATTTATAATGATGAAGACCCTGAAGGAAGCGTGGATCCAGAAGGGCAAGGGTCCTAGATATGTCTGCACTTCTTGTGATTTTAGACTCCCCCTTTTTTTCCTCTCAACCTGAGATTGATTTAACACTGGTTTTGAGACACAGACTTTGTTTGGCTATCCCTCTATGATAGGTACCATCAACAATGTTATTAGCCCAAACAGAGGGTGTTTTCTAAATATTAACTGGGGGACTTGATTCAGTAAAACCACAGACTTCTATTTAAATTTTCTTCAGGAATTTTCTAGTAACAAAGATCTAAAGTAGCCACAGAAAGGGGAATGTTGTGTGTGGTTATTTTTCTTCTTAGGCTGTATCTCCAAGTTTTTCAGACTCCTTTAAGTAAAGGCTAAAGTGAGGAAGGAATAGAGCCAAGTGAGGGAGGTGTCTGAGCCATGGAGTATAAATACCACACGATGTCATTTTTATTCAGGAAATGGGGGAGATTCAAGTCCTATAAATTCCTCTTCTGAAATCTTTACACCTGACTTTCCAGGATGCACATTTTCCTATGTAGACCAGTCTCCCCTCAGTTTCTTCAGTTAAGTCAAACCTATGTGTTCCTCTTTCCCCATATATTTTTGCTTGTTAGTGTATTTCTTGAGCTGTTTTCATATTTCTTTCCTTTCTGTGAAATGGTTTTTTTTAAAAACTTGGGACCACCAAGTTGTAAAGATGTATGTTTTTACCTGACAGTTTTACCACAGGTAGACTGTCCAGTTGAGAAGAGTGAATTGATAGCTTGTATTTGTTTTTAAAATTAAATTAATCCTGGATAAGAGTTTGCTTTTGTTTTTGTTTTGTTTTTTTGTTGTTTTGTTTGTTTTTTTAGGAGTTAGTCCTTGACCACTAGTTTGGTACCATCTCTATTTTGGGTGACCTGTTTCACCAGCAGGCCTGTTACTCTCCATGACTAACTGTGTAAGTGCTTATAATGGAATAAATTGCTTTTCTATGTAACCCCATGCTGATGGGTTTTATTTATTAGAACATAGCATTCATCAAACACCAGTCTGGATTCTCGAAGAGTTGTTCAGAGGACGGTAATTGTCTCTGGTCTTTGACTGTCAAGAGCAGAATTAAATATAATAGACCCAGAGCTATAGAAAAGAGCTTCTCTCCTTCCCAGGGAAAGTGCAAAACATAAAACACTGAACCAGAGGTACAGGATATTAGTCTTTGATAAAATCACATCTTTTTGAAGTCTGTCCCTAGAGAACTAGATGGACTTTGAAGACCGTCAAAGGCAATGTGGCAGAGAGCATTTAAGGCAAACTTTAAATTTGGAAAAGATGTTTGAACCTTTTCCCATAGAGAGGTTGAATCTCCCCAGTATATTTTTCACTGGGGCCTATACTTAGAAGTTAGAAATAATAGGCTCTTGAAAGCCTTTATCACCAAGTGCCATAACCAGATAAAATGCCTCGTTCTTTGCCAGGCACTCAATTTAACTGAGTAGATCACTCTGACCCAGAATCATTTTCACGAGACACGGTCTTTGGGAAAATCTGAATATCCTTAACCTGTAGGTTCAAATCTGGATTGGTTCCTTTTTTCCAAGTCAGGACTTTCAGCGTATAGTGGAAATGATCTTGACACAAGGAGGAGTAAACTGTACGAGTCCGCACAGACTTACACTTTGTAAAAGGATTCATCTTAAAGTCTAACGCTCATGGCACAAAAGAATTCAAATTGTAAACCCATATAATGAAATCGGCTGCCTTTTTTGACCCTACCTGTGCTCCAAAAAAGGGCTTTTGTTTTGGGTCAACACAAGGCAAGATACATTCTGGACAACACTAAAGTGTGTCCGTACATCGATCCTTTACTCTGCACGTGGGGGTTGCTGCTGCAGAACAGAAGGCTCCTTTTTTCCGTTGCTAAGTGCATTTAGCTTGGTACCAGCAGCCTATGAAATAGACTCCACCTAAACGTTGACTGATGGTGTTCTGCCTCCAGCCAGCCTTAGAATCTTTTTGAACAGGTCAGCCAGTATTTGTAACTCTCCCAGGGTGAACCGCTTGCCAAGTCCCTGGCACTCCCTTCTCTGGAAAAAAGTATGTCCAAAGGGTACTTAGTGATCCTTTGCTAAGAAGTTTTCTGTTGCTGTTTCTGGGTTACAGATTCGGCCATACGTTTCTAAACAGCCCCTGTAAAGTTGAGAAAAGAAACAGTAAGTTTATACTTTGTGCAACTTGAAATAATACAGTAGAAAGTTCATCACAACTTCTGAAGTTAAGTGCGGCTAAGTTGGGGAGAGGTTGCTAGAGTGTGATTTACATATGATTAGGAATGCATTTCCCTTCACCAGATGCCTCTTATCTGCAAAACAAGAATGAATGGTAACTTACTTGGTGGTGATGGGAGGGACTAGCTAGAAATTTTCTCTGCCCAGGTTAACCTTACATGGGTATTACAGTGACTGAATTTCTTGTGTCTTAAGATGAGTCATTGCCCTTTCCCTATTGTGCTTTTAATCTGATCCACACAAAGGTGTTTAACATATCATTTTCCTCAATTACAAGGTTCTCTAATCTCCCAAACAAGAAGTGTAATCAGTTACACCTAGATAAAGCAGGGTAGAAGAAAATGCTAGTAAGATGTGAAGAAAAGTATTGGTTATAATTGTTACTTGTGTGTATCCAAGATACAAGATTAACTAGGAAAGTAAGAATAACATTTATGGACATCTGTCTAGTATACAACTTGACGTAGACCTTTTTATCATTAATTTCTTTATCCAAGAGAATCTAGGACTTTATACGGAATATAAGAACATATTAATATATAAAGCAAAAATGGAGAGGTGTGTTGCTTGTTTCGCATATTAAGCAATCATCGGGGCACCTGAGTGGCTCAGTCGGTTAAGCATCCAACTCTTGATTTGGCTCAGGTCATGACCTCATGGTTTGGGAGTTTGAGCCCCGCATCCGGCACTGTGCTGACAGTGCAGAGCCTGCTTGGGATTCTCTCTCCCTCTCTCTCTCTGCCTCTCCCCTGCTGAGTGCTCTCTCTCACTCGAAATAAATAAAACTTAAAAAAAAAAATTCTGTCCCTCGGGCCATAAACAACACCTACTTGAGCTTTTTTTTTTCTTTAACTTCCATCTTAATTTAGCCTTCCAGCCCCCTTTGTCATAGTCTGATTAGGTAGTATAACTGCCTTCTCTGCTTTTCTAAGGAAACTTTATGAATAGCTGATGGGGTAGAATAGGCCAAAGAAAGTAATGCACAGGGCCCAGATGTGTTGTTGTCCTGTTACAGAATTCCCGTTGATAATTAGGGCGTATTTTGAGTCCTGCTAGAAACAGAAACATTCCAAGTGATTGCTGAACGCTTAAATCAGGCACTGTGGAGGTATGTATTATTCCTAACTGACTTGTCATTGAACACACTTTTTTTTAAGGCATTAGTATTGTTAAGTTAGGAAAGCGGTAACAAGGCAAACCCCACTCTTGTACCCTCAAGGATCACCTTGAGTCTGTGTCTCGACTCCACCTGCCTGAGAAGTGGGAGCGTTAGCCCGTCCCAAGTTCTTGAGTAGCATAGCCCTTTAAAAAAGAGAGATCCGTTTTCCATCTGTTCTGGACGAGCACAATTTGAAAATCATTTCCCAAGTCATTTTTTTGCTTTTCCACATTAAGGGAAATTTCCCTTGAGCAACATCTCCCTCCCCACCATCCCCTCAGCCAGTGTCAGTTAAGATCTGAGTAGCAGCAAAAACTGACTTATAAGTTGAGAGCTCTTCAGCGAGGCTGATCCTTAGCTGCTCTATCTCTTTGTTCTTCTGTTGCTGGAGCTGCACCCCGTTCCTTAACTGCCTCTGTCGTTCTTCCATTTCCTCCAGCTGTTCCTGCAATGAGAGAGCCAAGAACATGTCTAGTGAGCAGAACAACAAAAAACTGGCATTGTTTCTATAAAGCACTTTTCTTCTACGTTGTTAAATCTTCACACTAGTATAGAGGTTGAGAAACGGGTTCAAAGAAATGTTGGGACAAAGTGATCCTGCTTTTGAAAATGGTGACACGAAAGGAGTCTTGTCTGTACTGGCAGCTGACTGCTTAATAGAATCCTACAAAGGGTCGGTGGGTGCTCAGAGGGTTTTGTTTGGTTTGTAGTTGCGGGGGTTGGATCCTCTGGTTGGTGTGCTGAGAGTTGTATGGACCTCTGGCTTTGTGCAAGTTTATTCCTATTAGGATAATCCGTTTTTCTATCGTCCTGCGACTTAAAGCAATTTAAAAGAAACCAAGTCTCAAGGGCGCCTGGCTGGCTCGGTCGGCAGAGCATGCGACTCTTGATCTTCGGTTTGTGAGTTCAAGCCCCATGTTGGGCGTGGAGCCTACTTTGAAAAAAGTCAACAAGTCTTTGTAAGCAATTATTCTTAACTTTTTTTTTTTTTTTTAGTTTATTTATTTGGAGAGAAAGTGTGTGGGAGGAACAGACTGAGGAGAGAATTCCATGTAGGCTCTGCTATCAGCATGGAGCCTGATGCAGGGCTCGAACCCACAAACCGTGAGATATGGCCTGAGCCAAGATCAGGAGTTACACTTAACTGACTGAGCCACCCAGGCACCCCAGTTATTCTTAGCTATTAACTGTAATTCCAGGAGAGTTAAACTATGAGAAGTCCAGTTGTTCGTTTACAGGAAAAACTGTAAATACAAGTTTTATATTTGACCCTCCTTAAAGCCCAAAATAGCTCTGCCTGGTACTTATGTAACATCATATGCAAATAGGTGCTTTATTAGGATGTTGGCTATCACAGTTGTTAGTTTCCTATATTGTTTACTCATGACACAAAAAGACCGAAGTTGGTCCCAAGGGCTAAGCTGGAAGATGAAGAAGCTATGCCCCGGAGGCCCCCAGGAGCCTTAGGATGATTGTCCGTTTCCCATTCTGCCAAAACCAGACAGGATACATTCCATAAACTGTCTCTGCGTAGAATGAATGCCTGAGGAGTGAGGTAAGGAAGATGGCAGCAAATCCATCTCTGGCATAGTCGCTAGCTGGCGTGGATCCTTAGGAAGCATGAGGGAGAGGGGAAAGAAGGTTGCAGCTGAAAGGCCTGTTTTGAAGGAGTAATAACTTCACCTCCGATTTTGAAGAACAACGAGCCAGGCACCCAGGTTACATACATGCTGTTACTAGAAAGATCTAAATAATTTGTTCTCTAAGTCATCCTTGACATACCTGTGGCACATCATTCTGCAGCGTTTGATACTCTGGCTGAATTTCAGCGTTCATCAACCTTGTCAAAAGGCCTTCGTTCGCCACACTTCGGCACCACACAGGATGCGGCCTTCCCATCTAAGCATCTGCATTCCTCTGTGCCCCGCTCTCCCAAGGCTCCCCTAGACACCTAGCAAACCTTTATTTTGGTGAGACCTGAAAGTACATGCTTGGGAAGGCAGTCTGTACCAGCAGTGATAAACCGACCAGGGGGAGCAGTGTTATGAAATGAAGCAAACATGGCTGCCCTGACTGGCCTTCAAGACAGCCTCCAGCCTTAGTCACCACGAGGTAACTTTCTGAACCTGCTGGATCATGTCAGTCTTTCAAAGACTTTCCACCTCTTCAGTCTGGCATTCAGACCCCCTCTAGTCTGACCCCTACCTCTAATTAGAACCTCCACCGTGCTTCTGGATGGACATTTTCCTCCAGCCCGGCACTGTGTAGCATGGAGGCCGCTACTCGTCACGTGTAGCTATCAAGTGCTGGAAATCCAGCTAATCTGAATCGAGATGTGCCTAAGTGTAAGCTACACAGATTTCTAAGACGTGACATATAAAAAAAAATAAAATACCTCAAATTTTGATACTGACTCCACGTTGAAGTATTTTTATATGCAGCATTAAGTAAAATACTAAGTTCACGTGTTTTTGTTTTTTTTTAACGTGGCTACTAGAAAATTGTCAATGACATCTGTGGCTTGCGTGCTGCTCTAGCCTGACAGATTCCCAGATCTCTGTATCTTTACTCTTGCCATGTCTGTCACCTAGACGGCATCTGCTATATTACATTACGATTTATCTTCTTTTTTCTTGCGTAACTCTCAGATTGTAGGTTCCTGCCCAGCACCCAGCACATAATGCTGGATGTGAAACATGTAGATAGTAAACATTCTACAATTCAGCATCCACGACCGACCAATTTCAGCTAAAAACTTGGAGACCATTCTCAGCAAATTCCTCACACCACCCACTGCACCAGTCCCCAGATCCTACCCAAATATTTTACTTCCCATATCTCACATGATCTCGCTTTCCAGGCTCTTTCAAGAATCCATCCTGCACACCGCCATCTTTAAGAGTACGTACCTATGTGCCAGGCACCATTGCAAGTGCTTTACAAAGACTGATTCATCCTTTGCAACAGCCTTATGATGTGTATTACTAATCCCATTTTACAGTGAAGGAGCAGGGTCACTGAAGTCACTGGTCCAAGGTTTCCCAGGTGGGAAGTGGCAGGGCCAGGATTTGCCGCTGGCTCAGAGCTCATAGTTCACAGCTCTGTCGTTGCCATCATGTCTGTCAGCTCTTCGGTGGTCCTCGAACTGTTTTCCAGAAACCCCAGGAGAAAGGCATAAGGAAGTGCCCTTGTCTCAGAAAGTAGCTCCTCACTTTGACCTGTTTTATGTACTGGCGTTTCACGTCAAATTGTGTTTGGGGAAGAGGGTCTGTGGCTTTGGAGAAAACCTTTTTTTGAAAACCACTGACTTGAAGACTCCATAAAACGCTTCCCAATCCACCTCTCCAGCCACATCTATCTACTCACATTCTTCGGATCCAGGCACACGGAGCTCACTTCCCTGAACCTGTCTTTTTGTGTTTTCATGCTTTTGTGTAAGCCATCCCCTCTGCCCGGAATGCCTCTTTCCCTTGTCTACCCAATGAATTTATTCTTCAAAGCGCAGCTCAAATACCTTGTGGAGGCTGAATGTGAACTTGGGCTACACAGCACAGGGTCAGAATCCTCCTTCCATCACTTCCTCACTGTATAACCCTGAACAAATGATTTAACTTGTCTGTCTGGTTTCTGTTTTTTCGTTTTGCATACAGTGACAGTAATTTGTAGCTTATCTCACAGAAAGGTAAGGACTAAATGTATTAATACACACAAAAAACTAAAAGTACGTGCTAGCTATCATTAACTCTTAGGAAATTTCCCCTCTGTTTCCCCAGGCAGGGGTACTTATATGTACTTCATTGGTACAATGATTTCACTGATTCTATGGCTTTCACATTTTAACATTTCAGATCACGGTGCGTCTTAAAATCAAGTGTCTTCGATTTTATGAAATACATTCATTATATCTGGGATCCTTCCTGAACTTTAAACTATTTGAGGTCAGGAACTACCCCTCTCCCCCATTTCTCATCTCATCTCTTCTGCCAGCACATAGCTCATTGCCTGGCACATTGGTAAGAAGGCACAGAAAATATTTGTTGAATGGATAGATGATGGTGAGGAAAGAGGCAGAGTATACAACTGAAAGAGGGAAGTGTACCCTTGAAAAGTAGTCAGGTGCCATAAGTGACCTTTGGCGATCAGTTTGGGAAGCCATTTCAGAAGGCGGAATTCGCTCACTTAGAGACCTTGATTCCTACTTTACAACAGCGCAATAGGAGACATCCATCAAGAGTATTTTTCATAGAACGATCTTTGGAAAGCTGCACCGATCCACACATCTGAAATCCAGCACAGTGATGAAAATCACAGGGGGGAAAAATTCTACAACCCTAATTCTGTGTCCAAAAACTCCTCCTCCAGGGGTCCCCTGTTGATGGTACCGCTGTCCCAGTTAGCCTTGTCTGAAATCTTGACACCCTCTGTGACTTCTCACCCTTCCCCCTTCATTCAGTGGCCACATTACCCTGCATTTGTTCTAAAAGTAGAAAAGCAATCCTGTTGCTCCCTTGATTAAATACCTTTACTGATGCAACTGAGTACTGGATGAAATCCAAATTCCCTAGTTTGGATTTCAGAGTCCCGACATGATCTGGGGAGCTTGGGTGGCACAGTCAGTTGAGCATCCAACTCTTGATTTCGGCTCAGGTCATGATCCCAGGGTTGTGGGACCAAGTCCCGCGTCCCACTCTGCACTGAGCATGGAGCCTGCTTAAGATTCTCTCTCTCTGTTCCTCTCCCCTGCTCACATACACTCACTCTCTAATTAAAAAAGAAAAAAAAAAAAAAAGAGTCCAACATGATCTGCCCCAACCTACCTTTACAGTTCAACTCACCTTTCAATTTTTCACCGCTCACATGCAGCCAGGTTGCAGATGTTGAGTTGCTATATATTAAAATTAGTCTCACCTATTTTTAATTTTTTTAACATGGCTACTAGAAAGGTTTAATTATATGGATGCCTTGCATATTTCTTTGGGACAGCACTGGTCCAGTCATGCCCATATTTCAATACCCAGCTCAAATAACACCCATTCTTCCATGGAGTGTTCTCTGATTTAACTGATGACTAAAACTATTTCATTATCGGGGCACCTGGGTGGCTTAGTCGGTTAAGCGTCCGACTTTCGCTTAGGTCATGATCTCGCGGTTCGTGGGTTTGAGCCCCGCGTCGGGCTCTGTGCTGACTGCCAGCTCAGAGCCTGGAGCCTGTTTCAGAGTCTGTTTCTCCCTCTCTCTCTGACCCTCCCCTGCTCACGCTGTCTCTCTCTCTCTCTCTCTCTCTCCTAGAAATAAATAAAAATATTTTAAAAAAATAAAAAAAAATTAAAATATTTCATTATCCTATAGCACTCTTACCTGTACCTCTCTTAAATCACATGCTGCTTTCTCCCCTGGGATACAATTATTAATGTAATGTCTGTCTGAGTACAATTTAAAGATACAATTTATGCCAAAAAAGTAAAAAAAATAAAAATAAAAAGATCCTCTTTCACTAGACTGTTTGAACCAATAAAAAGAACAGTGGGGGAGGGGATTGAGAGTAATACACACATACATTCAATATTACGACCAAAAAGCCCCATTGCTTTCATAATACAAACTACATAAAGCTTGGCAAAAATTGGAAGTGAATGCAGCCATTTTCAACAGAGGATATGTTCCCCAAAGGATGTATCGGAATCTCTGGAAGTTTTTAAGTTTCTCCAAAGGAATGTGTGTTTTGAAAGATGAAAATACTCCTCTGAAAGGCACCACCACACTAACGTCCCCTGACAGTGGCCAGCAGCCCTTCAGTCAGCATTTAACTGAGGTCCTCTGAGCCCCAGTGGCAGGAATAAGTAAAACAATACTCCCTTCCTTCTGAAAGCTCACAGTCTGTGGGAGAGGCAGACAAAATTGTGTTTTTACCTTGTGTTTATATCCCACCCTGTTCTATAATGGGATTAGAAGTAACTTGACTACAGATGAAATGGTGATAAATGCACAAAGAAGGAAAATGAGGAGTAGAGCTTCAGAGATTTCTTCCCAGTTTGTGTGTGTGTGTGTGTGTGTGTGTGTGTGTGTTTAAGTAATCTCTATGCGGGGCGCCTGGGTGGCTCAGTCGGTTAGGCGTCCGACTTCGGCTCGGGTCCTGATCTCATGGTTCGTGGTTTTGAGCACCGTGTTGGGCTCTGTGCTGACAGCTCAGAGCCTGGGGCCTGTCTTCGGATTCTGTGTCTCTCTCTCTGACCCTCCCCTGCTCATGCTGTCTCTCTCTCTCTCAAAAATAAATAAACCATTAAAATTAAGTAATCTCTATGCCCAAATGGGGCTCAAACTCACGACCTGGAGATCAAGTGTCACATCCTCTACTGAACGGGGCCGGCCAGGCGCCCCTCATCCCAGTTTTAAAACTGGGAAGCTTCAAGACGGAGATCAGATAGGTGAGACTTGAGGGTGAATATGCAGGAAGAGAGAGGATGAAAATCCCACCTCGCCTCTTGCTCTCTGTACCCGAGCATGATTCACCAAGGATTGGAAAGCTGCCGTGGACAGTGCCCTGAAATATTTCGGGATTGGTCAGGCCAGGGTTCATAAACCGCCAGCTCGCCGAGCCTGTTTCCTCATCTACGCAAGCGAGAACACTTGATTTGGAGGATTAACGAGAGGACCTGGTGACTCACGGTCAGTGTCAGGGCGCTGCCTACATTCTCAGCCCCGAGCACAGGCCTGACTGGGTGGGAGGAGGAGTAAAGAAGTGAGTGCCCCCCCCCCCAAGGAGTGAGCGGTTCCTCGTGCGGAGGAGGGCATCCTTCAGACCCGTGACCCCTCCGGTCACCTCTTCCTTCCCCAGGCTAACTGTCCGCGCCCAAGGGCCTACCCTGTACTGCTGCACCTCCTCATCTCGTTTCTGCTTCACGAGCGAGATCTGGTCCTCCAGGTTCCTGTTCTGCAAGTGGAGCTGCCGGGCCTCTGCTTGCAGGGGTCTCAGAGCCTCCTTCATCTCCTGGATCTCGGCCTGGGTCTTCTGCAGCGCTTTGGCCGCAGCGTCTTTCCTCTCTAGGAGCCGCAGCAGCTGAGGCTCATACTCTTCCTCCAGGCCCTGGCGGCTCTCTGCCATGAGGTTCTCAAACTGGGCAGAGAGCCGCCGGCTCTCCTGGAGGAAGTGCCCGTCCCTCTGGCTTGGAGGTGCTTCTAGTTGTTGCTGTAACTGCTCCTTCTGCTTCTGATAGGCGCCCCGGAGCTGGGCCAGTTCGTCCGAGAGCTGGGCCGCCCGTGTGGTCAGCGCTTCCCGGAGGTCGGCGAACTGGGCCACGTCCTGCCGGCGGCACTCCAGC
This sequence comes from Hyaena hyaena, assembly GCF_003009895.1. Lineage (NCBI taxonomy): Eukaryota > Metazoa > Chordata > Mammalia > Carnivora > Hyaenidae > Hyaena > Hyaena hyaena. The sequence continues at coordinate 1,661,595 of NW_024080635.1, read as the reverse complement.
TGGTACTGGTCGGCCACGCACTCCTTCGTCACCTTGAACAGCTTCTGCTTGACCAGCCGGACCTCCTCCCTCAGCCCGTCCCTCTCCAGCTCTGCCTGGGCGTGCAGTTTGTAGGCGGCCAGGATGTCCCGATGGGCCCGCTGCACCTCCTGCAGGGCTGGTTCCCGGAGCAGCACGAGCTCGTGCACGAGCTGATCCCTCTCCTCCTCCAGCTGGGCCACGGCTTGGATGCATTGCTGGAAACGCTCCTCCAGCAGTTCCAGGTCCTCTATGCTCAGGCTCTCTGTGCTGGCACTGGGCCCGGCCTGGAGGCCCTCCCCGGGGCTGGGGGTCTCCTTGCGCGAGGCCGGCGCACCCCCTCCCCCGTAACTGGTCTGCTCCGGGCCTGCGCTCTTTGCTAGCTGCGTGGGCTCGTCCACGCACAGTATCTCCTCTGGCTTCCCAGGCTCGTCCACCTCCAGGACCTCCCCCGGCTGCCTGGTCTCCTCGATAAACAGTGTCTCCTCAGGCTTCTCCGTCTCTTCCACGTAGAGTGTCTCGTCGAGGTCACCTGTGTCCCCCAGGTAGAGAATGTCCTCTAAGTTCAAGGTCCCCTCCAAAGACAGAGTAACTTCTGGGTTCAAAGTCCCCGCCTCATGCGGGGATTCGGAGCTCTCTTCAGGAGAACTGGCTTCTGTTCTTGTTTCTCTGCAAGAGAAATGACATAAGTCAGGGGGCGGCCGCAATCCTGGGATGGGTCCCGATGGGAGCCATCAGGGTTTTTTCAGCGCCTCACATCTCAGAGGGCACTGGGCTGCTCTCCTTCCCCCGCTCCGTCAGTCTAACCCCGCACACCCGTGTCTCAGATCCCCGCACAACATCCCCATGGTGTCAGTGTCTGGCCTCTGCTTACATACCTTCAAGTCCAGGAAACTCACATCTGAGCCACCACTATTCGTTCCACTGTCATAAGAACATTCTAGTGGTCAAGCAAGACCTTCTCTGCAATTTTTACCTGGACTTGGTTCCTCTTTCTGGAATCAGACAAATCTACTTTCTTGTGCAAGTTCTCTAAACACCGAAAGAAAACTAACATCCTTCCATTATTCCATGCAAGCCAAAGTGTCCGGGGCCCTCCTCGCTTGGGTCACTTCTTTCTGACTAGGTTCCAAATTGTCACTGACCCTTGGGGATGGGTATTGGAAGCAGTGTCCAGGTGTGTTCTGAGCAGGCTCTGGACACTACGTTTCTATTAATAAGGCCAATATTGCCGATATAGGGCAGCTCTATCATATTGACAAATGCTGAGTTTGACTAAAAGCCTTAAGACCGTTTCACACCAAGTGCTTTTATTATTTTTTTTTAATGTTTATTTTTGAGCAAGACAGAGCACAAACAGGGGAGGGGCAGAGAGAGAGGGAGACATGGAATCCATAACAGGCTCCAGGCTCTGAGCTGTCAGCACAGAGCCCAACACTGGGCTTGAACTCACAAACTGTGAGATCATGACTTAAGTCGAAGTCGGACACTTAGCCGACTGAGCCACCCAGGCACCCCTCACACTGAGTGCTTTTGTTTATTTTTTTCACACTGAGTGCTTTTAAACCACATCTCTTGTTCCTGTAAAACTTCATTCATCTTGTTAGAATTGGCCCATCCACTGGCCTGTCAAAGGCTCTTGAATTCAGATTCTGTAATTCTGACAGATCAGTTCCTTAACCTGGCTGCCAGCTGCCTGCTAGTATAACCGGCTCCCGTTAAGGAAAATTCTCCTGCTTCTTTGGCCTTCAGATGGCTTTGGTCCTTCCTGTTACAACTCATCCTGCCCACCTTGGATCTCTGGGCAGTTCTCTGAAAATATAAAATACCATGGAAATAATAACAATAAATTACACTTATCAAGGTCCTATTATCTGCCAGGCTCTGTTCTGAATGATTTACACCAATTCATTTAATCCTCATAACATTTTCATGAGGTATTATATTTATTATCCCCATTTTACAGATCAGGAAACTGAGGTTAAAAGAGATTAAGTAATTTGCTCAAGGAAACTCAGATACTCCATGGGCACCAGTTATAAAACAAATTAAATTTGAGAGGCGCCTGGGTGAGTCAGTCGGTTAAGCGTCCGACTTCGGCTCAGGTCACGATCTCACGGTTTGTGGGTTCGAGCCCCATGTTGGGCTCAGTGCTGACAGCTCAGAGCCTGGAGCCTGCTTTTGATTCTGTGTGTGTCTCTCTCTCTGACCCTCCCCTGCTCATGCTGTCTCTCTCTCCCTCAGAAATAAATTTTTAAAAACATTTAAAAAATAAAACAAATTAAATTTGAGTATAGCTTACAAGAAATTTCTTTTCGATATAAAGCATAAACGAAAAGCCCCATGTATCACAGAATTCATCTGTCTTGAAATGGCCTGCCTGTGCCCAGGTTTTAAGCTCGAGATCTTAGCTCTAGTTTCCCACTACAGATTATTTTTATTCGAAATAATTGTGTATCCTTTCTGTCCTCTCTAGCACCCCACGAATCCCTAGTTCCCCGTTCTGAGTCTCACGGTGGCCCTCTGGCAACCACAAGTGTGGCTTCACCAGGCCCCCGACATCACTGGCCTCATGCAGCCCAAGCGCCTGCACCAAAATCTAAAAGCTTGGAGGCAGCCTCAACCACCACCCTGTCCGTTCCCATTGCTTTACCACAAAGACTGGTGTCACCCGGCACCTCAAACTCAACCGCCCCCAAATTATCCTTCTCCCTGGGCTTACTATACCTGTACTCTCCCCACACAACAGGTTGATGAGGCAAATAAACTTTTTTTTCCCCTTTTATTTTTAAATTTAAATTTTAGTTAGTAGACATACAATGCATTATTGGTTTCTGGAATAGAGAATTCAGTGATTCATCACTTACATACAACACCCAGTGCTCATCCCAACAAGTGCCCTCCTTAGTACCCATCCCCCATCTCACCCATCCCCCCTGCCTCCATCAACCCATAGTTTGTTCTCTACCATTAAGGGTCTCTTACGGTTTGTTCCCTCTTTTTCCCCTCCCTTCCCATATGTTCATCTGTTTTGTTTCTTAAACTCCACATATGAATGAAATCATATGGTATTTGTCATTCTCTGATTGACTTATTTCACTTAGCATAATACATTCTAGCTCCATCCACGTCATTGCAAATGGCAAGATTTCATTCTTTTTGATGGCTGAGCAATATTCCATTGCATATATACATATATATGTGTATGTATATATATATACCACATCTTCTTCCCCCATTCATCAGTGGATGGACATTTGGGCTCTCTCCACAGTTTGGCTATCGTTGATAATGCTGCTATAAACACTGAGGTGCATGTACCCCTTCGAATCTACATTCTTTTTTATCCTTTGGGTAAATACCTAATAGTACAATTGCTAGATCATAGGGTAGTTCTATTTTTGAGGCAAATGATCTTTAAACAGCTCTTTTCCTCCCCCACATAGCCAACTCACTGAGAACTGACCTATCTCAGAAAATCCCCAGTCTCCACCCCCTCCTCATCCCTTTGCCTGGGCCCTATTCGAAGTCATCATCGCGCACCTGCACCCGTGTGCCAGCCTTCCGACGGGCCTCCTTCCTTCTCATGCCAGCCTATTCCCTACAGTGCCACAGCTCGCCATAACATAACCGTGTCGCACCACATCATACACAGATAGCCAGCTGCTTAGCATAGATTCAAAGCCCTTAAAGACGAGGCCCCAACATACCTTTCCAGCCTCATCTCACACAACCCCCCGCCGCCTACCCAGAGCACCTGTTAACACTTTTACACTTCCGGCTCCTAGCCCACTACATCTAAAGTACCAGCTCAGAAAATACAGCTCAGTGCACACCATCTGATTAGAGAACAATCCTGCGCACCTGGAAAGGTAGAGCTCCTAGCGCCGGAAAGGATGCACCTGCTCAGCCAGCCAGACCCACCTTGATCTTCAACCGAGCCCCTGCTTTCCCAGCAGACGGCCCTCACAGGCTCCTGCTGAGTCCTCCGCCCTGGAATGACGCAACTGTGTCCAAGGCAGTGTTCCAAGTATTCTACATGAATACGCCCGTATATGATGCTCATGTATTAGCCCTGTTTTGCACATGAGGAAACCAAAGCACTGAGTAAAGAACTCAAGGCTCCACAACGTGTAATTGGTGGAGCCTGGAGAAGATGGCATCTGGCTCCAAAGCCGGAGGCGCTCCTTTCTACCACTCTGTTCCCAGAACGGGCATGAGTTCTAAAACTGGTACAAAGCTGCAGTAGGTCTAACGGAGCCTGGCACAGAGCATTCAAAATATACTCCTTTGGGGGCGGCTGGTGGCTCAGCTGGTTAAGCAGCTGACTTTGGCTCAGGTCATGATCTCGTGGTTCATGAGTTCGAGCCCCACATCAGGCTCTGTGCTGACAGCTCAGAGCCTGGAGCCTGCCTTGGATTCTGTGTCTCCCTTTCCCTGACCCTTCCTGTCTCTCTCTCTCTCTCTCTCAAAAATAAACATTAAAAAAATTAGTTATAAAAAATTTAAAAATATATACACTCATCTACCTACTCGTAAATTTCTACTCGTCTTTCAAGCCCCACTCAAACTGCATCTCCCCTCTGAAGTATTTCGCAGACAAATCCATTATTGCGTTCTCCAGGCACTTTGTGTGCAGCTCATCTTTGCACTCAGTGCTATTACAGCAGTGAGCGTATCCGCGTCCCCTGAGAGTCCACTTCCTAAGAACAAGTACAGTTCTCATTCTCTGTGTATCCCAGGGTGGGGCTCTATAGAAGGCAGGCAGGCAAGAGACCGACTGTGATCCAAGCAGGACACCTGCCCGAAGTCAAGTGGAAAAGCTGGAAGTAGAACCCCGGCCACCTGACTCGCAGGCAGCGCCCTTACCACACACTGTTGTTGCCTCCCTGTCGCCCCCCACAGTGCCAGGCCGCTGCTAAGTGCTGCCCTCATGGCGGCTGCCTCTCTCTACGCAGCTGCGGAAAATAGGGTATGGGAGGCTGAGGGGCATGGGAGCCGGCTCAGCCGGGGGGGCCCCCCACCTCAGGCTTCCTTGGACTCCAAGCCGCCTCCCTCTGCCATCCATCCCTGGCCCTAGAGACTCCAGCAGCTCCCAGCTCTGTACATCAAAGGTCTGTGACACGGAGCAGGCACGCGCTGGTGTGTGTCTGACTCTGTGTGTATCTGTATGTGCATATGGCAGTACAGGTGACGGACTGTGTGTGCAAAACTGTACTCAGCTTTGTGCTGTGTGTGACAGTGAAGGGGTGTGTGTGTGTGTGTGTGTGTGTGTGTGTGTGTGTTTGCACTTCCACCTCTTAAGAACTATGGTCTGACCTAGGGCAGAAATAGTCCCTACTGGCCCCAAATCCCTGAGCCACAGCCCTGCCCCCCCAACCAGTGACAGAGTGGATGGCTTGGGACAGGACTTCTCTCCAGGGCCCCCAAAGGTCAAGCAAGGCCCTCCTACCCTCCCCACCCCCCATCCCAGGCCTCAGACTGGAGAGAACAAGCTGCCAGAACGGGCTTTTAACTCCAAGCTGGCAGCTGCCCAACCTTGCACCAAGTCCCTTCCAATCCGGCAACTGGAGGCCTCCATCTCCAGTTGCATTTGGGGTTAGGAATGAAAGAAAGCCAGTAGCGTCCTTGGCCACTCTGGCCCAATGGCATTTGCCGGTGGATGCCCACCAGTCTGAAAGGGTTAATCCTCACCCAGCCCGGGAGGTGGGGGGCGCTATAAAAAGCCACAGACAAACGGAGGTGCAGGGACCCCGGGCCTCCCCCATTTCCCTTGGCCGGTGGCTCCGCCCAGTGCCCACGCCACACCCGGGCTGGCCGACCACCCCAAGCCGGGCGAAAGGTGATCGCGGGGGTGGGGTGGGGGGCTCGCCCAGAGCCCCCTCCCCACAGCGCGGCGACGCGGGCCCTGCACGGTCCTACCTCGCGGCCTGGGCGGCGCCGTCCCCCTCGAGCCGGGGCTGCGGGCTGGCCATGGCTGCGCGACCCCGGGCTGGGCGGCCGCGTTATTAATAGCCGGCCCCGCGGGCCGCTCGCTCCGCGCCCGCGCCCGCCGCACTGGCAGCTGCCGCCGACACCGGATCCCGCCCGCCCCGGGCCGGGCGCGCCCACTTGGCCCCAGCTCCAGCCCGCGGGAGGAGGGAGCGGGCCGCGCGGCCGGGGGCGGAGTGGGGGGTGGCCGATCGGCGTCTCCCAAACCCCGCGGGCCCCCGAGAGCTTCCCGAAGCTTCTTTCTCTCCACCCATTCCTTCCAAGGGTCCCAGCTGCGGGGGGCGGGGGCAGGGGCAGTGGAGGAGGCGGCTCCGCAGCCCCAGAAGAGCACTTCCCTTGCCCGGGGTCAGCAGGGGCGGTCAGGGCAGGGGGCTGGGGTGGGGGACTGAGAGGGACCCGGCACCCCAGGGCGCGCAGCTCGGCGTCCTGCGAGCCCCAGAGCCCCACCGGCGCGGGGCGGGGGTGGGGGGTGGGGGGAGGCCTGAGCGCGGTGCCCCGCAGCTGTCCTGAAGGGCTGGGGGAGGAGGGGTCACGGCCACACCCGGAGCGTTTGGGGATAGTCGGGAGCCTGTTGGCGGGGGCTAGGGAAGGGCGGTGGGAGGACTGCGTGGGAGGGGGTTAAGCCTCTAAGGTCAAGTCCAGATTTAACACCAATGTCCATCCCCACGCTGCGGGGTTTCCTGGGGTCTCTCCGCTTGCTCCACCTGTCACCCCGACCCAGCCGCGCTTCTGTCCACTCCGAGGCATGCCCCCTCCCCCAAGGCTTTAGCCCATTAGAGTCAGGGTCAAATTTCAACACTGAAGTCTTTCTGCCTAAGCCAGAGGCTGCCGGCCCCTTCCCAGACCTGGGCCTCAAGCATTCTCCCTTCCGATGCCTTTATTCCACTTAACCCCTCTGAGGAGGTCTTTGACTCAACCGCACAAGAATGCTGTGTACTGTAAAGAGCCATGGGCTGGATGTGTGTTTAATCACAGAGGCCTTGAGTGTGGGGTGGGGGAGGGGCAATAGTGCCCTGGTGCTGAATGTGTGTGGGTTGTGTGTTGTGATCAGTGTGCCCACTGCAGGCTGTGTGAACCCACATGGTTGTGTGTGTGGAGGGGGAGAGAGTGGGATTGTGTGCCCGTGTGTGACTCGGTGACGATCGTGGGGTCCGTGTCTGTGTGTGGGCATGTGGTTGTGGGCTTGTATAATCTTGGGGGGTGGGTGGGTGGATAGAGAGTGACTATTATGAGTGGTAATCCGTGGTTGTGGACTGTTGTGAGTGTGTTGTGATGTACCTGTATGGGCCTGCGTGTTATTGTGTGCCCACGAAGGACTAGGGCTAATGCGTGTTAGTGTGGCAGTGGGTGCGGGGAGTGCCCTTTGTGTGTGACCCGGGGCCTGCGGACAGGTTCACTAATCCGTGCATCTGAGTGTGCCGCATGTGGCTGTATATTTATATCTCTCTGTCTAATGCAAGGGGCTGAGAGATTAACACCCAGGGTAGCCAAATACACCCTTGTAAGGCATGCATTAGAAAAAGCCGGGTTTTAAGGAGGCGGCTGGTCATTTTCTGACTTACCCCTAAAATATTCCAGGGGAGGAGGTTGGCAAAGCCTCAGCTGCTGGTCATTTGACAGCTGCTGCCAGTCAGGGGAGCTGAGGGAGCCAGGGTGAGGCCTGTGGGGGGAGTGCTAGAAGACAGGCAGCAAGATTGGCCTTCCTCCTCCAATCCCCACCCCCCAGCCCAGGAGCTGACCCTGGGCTGTCCCCAGAACCGAATTCCTCACCCCCTTTAACCTTCCCTAAGACCTTCCTTAGGCTGCAACTCCAAATCTCTCAGGGTCCCAGAAGCACTTCCACCTCCACACCTTAGTTTTTGCTGTTCCCCTCTGCCTCGAACACCCTTCCAGCCCTTCACATCCCAGTTTCTACTCTTCTTTTTTTTTAAATTTTTTGTTTAATGTTTTATTTATTTCTGAGAGACAGCATGAGCAGGGGAGGGTCAGAGAGAGAGGGAGACAACAGAATCTGAAACAGGCTCCAGGCTCTGAGCTAGCTGTCAGCACAGAGCCCGACATGGGGCTCGAACCCACGAACTGTGGGATCATGACCTGGGCTGAAGTCAGATGCTTAACCAACTGAGCCACCCAGGTGCCCCCAGTTTCTACTCTTCTTTGGGTCTCTGCTTACATGTCATCTCCTCAGAAAAGCCTTCCCTGATGTCCCCGTCTCCCAGCATAAATATCTATACAGACACTATTTCTCCCATTGCCTTGTTTATTTTCTGTACAGCACTTATTACAATCTGAAATACTATTGTTTCTTTTCCGTTCCTTTTCTGCTTTCCCCACTAGAACGGAAGCCCCATGAGAGCAGGGACCTTGTGTGTCTTGTTCACTGCTGTGTCCCCAAGGTGCAGCACAGGGCCTGGTGCATAATGGGATCTCAAAAAAAAAAAAAAAAAAAAGTTGAATGAATGAAAGAAAGCAGAATGGTCCTCCCTAGGCTGTTTCAGACATTAGATGCCCGCTGTGTGCCACGCCTGTGCTGCTGACCACCAAGGAGCCCCTGTGTACTTCCGGAAACAGACATTCACATGTGCTTAGATTGCATATACCAAGGCTGAGCGAGGTATGCGGGGACACAGGACATGAGGTATGCAAGAACTGTTGTCTGCAGAGACAAACCCCATGCAGAGAATAATGGCCACTGAGGCTGCGGAGAGGTGTGCTGGGCAGGGAGAACCGGGGAAGCCAGAGTTGGGACAGATGAACTCCAGGAGTGGGGCAGCTGCACAGACAAAGTAACCTGGACCTGGAAGGAGGAGAAAGGGTGCTGGTGTCCAGCACAGGCTCCTTTGAAAGGCAAGCGTAGCCCTTCTGTTTCTCGGCCCCTCCGCAAAGTCAAGTCCAGGAAGAGCAGAGAAGGCCCTGGACTGGCCGCTCTTTGCCTAACCACTGCTCCCTGCCCACCCCACCCCCCCCCACCCATGCCTCTCTGCTCTGGGGTTGACTCTGGCTGACAGTCTCACCTGGCCCCCTCGCCTTAGGGTTTCAGGTAGAATTGGCCAGTAGGAGACACTGACAGTAAGATCGGTGCAAAGGAGGGGAGTTAGACTGAGATATTTCTTTCTTTTTTTCTTTTTTTTTAAGGTTCATTGATTTCACAGAGACAGAGTACAGGCGGGGGAGGGGCAGAGAGAGAGGGAGACACAGAATCTGAAGCAGGCTCCAGGCTCTGAGCTGTCGCCCGATGCGGGGCCAGAACCCGCAAACCGCGAGATCATGACCTGAACCAAAATCGACTCTCAACCGACTGAGCCACCCAGGCGCCCACAAACTAACACCCACCTCCCCCTGTGATTTGGGGAGTTACTGTGTTCCTCCACTGAAAGCCACATCTCCTGTGCAGCAGCCTGCACCCATGGGTACAAAGCTCGCCAGGTTGCCAGGTTCGTTAACAAGGTTCCCTCCTTGCCCTTCAGGTAGTGGTGGGGGCGGGGAAGGGTAGTGATTCCATCCCTCGGTTGTGAGCCCCTGGGGGCTTCAGCATATCTGTTCACACCTCTGTGAATAGTTCCTTCATTACATCCTCTTCCATTTGTGGCTTTGTGATCCCTTTTTCCTGCTGAGACCCCTAAGGTAGGAACTAGGGGGCAGGGCACCTGAGGGCCTCGCTAGGTTAAGCATCTGACTAAAGCTCTGGTCATGATTTCACAGTTCATGAGTTGGAGTCCTGCATCAGGCTCTGTGCTGACAGCTCAGAGCCTGGAGCCTGCTTCGGATTCTGTGTCTCCCTCTCTCTCTGCCCCTCCCCCATTGGCGCTTTGTTTCTCTTTCCCTCAAAAATGAATAAACATTTTGGGGCGCCTGGGTGCCTTAGTCGGTTAAGCGTCCGACTTTCGCTTAGGTCATGATCTTTTTGTTCGTTTGTTTGAGCCCCGCTTCGGGTTCTGTGCTGACTGCCAGCTCTGAGCCTGGAGCCTGTTTCAGAGTCTGTGACTCCCTCTCTCTGACCCTCCCCTGCTCACGCTGTCTCTCTCTCTCTCTCCTAGAAATAAATAAAACATTTTTAAAAATTAAAAAAAATGAATAAACATTTAAAAAAATTTTTTTAAAAAGGAACCTAACCGAGAGAAGATGAGCCCTTGGCAGAGAATTCAGAAAGACCTTCTTTCTAAATTCCTATCCAAAACTGGAATCAGAAAAGTTGTAAACTGATCAAAATTCCATCCTAGGTGAACAGTGACCTCCTGGCCACCACTCTGGGCAGGAGTCCAACCCAAGAGGTCCCTCTTAGCTCACCTTACTCAGGCTTATGCCTGTAGTTACCTTGGCCGGGAGGACAGGGCTGGGAGAGGGTTGAAAGTGGAGGAATGGTGGGGGTGGGGGGGCGGGAATGACTGGCAGAGGGAGGAGCTTGGAAGTAGAGAGGCACAGGGGGGTCGCAGAGGGGGCGGAGCCTTGTCAGCAGCCTCCCCCGGACTCCAGGGCATGCCCTATGTGACCTTGGGAAGCCAAACTCGCTGAACCTCAGTTCTCTGTCCGTGAAATGGTCAATTAATACCCTCTTCACAGGATCGTTGTGGAAAGCAATCCAATGTGAGGTTCAGCGCGCGAGCGGGTGGAGTGAACTTGCTCCAAAAGCTGAGAGTAGCACATTCCCCATCATTACTGGTGTAGGTAGAGGCCATTCTGCCAAGTTTCTGTGTGCCAGGAGCTCCCATCTAGAGGTGGGAGGGGGATAGAAGAGCCCACTGCTTCAAGGGCGCCCGGGTACAAACCCAGGCCTAAAACCTGCCTTTGTGATTAGTCACCGTGGGACCTCAGAAAAAGCATTCTACCTCACGGATGGTTTTCCACTCTGTAAAATCAGATAACACGTTTTACTTCATAGTGTTTGCTGTGATGATGATCTGAGAACACAAAAAGCATTTAGGCTAGTACCTGATGCATTCTAAGTGCCCAAGAAATATTAACTATTATTTTAAAAATTTTTTGTTAAGGTTTATTTCTTTTTCAGAGAGAGTGACAGAGCATGAGTGGGGGAGGCGCACAAAGAGAGGAAGACACAGAGTCTGAAGCAGGCTCCAGGCTCTGAGCTGTCAGCACAGAGCCCGATGTGGGGCTCAAACCCACAAACTGAGATCATGACCTGAGCTGAAGTTGGATGCTTAACCAACTGAGCTACCCAGGTGCCCCTTAACTATTGTTTTTAAAACTCTCCTTTTAGGGCACCTGGATAGCTTGGTTGGTTAAGCATCCAACTTCGGCTCAGGCCATGATTTCACAGTTTCTGGGTTTGAGCCCCGCATCGGGTTCTGTGCTGACAGCTCAGAGCCTGGAGCCTGCTTCAGATTCTGTGTCTTCCTCTCTCTCTGCCCCTCCCCTGCTTGTGCTCTATCTCTCTCTCTCAAAAATAAATAAACATTAAAAAATGTTTTTTTAAATAAAATAAAAACTCCCCTTTCTCCCTCTTATTCTCCCCAAAGCTGCAACCAAGGACTGACTTACTGCAGTATGTCATTCATTCATTGATTTATTCTTTTATTCATTCACTCATTCATTCATTCATTTCAACATTTATTAAGCCAGACAATGTTCTAGATCCTAGGAACATAAAGACAAGGAACTATTAAAACAAAACAATATTTATAGATATATATATTTTAAAGTTTATTTATTTATTTTGAGAGAGAGGGAGGGAGGGCAGGAGGGGCAGAGAGAGAGGGAGAGAGAGAGAAAATTCCAGGGGGCTCCACGCTGTCAGCACAGAGCCTGATGTAGGGCTTGAAACCACAAACCATGAGATCATGACCTGAGCTGAAACCAAGAGTCAGACACTTAACTGACAGAGCTACCCAGGCGCCCCTCTATATGTCTTTGTTGTTTCATCTCTTAGGTTTTCAATAAATAATGGCCAAATGAGTAAATTATATTAGTTGTTTTCTTGAGCACCTACTACAGGCCAGGTGCTAAGCTAAAAAAGCATTTTATCTCCATTATTGCAAAGGATCTCAAAATGACAGCCCCAAACAGAAGGCCTGTAATAAAGCTCATTTACTAATGGCAAATCTGAGACTCAGATTGGTTGGCAACTTGGTTGACTAAAGTCACACAGGCAGTTGATGGGCATGGAGGAGGGCACTTGTGGGGATGAGCACTGGGTGTTATATGGAAACCAACTTGACAATCAACTATTTTAAAAAAATAAAAATAAATAAATAAAATAATAAAGTCACACAGGCAGGAAATGGTGGAACTCCAGTTTAGTATACTGCCTCTGCCTTGGTTAATGACTTGAATCACTTCTTATCACTATGATTATCACTATGTGTGACCTCAGAGGCTTATCTTGGAGTCCAGTGAGTGTCCGGTGGCCTTTACCTCCTCACACTTACCCTGGAGGAGGCCAGGTGTGGCGCAGACGGGTTCAAATCCAGTTCTGCATCCCTGGTTGTTACAACTTCTCTGAACCTTGGCTTCCACTGCTGGGAAATGAGGCTGAGTGGATGTTGCACAAGAAAATGGAAAAGCAATGCCTACCACCTTGCCCGGTAGACAAGTCCCTTAATAAATGTTATCCTCATTATTTTCTCCTTCTTCCCTGCCCCGGGAGCTTCTGTCTGGGGGTGTTCGGTCTCGTGCTGAGCGCCCACAGGGGGATCCCGCGCTGAAGGGTTGGGTTGTCGCGGCGATTCCGAGCGCTGCCTCCAGGGGGTGCCACCACACCGACCCCGCGACTCGGGGGTGGCTGTTCCCACCGCGGCCGCGCGGGGCCGCCTGGGCCCGGAGCTTTGGGGGCTGAGGAAGCGCGGGTGGCAGGGAGGTCTGAACCCCAGCTGAATCAAAATGTTTGGGGCATCAAGATCATAATTAATAATAAACAATAGTAATAGTAATAGCACCAGATCCACTGGTAACTAGCGGTTACCGAGTTAAAAAGCGTTTTCGCTGCTGGAGGCCAGGGGGTGCAAGGGAAGGAGCCAGGTTTAGACTCAGACCAGGTTCCAGTCCAGGCCGCTCTCTTCTTGCGCTGTGCTCTGCAACCTTGGGCCTCTCTGAACCTGCCTCCAAAGGGAAAGTATAATAATATAGTTCTTGGGAGGAATAAACGCACTTCTGGAGAGTTCCTGGGAAAGTGCGTTTACTGTAGTCTTTACCTCTTCCCTGAGAGGGAACTCTTGTTATGTCCCCTTTACAAACAGAGGGTCCACTGGGGGCTTTTACCAGGCCTCCCTGGTGCGCGCGCGCTCTCTCTCTCTCAATCTCTCTCTCTCTCTCAGTCTCTCTCCCAGCACAGCCCTGAGACCAATCCAGGAGCTAATCCCTAAACCCACCACCCAGAAGCTTCTCTTCTCCTCCCTGAAGTTGCCCCTTCCCCTTCAAACCCTCAGGCTCCTCTGGACACTGACCTTCCATCCCCAGGTGCAGCTCTGGCTAGAAATATCCCCTGGCCATTCCCACTACACCCCACCCCAACCCTCCAACTGAAGCTACGGCCCTCCTCCCCAAAACCCATCCAGTCATCTCTTCCAAGTAACCTTTCCTGGGCTCTCTCCCCCTAGGCCGACACCCTTTGCATATGCTGTTCCCTCTACCTGCACACCCTTTCCCCAGCCCTAACACCTGTTACTCAGGGCACAGCTTAAATATCCCATCTTCCAGGAAGTCCCCTCCCCTATGTTCTTGCTGAACCCCCCCTCCCCCCGGACTTCCTCTAAACAGGTCACAGCATTAAAGAATTGCTTGTTTAAATGTTTCATCTACCGCCATTACATAGCGATGCCCGGAAAGCAGAAACCATCAGAGGTCAGCAGGAGCCCTGCCGAAGTCTCTATGGTATGGTAAGGCTGAGCCCTGCGCCGGAACAAAGTGCCACTCAGTAAATGCATGTTCAGGGAATGAGTGATTTGGCCCAGCCGGGTCCCCTCACCTAGCCTCCTCAGCAGCCTCAGCTCCGAGGCATATGCACAGTCACGGCATCAGAAACACACACTCAGAGGCAACAGTCACACACACAGTCACGTGCATGCACAGTCACAAAGAGTCATATGCAAGAGACATATGCATAAAGCTGAATTCATCTATTGCTCATTTCTGCTTTTCAGTGTCTGTGTACCTTTGTGTCCTACGTATGCGTTCACTCTCTTCTTTTGTGACCTGAGGTCCCTGAGAACAAGTGTTGTGTCTCCTTTACCAGCCTGGTAGCCTGCCCCCATCAGATCCCAAGGGAAGTGTTATATCTCACCAACTGGTCTGGGGGCCTGGGCCAGGGAGTGTCTTCCCCGCCAGCCTGAGAGCTCTTGGGATAGTCTGTCTCCCACAGCGGACTGGGAATCCTTGGGGCATCTCCCCCCACTAACTCGCCTTGGAAATCCAAACACAGAATGGGATCTGATTAAGCTGGGCACTCCAGGAGCAGAGCTGGGCTGGATCTCCGCCATCAGACTGGTGGCTCCCAGGGGCATGGCTGACTCCCCCTGACCCCGCTCCACCCTTGCCACCTGCCCAGCAGCCAGGCCCTCCTGCCACCAGGGTACAAGGATTAGGGCTTTGGAAGCAGCAGCAAACCTAATGGCAGACCACAGCCACAGCGCACATCAGCAGGATTGGGGAGCCTCCAGCAGGGAGGGAGGAGGCCTGGGTCAGTTGTCCTGGGAACCCCAGGAATCTTCCATTCACTCCCTAAACCTGTCCAGGGTCCCCAGGGCCTGGCCCTGCCGCGTGCTGCCTCTATTACATTCCTTAATTCCCTCGCCAAATCCAATCTTGGGAGGCCATCGGGCGGCCTCCTGTCCAGGTTAGAGGAACACTGGGGAGATCAATCTGACAGGGAGCAGTGACTGTCCATGCGTGCGTGCGTGCGTGCGTCCGTCACGTGGCCAGGTTTCTGGCTTGGACCCGCGGTGCCGGCGGTGGAGACAAACACCGCCAAAGGATGGGAGTGCCCGCTGGGGAGACTGGGAACACCGAGGAGGGCAGGATCGACAGGCAGCCAGCCAGGGCAGGCAGGAGGAAGACCTGGAGCCCAGGCTTCCCGGTCCCAGTCTCCCCACTCTGCTCCTGGCTCTAGAGTCCCGGGTTCAAGTCCCATTCACCATCTGACACCCTCTGAGGGCCTCACTTTCCCATCTGAGAGCCAGGCCAGAGACCGGATGGGGTCAGCGCTTGGGATTCCCGCTCCTCTAAGCCTTTCTTGGCCAGGGTGCAGCCCGGCGCAGGTGAGCGAGTTGCCACATCAGCAGGGCGAGCCCCGCCCCGTCCCC
The DNA here is from genome assembly GCF_003009895.1 of Hyaena hyaena. Lineage (NCBI taxonomy): Eukaryota > Metazoa > Chordata > Mammalia > Carnivora > Hyaenidae > Hyaena > Hyaena hyaena. The sequence goes on along the minus strand of NW_024080635.1, from coordinate 1,646,335 downwards.
TCCCCCAGTTCCGGAGGGAGGCCCCAGAGGCCCCAGAGGCCCCAGAGGACGGTGGGAAGTGGGTGGGGAGAGAGGGCTGAGCCCAGTTGGCTGCCTATTGGGGGAATGGCCGCAGGGGTGGGTGAGGGAGGCTCTGTGTGTGTCTACCTGACGGTACTAGCCTGTGTGTATCTGTGAGGATGTCTGAATGTTCCAGAGTGTACAGGAGTGTGTGCACAGTAAGTGCGTGCCCTTGACTTTGAGGATGTACTCAACTGTACAAGCTGGTGTGCAAGACTGTGTGAACGGTGTGCACGTCCTTGCATGTGTCTGTGTGTCTGTGGGAGTAGCCCTGCGTGTGCAGGAGTGAGTATGAGGTCTGAGCGTGTTCCTTTTGGTGTCTGTGTGAGTGCACTGGAGGGTACAAGGGCGTGCGTCTGTGCACTTGCCCTTGTGTCCGTGGATGTTGTGTGCAGGCGCGTGTGTGAATATGTCTGAATGTGTGCCTGTGTGTGCATATACCTGAGTGTAAGATGCATGTGTGTGAACGTGTTTTGAGTGTTCCCAGAGTGCCTTTGTGTGGCCACGTGGACCAGCGTGTGTGTGACTGTGTGTCACTCTCAGAGTTCTCTAGAATAGGTGTGAGCCTTTGTGAGACCGCATCTAGCAGCCCCTCCAGCTGACTCCTGACCCACGGAGGCACAGAGAGCTGCCCCAACCTTCAGAACAGCCCAGCCCCCGCCCCTCACTTCCTGGTGACTCACCTCCCTGTTATCCCTGCCCTTACCAGCCTGCTGCCTTCAAGGGCAGTCCCCCTCTTGCCCAGCTTGCCCTCCTCCCACTCAAAAGGAGGCTCAGTCCTTTCTTCCGGGCAGCCTTCTGTCACCAGAGAAGGGGGACCTCACATTAGTGACGCATGTTCTAGTGATCCTTCACTTGGCAGATGAAAACAGGCTCAAAGCACTGTAGTGACCTGCTGGAGGTCACACAGTGGGCACGTGTCCTAAAGCTCAGGGTAGGGCCCCTGGCTTCCTCCAGCCCCACCGATGGCCCCAGCCCAAGGACCCCGGACCTGGGAAGGGGGAAGGGAACTGACATTCAGGGAAGCCTCCAGCCACTTGCTTGGCTCTTCCCATGCTGTCATTGTGTTCACTCCCGTCTTGCTCAGAGAGGCGAGGCAGCCTGTCCAAGGTCATACAGTCAGGAAGCAGTTGAGTCAGAATTTGAACCCAGGTCTCTCTCTCTCTCTCTTCTAAATTTTTAAAAATGTTTTATTTCTGAGAGAGAGCGAGAGAGAGAGCATGAGAAAGGGAGGGTCAGAGAGAGAGGGAGATACAGAATCCGAAGCAGACTCCAGGCTCTGAGCTAGCTGTCCACACAGAGCCCGACGCGGGGCTCGAACCCACAAACCACGAGATCATGACCTGAGCCGAAGTCAGACGCTTAGCCGACTGAGCCACCCAGGTGCCCCTGAACCCAGGTGTCTCTATCTCTCTATCTCCGGAGCTCATGTTACTGGGCACGGGGCTTTAACCAGGCTGACTGGCCACTAGTCCTCACAAGAAAGGCAAAGGGATGATGAGATATGGGCAGAAATGAGGAAAGGTGGCTCGAGACCGCTCCTACGCAGCATCACATCAAGAGCTGAGGTGACACAGTCTCATGTGAGCCCCAGCAACATCCTGATAGGACTTCCTGTTCTAACAGAGTCCAGTTCCCTGTGTGGGGCCCCTTTTCCTGGACTGGGGCGCCGGGTTGACAGAAAATGTGACTGTGTGGACGGAGACTTGAACAGCCTCCCCATGGGCTGGTCACGAGTGTTTGAAATGCCACCATGCTGCTGACCTTTGTCCCCCAGAAGCTTCTCTTCTAGATCAAAACCCCAGGCCCCAGGAGAGGTGGCTAGAGCCCCCAACCCAGCCTGAGGGAGTCTGGTTGGAGCCCCGGGTCCCAGATGGATGGAAGTCCCGGGGCCAGAGGGAGCGTGAAGGTTGGGGAGGCTGGAGCGGCCTCTTGTCATCCACCATCTCAGGTCCTTCTCCCAGCAGCCCCTGGGGCAGCAGGCACCACTCCCATTTCTGATGAGGAAGCAGGGGCTCTGAGAGGCGCATGTGCGGGGAAAGCGGGACTTGAATCTCATTTGTGGACTGAAGTCTAGGGCTCTTGCTACCAGATGTGTCTCCCTCTGAATTGCAGGGCTGGCTTGGCTGGGAGGAGGCCAGAGAGGCAGGGATGTGAGAGACAGTGTTCCTTTGACCCTTCTGGATGACAGGCACCGGAGAAACGCTTAGGTAAGGGCTTGAGGAGACAGGACTTACGGCGAGGCTGTTTGGGAAACTGAGGAAGACAGGGCGGGTGCCCCTCATGTCTCTGCTTCACAGCGTCCCCACAGGTGTTCAGAACAGGTCCACTGACCCTGACGCCCCGTCTTGCCTTGGCTGCAGGTGCCCGATGCTCCCACATTGGACACTGTCGGTCACAGAGCCTCCATCGTCCTGGGCTTCCACTGCTGTTCTTCCTGCGCATCCTCCCTGCCGCGTGTCATTGCTGTTGCTTGCTCCTGAGCTCCTGATCAAATGACTCCACTCCTAACCCTCTCTGGGTTGCTCCCTCACTCCGCGAATCAGTGAATCTGGAGGGCAGTTTCGGCCAGGCCACTTCAGGGGGCCACTGGCCACCTCTGGCCCACTTAACTGACAGGACAGTAAGGTCACTCGGTTCAGAGTATGGTGACCTAAGGAGACTGTCAGAAAGGACTATGGGCAAGGCAGACCCTTAGAGCATAAACAACTCCCTTAATTTTTCTTAAGTTTATTTATTTTTGGGAGAGAGAAAGAGCGTGTGAGCAGGGGAGGGGCAGAGAGGGAGGGAGACACAGAACCCGAAGCAGGCTCCAGGCTCCGAGCTGTCGGCACAGAGCCCGATGCGGGGCTCTCGAACTCACGAGCCATGAGATCATGACCTGAACCAAAGTTGGTCGCTTAACCGACTGAGCCACCAGGGCGCCCCCAGACACAACTCCCTTAAATCTAGGCCCCCTCCAGCCTTTTCATTTCTTCTACTCTAGTGTCCAACACGGGACTGGCAGTGTTGAGCTGTGGTGACTCAGTTGATGGACAAGCAAAGGAGGTCAGCCAGGGAGGCTTAGGGCTCCGCTGAAGGCTGTGGCTGTGCAGTGGGGCCTGTGAATCGTGTGACCATGTCTGGGGTCTTTTCCTCCCTGCTGCCGCGCCTATGCGCCTGAGTCTCTCACACAGGTGTGCTCCTGTGTGTCCTGGAGACATCTGGTGGTCACCCCCGCCACCTGGGACTCAGGGGGACTCAGGAGCGTGAGCCCGCAGCCTCTGTCTGCCTGCAGGTCTGTCTGCGGAGCCCTGACCCTGGAACTCAAAGCCTCTCTCCCTTGCTCCTTGCTGCCTGTCTGTCCCCCTGCTTCCGACGTCCATGGGTGGCCCTGCCTGACCCTGGCCTGGCCTCAGGGGCCGGGTGGGGGCATGGGACGGGTGTGCACAGTGCAGCTCTTGTTCAGGGGATCGGGGAGGGAGCTGGGTCCTGCAAGCCAAAGGGCGAAGTGCCTCTCTGCCTGCAGCAGCATCTCAGCATCCGTTGGGGGGAGGGGGGGTTGGGGGGTAAGGCCCAGAGCCGCTGTGGAAGCTGCCCCAGAAGGCCCTTCGCTGGGCTCTCCTTCCAGGCTGTCACCGATCCCTTTGCCCCCAGCTCCTCCATCTCACGACCTGCTACCTGGACCGGGAAGACAGGATGTGGCTGGTATGGCTATGGCCAGAGACCGGGTGGACCCAACACGAGTCCCAGGGCTGCAGTTTCAATGTCCTATCTGGGAACTGGAGGTTTACAGATAAGGTTAGATTCGGAAGATAGGAAATCAGTGAGGGGGTGGGGCCCACTGAGGGGGTGGGGCCCAGTAAGGGGGTGAGGGCTCAGCGAGGGGGAATATTGGCTCAGTGCGGGGTTGGGGTTTAGTGAGAGGATGGGGCTCAGTGAGGGATGGGGGCTCAGTGAGGGGATGAGCGTTCAGGGGGTTCAGTGAGAGGGTAGAGGTCAGGGAAGGGATGGGGGCTTAGTGAGGTGAATGGGGGCTTGGGATCGGGGCTCAGTGCGTGGGATGAGGGCTCAGTAAGCGGGTGGGGCTCAGTGAGGGGGAACTCAGTGAAGGAATGGGGCTCAGTGAAGAGATGGGGGTTCGGTGAGAGGACAGAAGTTCAGTGAGGGCTTGAGGTAAAAGGAATGGGTACATAAGGCTCTAGGGAAGTCAACTCAATGATCCCTTCCTAACTCGGCTCAGGTGCCTGAGGCTACCCTGGGGTCTCTGCACAGCATGACCGTGAGGAACCTGGGTGGGCACCTTGGTCTCAGGCACTCCTCCGAACAGTTGGAGGGAAACTGGAGACCTGTGTCTGCCAGGAAGGGACCCAGACAGGCAACAACTGAGCAACAGACCATGAGGCTTCAGGGGCCAGGAAGCCAGAGCTGGGAGTGAGTCCCTGGGCAGCCAGCCAGAGAGAGGCTAGGAATGGCCTGAGGCCATGGAGGGCAGGGGAGACTTTCTTGGGAGCTTCCTCCTACCTCTGGGGCTCTGTAGGCTGGAAGCAACTTCTAGCAAGGCATTTGGAATCCTGGGATGGCCCTATCCAGGGATCTGGAGGGCTGCCCCTCCTTGCCCCTCAGGTTACAGCCCTTGGCAAGCTTCCAGAACTGGGAGGGGGACAAAGGATGGGCTCTGGAACCACAGGGCAGATTCCTGAGACTTCTCCTCTGTAAACTCCTTCCCTTTGGCCCCCTCCGCAGCCCCGCCTCATCACTGAGTCACCATCTCTTTTACAGAGGCCCTCCCCCTTGACTGAGCCCACTCCTCTCCCTAGAGGGTCCCTAGCTCTTTCTGGGTCTGTTTCTCCTTACTGAGTTCAGGTCCTCCTCACATAGCCATCATACCAGAACTAAAGCCAGTTTTAAATCTCTCACATGAGTGTTTCAGGCACTGTCCTTTCTCACTAGTAGGGAGGGCCGGGTTGACCCTGGGCCCATCCACTCAGGTTCTATTGTCTAAAAAACTGAAGGGGGGGTGGCTCAGTCAGTTAAGCATCCGACTTCAGCTCAGGTCATGATCTCGCCGTTCATGGGTTCGAGCCCCATGTCGGGCTCTGTGCTGACAGCTAGCTCAGAGCCTGGAGCCTGTTTCAGATTCTGTGTCTCCCTCTCTCTCTGCCCCTCCCCTGCTCATGCTGTCTCTCTCTCTCTCAGAAATAAATAAAACATTTTAAAAAATTGAAAAAAAATAAAAAATAAAAAACTGAAGGGGCTGCTAAAGGATTCTTTCATATTCTTTTTTTAATGTTTATTTTTGAGAGAGATAATCGTAGCACAGCAGGGGAGGGGCAGAGAGAGACGGAGACAGCAGAGTCCAAAGCAGGCTCCCGGTTCTGAGCAGCACAGAGTCCGACGCGGAGCCTGAACTTGTGAACCGTGAGATCATGACCTGAGCTGAAGTCCGAGGCTTAACAAGCTGAGCCACCCAGGTGCCCCAGGATCATCTAAAATTCAAATGTCCAAGCCTGGGCTGGTGAAGAATGGATGCTGGTATACATGATATTTTGCATATTGCCTTTTTAGTAAGGAAAAACGCTCTCTCCTCCCTTTCCTGCACTCCTGTTTGGAGACTGACTTGAAGAGAGTCCTAGCTGGGCTCTACACAGAAGGTACAACAATGCAGAACGTTACATGGGAGCTATGTGGGTACTAGACCTCCAGGCCTGCGGTGGGAGAAGAGGCCAGGATTTTCTCCCCATTCCCCAGAGGAAGTCAGGAGCTAGAACAGGGAGTAGAACCAGAAGAGGAAATGTTCTTGGAATGTTAAAAACTTTTTTTTTTTAAAGTAGATTTCATGCCCAATGTGGGGCTTGAACTCACAACCTTGAAATCAAGACCTGAGGTGAGACCAAGAGTTGAATGCTTAACTGACTGAGCCACCCAGGGGCCCCCACACTGAAGTGATTCTTAGGGATTTCCTGGACCCTGCACTGCGGCTGTACAAGATCTACATATCACCACCCTGTCTGCGTCCATGGCAGACGTGATTAGTTGAGCAAGGCACTCATTTGAGGCAGTAGTGAGCACGTGCAATTAGATTTGTCTTCCCTTGGGGCGCCCAGGTGGCTCAGTTGTTTAAGCGTCTGACTCTTGGTTTCGGCTCAGGTCACGATCTCATGGTTCGTGTATTTGACCCTACATTGGGCTCGGCACCGACAATGTGGAGCTTGGTTGGGATTCTCTCCCTCTCTCTCATTGCCGCTTCCCTCAAAATCTCCCCCCACGCCTCAAAAATAAATAAATATTTAATAAATACTTATATACATACATAAATAATTTGTCTTCCATTGGGGTGCCTGGGTGGCTCAGTCGGTTAAAAGTCTGACTTTGGCTCAGGCCATGATCTCACGGCTCGTGACTTTGAGCCCCGCATCAGGCTCTGTGCTGACAGCTCAGAGCCTGGAGCCTGCTTCAGATTCTGTGTCTCTCTTTCTCTGTCCTTCCCCCGCTCACGCTCTGTCTTTCTCTCTCAAAAATAAATAAACATTAAAAAAAAAAAAAAAAAGCTTCTGACTCATGGTTTCAGTTCAGGTCATGATTTCCTGGTTCGTGGGTTTGACCCTGCATTGGGCTCTGCATTGACAGTGTGGAGCCTGCTTGGATTCTCTCCCTCTCTCTCTGTGCCCCTCCCCCGCTTGTGATCTCTCTCTCTCTCTCAAAAATAGATAAATAAACATTTAATAAATAAACAAACAAATCAATTTGTCTTCTCCGAGCAGTTCAACCCTTTCCTTTCCATATAGGGAGACTGAGCCCCAGCGACGATGCAGGAAATGTAGATTATATCCACTCCGGACACTACCTGCCTATTCTAGAAGCACATAAGTCAGTCCCCTGGGAGGGTGAGGGACGGCAATTCTACTCCATGTAAGAAAATCACAAAAAGGTCCTTCTGGGTAGAATTACAGGTGATATTTATTGATGACTTTGTGCTTTTCAGCGTTTCCCAGATTGTCTATGAACATGAACTCATTTTGTGATCAGGAGTCCCTTAATAATAACACTAGCTTTGGGGCGCCTGGGTGGCTCAGTTGGTTAAGTGTCCGACTTTGGCTCAGGTCATGATCCCGTGGTTCGTGGGTTCAAGCCCCGTGTCAGGCTCTGTGCTGACAGCCAGCTCAGAGCCTGGAGCCTGTTTCAGATTCTGTGTCTCCCTCTCTCTCTGCCCCTCCCCTGCTCACGCTGTCTCTCTCTCTCTCTCAGAAAGAAATAAAACATTAAAAACATAATAATACTAGCTTTGGAACACCTGGGGAGCTCAGTCAGTTAAGTGTGCAACTTTGACTCAGGTCATGATCTCTCCGTTCCGGAGTTTGAGCCCTACATTGGGCTCTGTGCTAACAGCTCACAGCCTGGAGCCCGTTTCGGATTCTGTGTCTCCCTCTCTCTCTCTGCCCCTCCCCTGCTCTCACTCTGTCTCTCTCAAAAATAAATATAAAAAATGTTTAATTTAAAAAAAAAGCTTTTTTTCCCTAAACACTATGTGATGCCTGCTTTAGGCATTATCTAAGTCAATCCTGACAGCCACCCTGGGAAGGAGGTAGTATTATTGCTACTATTCCCATTTTAAAGAAGAAGGAGCCAAGACTTAGGGAAGTCTAAACATTTGCCCCAAAGTCAACAACATAACTAGTGGCACAGTTGAGACTCTAGCCACAGTAAATACAATTAAATTTATTAAAAGTTAGTTTCAGGGATGGTCTGGGTCTATGGAAGAGAACTGATTTCCATGCTTTTCTGAGTAACAGAAATGGGAAGCCCTATTTGGGAGGGGAAAGTGACTTGGCCAAGGTCACACTAGATGTTCTGTGAAAAGCAGCCTAGATCCCCTAGACAGTTTCTGAGCAGCCTGGGACATGTGCAGAGGAAGGTCTACCCTCCACTGGGACTTTGGGAAAGGGTCATTTTATTTGTTTAATTTTAAGTTTAAAAATAATTTAGGGGGGTTCCCGGGTGACTCAGTCGGTTAAGCATCCAACTTTGGTTCAGGTCATGATCTCGAGGTTCATGAGTTTGAGCCCCGCATTGGGCTCTGTGCTGACAGCTTGGAGCCTGGAGCCTTCTCTGGATTCTGTATCTCCCTCTCTCTCTGTCCCTCAAATAAATAAACATTAAAAAAATTTAAAAAAAAATTTTTTTTGTAACCTCTACACCCAACTTGGGGCTCGAACTCCCAACCCAAAGATCTAGATTCGCACACATGTCCAACTTAGCCAGCCAGACGCCCTTGGGAAGGGGCCATTTTAGCAGGAGCATGGGCTGAGCGCCTCCCCCAACCTCGCTTTTGCACTGATCACCCACTAGTGTGCCGGAGCCCCTGGGCATCTTTTTTCACTGTCTCCAAACATCACCCCCTTCTGTGTGCCCAGAGAGTGGAATGGGGACACAGATAGGCCAGCTCTCCACATCTGTGTGGCCTTGCTTAAGCCGCTTTGTTTTGGAGTCTTCTCACCTGTGAACAGAGATGACAAGCCCTACTTTTCAGGGCTGTTCTGAGCAGAGAAGGTGGTCACAGAAGCAAAGGACCCTGAGCGAGAGCAGCCCAGCAAATTCTGGTCATTAGCAGAGCAGGGGCTCTCCTCTCCCAGCCCGCCCCTCCCAGCAGGCAATGTGATGAGTGGCCTGGAGAGCTTGAGGGGGAGGAGCCTCTTCCTTCCTACCCCTTCCAGCCGGGTATCAAGATCTGAGACCAGATGTGTGGCCAGTGACTCAGCCCTTTCCTGCCTGGAAACTCCTCCCTGCCTGCCTCACCCAGCTGGGCCAGGGAGGGTGAGACAGCAGACTGGAGGTCGGGGTGGCTGGTCCTGAACATACTCAGGGGAGCGGTGGGGGCAGAGTGGAGGAGGGAGACAGAAGGCAGAAGGAGGAATCAGGATAGCATGGCCAAGCCTTGCTGGGGAGGCGATGGAGGGGAGGACATTGTGGAGGGAGAGACTGAGAGCGTCCTTGACTAGAGTGGCCAGCTCAGCCTGAAATGCTCACCTGCTCACCCCCTCCTCCTCCCCCACCCCCTCGCATCCCTTCCCCAATATTTCCAAGCCAGCCCCAATCCATTTGCCCTACCCTCCGATCCACGTAGCCGCAGGGTGTTCCCTTGCTTCCCTGCTCTCTTTTCCTCTTCCCAGCCAACCGCCTCCACTTCCTCACCTCCCACTCAGCAGGTCCTTTTACTGACTCCTTGAAGCACGTGGAAGCAGCAATCTGGAAGGTTGCCTCTTACTTGCCGAATCTTGCACCCAACCCAGCTCGATCTCTCAGCAACAGTAAGAACTGCTGGGGCCCTTCTTGGAGCTCTCAGCCTGAGACATCGCCCAGCTGGTTTCCCTCCTATCTCTTGGATAGTTCCCTCTCTCATCTGGGCTTCCTACTCTCCCCCACCCCCACCCCCACCGCCATAAACATGTGTGTCCCATAAGCTCAGTCCTTCCTAGTCTACCATACAGAGAAGGGATGGACTTTGGCTTCACGTGGATCTGCACTCCGCTCCTGGCTCTGCCCTTCACTAGCTGTGTAACTTGGGATAAATTAATCTAATTCTCTGAGCTTCGATTTCCTCCTCCAACAAATGGCTTGGTATTACCTACGTCTTGGGGATCAAATGGATAATGTCCATAATGCATTCAGCACTGGGTCTGGCACATAGCAACTATTTATTCAGTTACTGGGTTGTTTGTTTTTTTTTTTTTTAAGTTTTATTTATTTAAGTAATCTCCGCACCCAACACAGGGCTCAAACTCAATACCCTGAGATCAACAGTCACAGGCGCTCACTACCAACTGAGCCAGCCAGGCGCCCCTCCATTACTGTTAAGATCCTTTCTTCCTGCCCAGTTTTCATCCCCACCTCACTTCCAACTCCTAACTGCCGGGCTTGGGGCTTGATCTCAAGACCCTGGGATCCTGACCCAGGCTGAAACCAAAAGTCTGATGTTCAACCAACTGAGCCACCCAGGTGCCCCATCAAGTTCTCTTCTTGATGTCCCTGTTTCTGTTAATGCTCCACCATCTTCCCGCAGGCCCAGCCCTCAGGGATGTTGATCCATTCATTCAACAAGTGTTTACTGAGACTGCACAGCTCCATGCAGTGAAGAGATTTGAAAAGTCATTGTCTTTGCCCTTGAGGAGCTCACATTTGCTGAGAGAGACAGACAAGCAATTAAATATAATGAGATAATTGCTCTATTAGAGGTTTGCACGAATGAAGCCAATCCAGGAAGCCTTCCTAGAGGAGGGAGCATTTGAGTTGGCACTTGCAGGCTCAGTAGGAGATTGAAAGCTGGACAAATCAAGGGAGAGCAGGGGAGTAATTTCCTGGCCAAGGTGCAGCAGTGTGGTGTGTGAGAGGGCAGAGACTGGCCGGGTCTTTAGAGCCAGAAGCTCACATGTGCGTTTGAGAGCAGCATGGAGGGCTGCTGGGAGGAGGCAGAAATGGAGGTAGCAGGGAGACCCAGGAGACCCTGTGCTCAAAAGTTTGCCACGCGCAGGCTGTGCAACCTTGGGAAAAGCACTTGACCTCACTGAGCTTACATACCTCATCCGTCAAAGGAGACAATAATAGGCACCCAAGGGGATGTTGGGGAGGGCAGAATGAGCTAATGGAAGGGAAAGTGCTGCACAGACACAAGCTGTTGTTATTGTAGAAAATCTGCCAGGCGGGCTGCGTTCCAGCCACAGCCCCACCTCAAAAGTGGCCTCCTTGAGTCTTCTCTGAGCCGGGCCCACATCCTATCTGCTGGGGGTGGGGCATAGGATGCCTGGGATGTGGGCACACACCTGACTCTAGATGCTGGCTCGCTGGCTGTGGGATCTGGGACCAGCAATCTTCCCTCTCTGAGCCTCACCTCTCCAGCTGCAGAAACAGGGCGGAGAATCCAACCTGCGGGGCTGTTGAGAGAATTCTGTGCCACCTGGTAGGTGATCACTAACTGTAAACAGTTCTGTACCCCCCCAACCCCTGCTCTCCAGTCTGGTCCACAGCCCAGGGCTTGGCACCAAGCTGAGCACAGTGGGAAACAGTAAATATTTAATAACACACCGGCTCAGAGCTCCCGACTGAAGGGACATGTGGAGGAAGCAGAGGACACTTGCTCCCCCAGCAGGGTCTGTGCAGATGTCCCTGGACTGCAGGGGTAGTCACTGCTGGGTCCCCAGGGAACTTTGTCTTCCTGGGGAATCCCAGTTAGCAGGGGCCCTCCTGGGGTGTCTCAGCCCCCTAACATGTCTCTTCTATCTCTCTTTTTTAATATTTATTTATTTTTGACAGGAAAGAGAGAGCATGAGCTGGGGAGGGGCAGCAACAAGGGGACAGAGGATGGGAAGCAGGCTCTGCACTGACAGCAGCAAGCCCGATCTGGGGCTTGAACTCACGAATCATGAAATCATGACCTGAGCTGATGTCGGACGCTTAACCTACTGAGCCACCCAGTCACCCCTCTCCTATCCTCTCTTATTCTGTCATTCAGAGGGACAGCAAATGGATGGGTACTCTGTTCAACCACCATTCACTGAGCCGTTCTCCACTATGCCCACTGAGCCTGCGCAGGCATTGGAGATCCAGAAACAAAAATGTTTACCATAATGCTCTTGTATGTGGCTTGATCAAGGACTGACTTTCAAGAAAACTAGCCTGGAAGGAAAGGACTTAGCCTCTCTGGGCCTCCATTTAACCATCTGTAAAATCGGAACAATACTTCTTATCTCTCTAGGGCTGTTGTAATAAGTAAGGGAGATGATTATATCATGTACTTAGGGAAAGATCTGGAAGTTGGTCAGTCTATCAGAAGTGATGATTTTTAAAAAAATTTTAATGTTTGTTTACTTGGAGACAGAAAGGGGCGGGCAGGGAGAGAGAGAATCCCAAGTAGGCTTCCAGCACGGAGCCTGATGCAGGGCTCAAACTCACGAAGCATGAGATCATGACCTGTGCCAAAATTAAGAATCATTTAACAGACTGAGTCATCCTGGCACCCCAGTGGTGATGATGTTAAGTCTTGAGGTGATGTCTGCTGGGCAAACTCTGTGAGTTGGGAGTAGGGGTGGGCTTGGGGACTGGAGGCAGCAGGGAATTCTGCATGGGGAAGCTGGGGAACACTCAATATGAGGAGCACTTAAAAATATTTCTTAGGGGCGCCTGGGTGGCTTAGTCGGTTAAGCGTCTGACTTTCACTTGGGTCATGATCTCGCGGTTCGTGGGTTCAAGCCCCGCGTCGGGCTCTGTGCTGACTGCCAGTTCAGAGCCTGGAGCCTGCTTCAGTCTGTGACTCCCTCTCTCTCTGACCCTCCCCTGCTCACGCTGTCTCTCTCTCTCTCTCTCCTAAAAATAAATAAAACATTTAAAAAAAATTTAAAAAAATATTTTTTAATGTTTATTTTCATGAGAGAGAGACAGGGCATGAGCACGGGAGGTGCAGAGAGAGAGAGGGAGATACAGAATCTGAAGCAGGCTCCAGGCTCTGAGCTGTCAGCACAGAGCCCAACGCGAGGCTCGAACTCACGAACCGAGATCATTACCTGAGCTGAAGTTGGACACCGACTGAGCCACCCAGGCACCCTGACATGAGGGGCATTTGACCTGGTCCTGAAGAGAAGTGTTTTGCCAAATTGCAAAATGGGCAGAGTCAGGTTGGGATGGGGAGTAAGAGGCTCCATGTTTCTAAGAGTCTGGAATTTACTCTGGAGACAACAGGAAGGGATTTAAGCAGAGGAAGGACAAAGTCCAGATTTAGCCTTAGAAAAGGGTCCCGTGAGGGGCGCCTGGGTGGCTCAGTTGGTTGAGCCCCTGGGTCGGGCTCTGTGCTGACAGCTCAGAACCTGGAGCCTGTTTCAGATTCTGTGTCTCCCTCTCTCTCTGACCCTCCCCTGCTCACGCTGTCTCTCTCTCTCTCAGAAATAAATAAAACATTAAAAAAAAAAAGAAAAAGAAAAAGAAAAGGGTCTCCTGGGAGTGCCTGGGTGGCTCAGTTGGTTAAGCATCAGGTCACCATCTCACCCTTTGTGAGTTTCGGGTCTCCATCGGGCTCTCTGCTGTTAGCGCAGAGCCTGTTTCAGATCCGCTGCCTCACTCTCCCTCTGCCCCTCCTCTCTTCCCACTTTCTCTTTCTCAAAAATAAAATAAACCTTAAGAAAAAAAGAAAAGAAAAGAAAGAAAAGTTCCCCTGGGGCATGTGGAGAAGGGATTGAGGCTGGAGACAGGGGTCAGGAGGTTGGAGGAAGCTGGTGTGATAGGGCTGGGTGTTGGAGCCCTGCATCACTTAGTCACCTGCCTGGTGCTCACCTAGGTCAATGATTCAAATGTTCCAGTCTCTGTTCCTTAACAGGAATTTATAGGGACAACGCCTGCAGCTGGAAGAGCGGACCAAAAGTCCCAGAGCAATCTGGCTGAGGGCTTGTAGGACCTCCCCTCCCCCCAGCCCAGAGGTGCTGCCCCTCCCCCTGTCCCTGGGCCTGGGCCTCCCCTTTGTGAATCTGTCTGCCTGTGAACGTGTAGTTGTCTGCTGGCTGAGCCAGCAGAAAGAGCATTTTGGAGTGAGCCACAGCTAAATCCAACCCCTGATTCTGCTGCTAAGTTAGCTGTATGATCTTGGTCAAATTTCTTAACCTCTCTGAGTTGGTTTTAAGGAAAATGTTCAGACTTGTAGTATCTTTACCTGTTTGTATGTAAATTCATAGAAAAGTATATACTGCCCACTAGCATTAAGAGTATTTGGGCGGCCTGGGGACCATGGGTGAAGAGCCAGTTTCCCATTTTATGCTATTTCCTTCCGCATTGTTTGGGCTTTAGATTCGCTATGTATTCTACATTATCTTATGCATTCTACATTATCAAATTTGGAAGGAGCCCGAATACTGCTGCCGACCTCACAGGTTGTTGGAAGGAGTTTTTTTTTTTAATGTTTTTATTCATTTTTGAGAGACAGAGAGCGATAGAGCGCAAGCAGGGTAGGGGCAGAGAGAGAGGGAGACACAGAATCTGAAGCAGGCTCCAGGCTCTGAACTGTCAGCACAGAGTCCGATGTAGGACTCGAACCCATGACAGTGAGATCATGACCTGAGCTGAAGTCGGATGCTTAACCGAGCCACCCAGGCGCCTACAGAAGGTCTTTGAAAGGATCTTGCAGATAAAGCTTCTTTCATGCTGCCTGTGCAGAATTGACCCTCACCAGGTATTAATTCCCTTCTCTTCCCCTTGCCTGGATCTGTGTTGGTTATATCTGTATCTGTGTTTCTACTTGTAACTGTTTATCTCTTTATATCTGTATTTGTGTAACAAAGCCTTCCGGATATCCCTCTCTGCCTTATGGGCCCCTGAGTTTTGTTTTTGCAACAGTGGATGTCTGTGCATGAGGGTCTGTGCTTCTGAGAACATATTTGTGGAACTGTGTGTGTCTGAATCGGCATGTTTGTGTATTTGTGTTTGTGTGTATATGTGTGCATACGTGTGTGTAGGAGTTTGTGTTTCAGTACGTTCCTGTATCTGTGTATGTTTAGACATCAGTTCTGTTGCAGTGCCCCTGAGTATGTATGGATGTCTAGATATTGGTCAATGTGTGTCTGGGTTTGTATTTAGTAAGTGCATCCATATATCTGGGCATGCTGGTGTGAACCGGTGTGCACGTGGGTGTGTCAACCTGTTTGTGTCTCAGTGTGTTTGTACAGGCCTTTGTGTGGATTGTGGGAGTTTTCTCGGAAAATCCACATCTAGCTGTTTCCCCCTGATCGTGGGCAGGGAGCTCTGCCCACAGATCTAGCCCTTGCTCCCAGCTTCTTGAAACCCCCAAGGGTGGGTGTTTTCCTTCTAGTCCAGCCCTTGGGCACAGGGCCAGGCTTGCTGCCTAGGACTGGTGGAGTGGGTGTCTGCAAACACCTTGAGGGCTCCAGCCAGCGGCCCCCTACATGAAGCCTTATCAGCGGGCAGGTCACGCTGTCAGCCCCCTGTTTTGGGGGTGAGAACTGAGAACTGAACCCTTCTTGGAAAGCCGTGAGCCCTGTGGATCCTGGGTCAGGAAATCCCTGCTCTCTTGGCCTAGGTCAGTGTTCATCTGGCCTGGCTTTTTGTGCTTGTCAGATGCGGCCAGACAGTTGGGAAACAAAGCACGTCTCCATGACAACCTGCCTCTGCCTTCGAACTTGGGCAGTTCAGTGGTTTTGTGGACTCTTCTTCGGGCCCTGCGCTGGGATGGGGGTAGGCGGTGAGGATGAGTAATGAAGTTTCCCCATATGTGCACCGCACCCCTGCACACCCCCCAACACACTCAAATACCTCCCCCCAACCCCCGCCACACGCTACTTTCCTAGGTGAAATCAGATGCTCAGATGGGAAACTGGTGCCCAGAAAGGGCAAGTGTCTCACCTAAGGACACCCAGCAAGTTTAGTGGCAGGATTGAGATGAGAACAAGATTCAGCTAACTTTTTTTTTTTTTTTTTTTTGAGAGAGCATGGGGGAGGGGCAGAAAGAGAGGGAGAGAGAGAAAATCCCAAGCAGGTTTCCCACTGTCAGCACAGAGTCCGGCAGGACTCATACTCACAAACCATAAGATCATGACCTGAGCCGAAATCAAGAGATGGATGAGATTAACTGACTGAGCCACCCAGGTACCCCATTTTTTAAAAAAAGTTTATTTATTTTGAAAGAGAGAGAGAGAGAGCACGTGAGTGGGGAAGGGGCAAAGAGAGAGAGGGAGAGAGAGCGAATCCCAAGTAGGCTCCACACTGTCAGCGCAGAGCCCTATATGGGGTTCAAACCCACGAACTGTGAGACCACGACCTGAGTCAAAATCAAGAGTTGGACACTTAACTGACTGAGCCATCCACGTGCCCCATTTTTTCTTAATTTTTAAAGTGTATTTATTTTGACAGAGAGAGAGAGCACAAGGTGGGGAAAGGCAGAGAGAAGGAGAGACAGAACCCCAAGCAGGTTCTGTCATCAACGCAGAGCCCCACGTGGGGCTTGAACCCACGAACTGTGAGATCATGACCTGAGCTGAGATCAAGAGTTGGATGCTTAACCGATGGAGCCACCCAGGCGCCCCTGAGGTGAAGTGTCTTCTAATTACCTATTAAAACAAACTGCCGCAGGAGAAAACTGAATACTGGCTGTCAGTTACAACCCAAGTCATCGCTTATTACTAGGGCTTCAAATTTTTAGTCTATCACAATCTCATCACTGCTTCACCCTGTGGCAAGTAACGGTTAGAAGTTGATTTATAAACTGAATTTATATATATAAAACACTGCTGTTATCCATTTTACCTGTCAGATAAAATTCAGGTAGGCTTTTGTTTGAGGGGAAAAATAAAATTCTAAGGCTAAAAGGAAAAGTTTGAAAACCATTTTCCCACTCTGTGGACACCTAGGAGAGTGGCAGTGACTAACCGGTCACATCCGGGAGCTGGAGCACAGAGCTGGTGCTCAGGGAATGAGTGTTGAAAGAATGAAGGGAAATAAATAAAATAAAATAAAATAAAATAAAAAACATTTTTTAAAAATTAAAAAAAAAAGAAAGAAAGAATGAAGGGAGTCAGAATTTGTTCCACCGTGGAGCCTGGGCTGCGGCGACAGCTACCTCTCCTCTCTCAATCTCTCTCTTACTGTCTCCCCTTCCCTCTTCAGCCTCCTGAGAGCTGGCACCAAATTAGAGCCAGGAGCCCACAAGTCTTGTCTCATTCCAGCCATAAGCACCTTGGGCTTTATTTCACCTCTCAAGCCAGCAGGGGAAATGGGTGCAAATCAGCTTAGGACCCAATGCTAAGAGGTGCTGGGAAGATCAAAGAAGACCTCTGCTGCCTCATGTGCCAGCAGCCAGAGGCGGGGACACGGCAATGCCCACAGTGGACGGGACCTGCTCGGGGTTCCTCCACCCCCACCCCCAGATTAGGGAGGAGAGGGGATGAGGGCGTCATGCGAGGAGCTTCTTTCTATCTTATCCTCCCACTGGAGAAGACCAAAGGGTGGATTCTTAGTTCGTTCCGAAATAGGACCCCCTTTGGGAACCTGGTTAAAGCTGTGGACCTTTCCCCTGAAAAATGCATGCAAGTGCATTCAAAGTTAAGCAGAACATTTTGGAGCCCCCAGGATAAGTTCTTTTCTTTTTCTAGGGTCTTAACTGCCTATCCTTGAAAGCATCTAGCACGCGGTAGGGAGGCTTGACATAAAGCAAGTGCTCAGTTAGGAAACACACACACACACACACACACACACACGCGCGCGCGCGCGCACACACACACACACACACACACACACACGGACACAAGCCAGTTGTAAACTCCACCTCTGCCCAGAGGTAACTGCGTAACTGTTGGCAAGTCACTCCACCTCTTCTTTGGCTGTCTTGTCCATGGAATAGGAAGACTATTAACCACCCAACATCCCGACTTTGCAGAATCGCTCCTCCCAGCGCTGTAATTTCAGCCTCTCCAATCGGTCTAAGTACTGAGGGGCGCCATAGGTGCTCCTACCCTCGGCTGTGCGATTTGCAGGTTCCTTCCCTTCCTAGTGTCCCCCGTGAAATGAGGCAAGCTCAGCCACACCTTGGCCTGGCTGCCCTGTCTTGGGTTTGTGAGAAGGCCAGCCCCAGTAGGGGTCAAAGGTGAAGCCTATGGGAGGCAGGTCTCCCAGTGGGGGTGGGGGTGGGGAGTCTAGGGTGGGTACAAGAGTAACATCAGGGTGGTCCTGGGTTTTCCAAAAACAGAGAGGGCAAAGCTGGGGGACCTGGGGGCAGCTGCCCAAGCCTGGTTGTGGCTGGTTCTTCCCTGGGGTTGCAGCTTCCTGCCTGGTCAGGTGACAGACTGGCTCTAGGATGGACTTTGGGCCCTGCTGACAGAGGCTGCTGGGAAGTCTGTTTTCTTAGCTGCCCACAGGGCCCGCAAAGAGATGTAGCTGAGCTGAGTAGCCGTGAATCTAGAGGGCAGGGTTGCAGGCTCGCCCTTCCCAGGCTAGCCCTCTCTGGGTGTCTCGGGAGCATGTCTGTCCATTGAGCCAGGCGACCGGAAGGAAAGCGGGGGCTGTGGGGCCAGGGGCAGTCCAGGTTGGAGTAGGGAGGGGAGAATGTCTGGCTGTTGGGGTTAGCGGCAGTGAAAGGAAAATAACCCTGACCTCTCCTCACCCCTCTCCTTCCCCACCTCCAAATCAGGGACTTAATCTCTGAGCTGATTCCTGGGGATTGTGGGTTTTTTTTTTTTAAGTCTTTTTTTTTTCCCCTCAAAAAAAGTTTTTTAATTAAGTATACTTTATGGCCAACATGGGGCTTGAAGTCAAGACCCCAAGATCAAGAGTTGCAAGTTCTACCAGCTGAGCCAGCCAGGCACCCCTGGAGGAAGTTGTGGTTTGAGGGGGGCTTTGCTGATGAATTATAACAGCCACTGGCAGGGCCAACTTCACACACGCAGTATCTGTGGCCCTGATGTCAGAAAGGCCCCGGACTTGGTTGAATGGTCTGCTGTTGCTTTCTTGAAATAAAAAAAAATTTTTTTTGATGTTTATTCATTTTTGAAAGACAGAGTGCGAGCAGGGAAGGGGCAGAGAGAGAGGGAGACACAGAATCCAAACAGGCTCCAGACTCTGACCTATCATCACAGAGCCCGATGCGGGGCTCGAACCCATGAACCGTGAGATCATGACCTGAGCCGATTGAGCCACCCAGGCACCCTTTGAAACTTTTTTTTAAGTAAGCTCTAGGCCCAAGGTGGGGCTCACACTCAGGACCCCGAGATCAAGAGTTACATGCTCCACCTAGTGAGCCAGCCAGGTGCCCCACCTTCTTGAAATCTTTAATAAGTTTTGAACAAAAGGTCCCACATTTTCATTTTGCACTGGGCCCTATGAATTATGTTTCCAGTCCTGGCCACTAGGAAGGGAGTGCTGAAAGGGCTGGTGGGGGACAAGACTGACCAATATTCCTTTCCCGATCGCCCCTTCCAAGAGCCAGAGTATGTTTGCCTTCCTCTCCGCTCCCTACCCAATGCTTCTAGACTATCCAACAGGCCAAGGTCTTGTACATCACTCTTTCTCTGAGCCTCAGCCTTGCCTATAAGCCTTCTCCTTTGATACTCAAGTGAGAGAAGGGAAGGGTCCTTAAGGCTAGTGCTGGGCTGGGGAGAGAGGACATGAGAACTGGGTCCAGTGTGATCTCTGTGCCTGGCCCAGAGGTACTGTGGGATGTGGGCTGGTCCTCAATGATTTTGCTGGTTAGTTGAAAGCCCGAAGCCTAGCAATGACAGAGATCTGGCTCAAGTTTGCCGCAGCTGAGCCCCTGGGGTCGGTCAAGGCCTAAGGCAGGTTAGGGAGGCCAAACCCTGTACTCGAAAAATTATTTTCAATGTTAGAGTGAGTGCTGTCTACATTATGCCAGGGCTGACTGGAGTGGGTGTCCCAGGCAAATGGGGTCTCTGCCCTTATGGAGACCGGGACCAGGAGAAAGCTATGTGTTCAGAGTCAGTTGGGTGGAAGAACACAAATTCTAACGGGTGGAGGTACCACAATGCCTTTCTAGGGGCCCAAGGGGGAACTCCGAGACCATTGAACCCATGGCTGGACCTTGGGCAATTTCCAGTGCTAGGGACCAGGCAGACACAAGATCTAGATTGCTGGTCTTGGTTCCTCTGCTGCTGACCACCTCTATGCTGTTGGGCAGTCCCCGTCCCCGTCCTCTCCTGGCTTCAGTTTCCCTTTTGTACTCTGGGGGTAAAACTCCCCACCCTGCTTCCCTCATAGCTTGTTATGGGATCAGATGATTTAAAAGTGCTTGGTCAGCTATAATAAAGAGCCAGAGGCCTGGAGGAAATGAGCACAGCATTTTCGTGATTCTTAAAGGCTTTCTTCGCTAAGCGCTCCCTTAGTCACACCTCTTTACTTACAGAAGATCTCAAAGCACCTCGGAAACTGTGAGTTTATCAGCCCTGATCTGTGTTGAGCATCTCAGTGGGAAACCAGGCCCAGGCTGGGGTGGCCTGGGGCCTGACAGCGAAGTCCAAGGGTAAACCAGGGCATAGGTAAACTGAGGCCCCACTCTCCTCATTGCCCTCAGCAAAGGGTGAAGCGAGAACACATGAAGCGTGGATCCCGGCTCCGTTGAGGGCTGACACTGCGGGGAGGTGCAATGAGTTGGGGAGAAGGAGCGATGGGGTGCCTTTCAATCTCCAGCCTGCAGAAGAAGGCCCACTCTGGGTCACAGGTCTCAGGTGCCTCTGAGGCCTCAGTGTCTAGAGCAAACCGCCAGTAAGTCCGAGTCCTGGAAAAAATTCTCAGAATTCCCTTATTCCAGGAGAGTTCCAGAACCATCCCATCTCTTCCTAAACTGAACTCTGGGTACCCAGCGGTCTTGGGGTCCAACCGGAGCATTTCTCCGCCCCCTCCTCGTACCTCCTTTGGCAAAGCGGACTCCCTTTCGCGCCCCCGCCGGCCCCGAACCTCAGTACCGCCCCTCCCGCCCCGCCCCGCGACCCCGCCCTCTGGGTCCCGGGCCGTCGCGCGACCCCGGGGACACGGGAGCCGCTCCCTCGGCGCTCCATCTCGCCCTCCCGCGGCCCGGGGGAGCCCAGAGCGGGGCGGCTGGGAGGGCAGCCGGGAGGGCGGCGGGCGGCGCCGCCCCCGCCCCGCGGCCGCTCCCTCCTCCGCTCCCCGCCGGCCTCCGCGCCCCGCCCGCCGCCCGCCGCCCAGCCCGCCCCTCCCGCGCCGCTCCCGGCGCCCGGCCGCTCCCCGCGGGCTCCGCTTCCGCCGCCCAAACTTTTCTCCCGCGCGTCTCCCTGCGGCGGCCGCCTGCCTGCGCGCCCGCGCCGCGCATGGGTGCCCCGCCGCAGGGGGTCTGATCCCCGCCGCCCGGTCCGCCCGCCGCGCCATGGCGGCCCGCGCGCCCCCGGCCGCACCTGCGGCCGACGAGCCGGGGAGCCCGGGCGGCCCCCCGCGCAGGAAGAAGTCCCGCTCCGGCGCGTCCGGCCTCCGGCGCGCCTTCAGCTGGCTGCGGGGCAAGCGGCGCAAGAAGAAGGCGGCGGGGGCCGAGGGCGCCGAACCGGCCGCCCCCCGGGCCAAGAAGGCGGACGACAAGGCCAGGAGGGCCAAGGGTAAAGGCCGAGGTAAGGCGGCCGGGCACCTGGGCTGCGCGCTGGGCGGCGCCGAGGGTGCGGCCAGCGTGGCTCCGCCAGGGGTCCGCGGCGCGTTCGAGGGGTGAGCCTCTAGGCGCTGGGGCCGGGGGAGCGAAGAGCCCGGGGCTCAGCCCGAGCACCCCCGTTCTGCGCCGCCCCCCAGCATCGCCCAGAGTCAGCCCGGCCCGGTTCTAGGGGGAAGGGACCCCCGGCTGGGGCAGGAATCTCCTGGCTTAAGCAGGAAGTGCTGGCAGTCTGGCTCTTGGGACGGTGAGGCCGTCCCCCTCCCCCCAGGCTCACCCAGGTTCTGCCCTCTGCTGAGTCAGGGGGTCAGAGACTTGGCTCTGGCCTGGGGCCCATGGGAGAGGCAAGTGGACTTGTGTCTCTGGTGGGGCTTCCTCCAGGTCTGGAAGGTCAACTGCACTCAAAAGGTTATTGCAGCCCCACAAAGGACCCAGCGCGGGGCACAGCATGCCTTCGGCTCTTAACAGTGCTAGCTTTCCCCACCTGGCTCGGCTCACCACTCCCCTGGGCCAAACCGCAAACATCCACCTCCTGGGGTGGTGAGCTCTCCGGTGAGAGCGAACCATGGCGCCCCTCCCCATCACTCCTTCCCCCAGTCCTGGTAGAAACATGCCGGTGTTGGAAGTGTGCTTGCAGATGGGGGAAACTGAGGCCCAGATTAACGGAGAAGCTGTATCTGTGCTGCGACGGCTACTTGAACTGCAACAGCCAGTTCCCTGTCCCTGGGCTCTCCCGCCTGATGTTGGGCAGCCTGAGGGGAGGGCGAGGAAGGGTGGCTGACTTGACTCATCCCTGCTGGGGTCGCTTTTCTTTTGGGCACTTGCTTGGTCCTTTTCTCATCGCCCCCTCCCTCTGTTTCTGGCCCTCGTGAGAGGGGTAGGGCAGGCGCCTCTGTGCGAGGGTGGGGCTCCCTTGGGGCTTGCCTTCCTCCGAAGTCTACCTTCTCTGTGGTTCCTGCTGCAGTGCCAGAGGTGAGGAAATGGCGGTGTGTGCTGGCCCATCCCATTCTGTGTTTACTCTCCCGGTGTCCTTTAACCACCTCCTCTGCGGGAGAATTAGAAGGAACTTTTGAGGGGTCAGGAAGAGGGTGAAAAGCCTCTTGTGTGATCGCATCCGGCCTGATCTTCCTTTTGGATGAGGGCCCTGCTCCCCTTTGGCCCAGGCACAAGTAGAAGTCGAGGTGCTGGGGCAGGGATGGCCGGGCCAAGCCCCGAGGGAAGGTTTGGGTTGAAGGGTGTTTCCAAGGGCTCTGTACTCCCAACTGGATGCCACGTCTGTCCTAAGGCTGTCCCACAGGGATTGGGTCTGAAGTCATTCCCATCTCAAGAGGATGCATTGCAGCAGGATGGACTGTGGTCAGACTGTGAGGACTGGAGTAGTGGTGGACCCCAGGGCCGTGGACCCTTTTCCCGGGAGACCAGCCTGGAGGCAGGCGCTGGGAAAGCTGATCCTGTAAGTCCCTGCTCCAGCCTCCTGGGTCAGCGGTCACTGCTTCAGCGGCGAGGCCTCCCGCTGCGTGGTGTTTGGTATCCAGTAGCACTGGGCTTTCTGGGCAGCAGTCGGCCTGATTTGAGCCCACGTGTGTGGGACGCACTTCCCTGCCCCTGGCTGTTGTTTCCCCAGGTCTGGGGGTGGCCCTGGGTATGACTGGAGGAAGTCCTGCTCCATTTCGCTCCAACCTCCTATTATTCCAATTGTTTCCTTGTCACCTGCCTGGCCCGACTTCTTTTCTGTTTATTAAGAGAAATGAATCTGATCTCTCTAATCTCCGTTGGCACTGCTGGTCAGGAAGGGGAAGCCCAAAGAAGGCTTAACTCTTTCTGGGGAAAATGTTCAGGATGGAGACTGGGGGAGATGGGAAGGAGGAATATACGGAAAATTCCCGAGAGGTCAGGGGCCTTTGCTGGGAAGCTCCCCGATCCCAGTCTCTGAACCAAAGACCCGGCGGTGCAGGTCATGGCCCCCCTAATCTGACTCCTCTACAGTAAGATGGGGAAACTGAGCTTGGAGTAGAATTTTGAGCACTTGTCTTTCCAGGACTGCCCTGCACAGACTTAGAAAGAAAAGAGAGGAAATCTGACAGTTATTGATTATTCTGAATGGGCTAGGGGCCTTGTCTCCATTATCTCACTTGAGCCCATTTGCAGATGAAAAAAACTGAGGCTCAGGGACAGTGAGTGCTGAATTTGCCCAGACTTGGATTCGAACTCACACCATCTGCCTCCCAAACTGGTACCATTTTCATAAATAGGAATGCAGGTGGGACACAGACCAGGGGGTAAGGCTTAAAGATCGTCTCATCCAACCCATTCTACAGATGGGGAAAGGCCAGAGAGAAATGGGGGAAATGGGGGAAGTTGAGAGTGGGAGGAGTACGAGAGTCAGGCAAATAAGGGTCCAAATCCGGGTTCAGTTGCTAGCAAGCCCTGTGGCCCTCCTGATTCCATCACTGTCTCAGGGAAGAGAGGGGACCTTCTCACAGGGGTGACCCTCTGGCTGGGGGTTGCCTTGGTGGGTTTGTGCCTCCAAGATTTCTGTCTCTGTAAGATTCTCAAAAGAGCGGATGTGAAAATTATGTGAGGGGCGCCTGGATGGCTCAGTCCGTTGAGCCTCAGACTTCGGCTCAGGTCATGATCTTGCGGTTTGTGAGTCTGAGCCCCACAGCGGGCTCTGTGCTGATGGCTTGGAGCCTGGAGCCTGCTTCGGATTCTGTGTCTCCCCCTCTCTCTGTCCCTCCCCCGTGCATGCTCTGTCTCTCTCTGTCTCTCAATAATAAATAAATGTTAAAAATTAAAAAAAAAAAAAAGAAAATTATGTGAAAGTGAAGTCACCACTGAAATGCAAGGGATTGCTATTACTAATCACCCGAGCTCTAAGGACCCAGTCTGGAGGGAGTGGGCTCAGAGGCTGATAGGACAACTCTGCTGCCCCTCCCAGGCCACGTGACACCAGATTATTAAACCCCTCTAAGCCTTAAGTTTCCTTATCTGTAAAACAGGGATAATAAATCCTGGCTTTACAGGGGTGTTTCAGGGATCCAGTTAGATAACAGACATGCAAGCGCTTCGTGAAGCTATGGAGAATGGTCTAGAGGGTAGCAGGTGTCTGTGGTTGTGATGCTAAGGGACTTGGACATTAGCTGATCCATGCTTGGAAACGAACTCTCGGTTACACCTCAGATACCCACGGTGGTAGTGGTGATGATGGTTGAGGCGGGAGCCGCAGAAGGCAGAATCTTACCTTTGTCCAACCAGTGGACTCAGGCATAAGAAAAGGTAAACAAATACGAAGCCATATTTTCCAGAAATATCACCTGGACTCTATACAAGTATGTGGGGAGGAAGTGCTTCTGGGACAGATGCCAGGACTGGCGCCCAAAGAGATAATGGGGGGGGGAGGCCCTCTGCAGGAGGTGAGCCGGGTGTAGAAGGGCAGGGTGCTGGCTACCTTGAAGAAGTTCACATGAAGGGCTGCTCTGTGGCGGACCCTGGCTGCGCATTTTCATCAATGTTTTCCTTTGTCCTGCCACCACCTGAGAGGTACCCTTTACTATGTAGTGTCAGGCGCCCTCAGGGTAATGGGAGTGAGTGAGGTACACACCTGCACGGAAATGATGTTCACAGCATGGCAATGACAGAAGCACCGAGTCTGCCTCCAGAGGCCACACTCTCAAAACAAAACACTCTCAAAAACAGTCTGAGGCTAGGTGTGTTTCTGGCTCTGGAAGGGCGTACATAGGAGTAGGTAGCCCTCCCGCAGAAGGTTACTCTCGGGCAGTGGACATTGGCCGGGCGGGGAGTGGGGATCAGAGTCGGGTGACTCCAGTACTCAAAGATTTCAGGAGCCAGCTTCCCGGGTCCAGCAGACTTAGCCCGAGGAACTCTTGCCACTCAGAACGGTCCTTGGTGTGGGGTTGCGGAGGGACTCCTGAGTTCGAGTGGTGCTCTGCACGCGTTCTTTGGCACATTCTGCCCCACCGTGGGCCATACATGCGCTGTCTTGACAATGAAGGGGTTTCATGGCTTCTGAGAGCCTCTCTGTGTCTAGGATTCTGGTTTAAGAATGGGCTGGGGGCCATGAAGGTGGGGAGCTATGCTCAGGAATGGAGAGTCTGCCTTTTGGCCAGTCACGCACAAGACACTGGGCCCCAGTGGCCGCGACGATCTGCTGAGGAGGGCCAGGAGAATCAGTGTGAATAATGCCATCTCTCTCTGCTGAGGAAGGGGCCTGAGTAGCTCTAAAACAAAGTGAGGACCCAAAGGCACTTTGGGCCTTTCAGTAAACACTCTGTGTATTTCCACACTCTGTGCCATTGCGTGTGCTGTCTCCCCTA
Source organism: Hyaena hyaena (assembly GCF_003009895.1). Lineage (NCBI taxonomy): Eukaryota > Metazoa > Chordata > Mammalia > Carnivora > Hyaenidae > Hyaena > Hyaena hyaena. Next base: position 1,620,820 of record NW_024080635.1, on the reverse strand, counting down.
CGTAGGGCGTGCCTGCCTTCACTTCTCTATCCACTGAACTCCCGTTCATCTCTCAAGGCCTGGCACCAGCGTCCTCATTCTCTGTGATGGCCCCCAGGGAAATTACTGCCCCCGGACAAGAGCAGGCTGCTTAAGGGATTTGGAATCGGACAGTGTCTGTTTTTCTGGCCACCGTCTTGGGCAGGGCGTCTCCTTAGCTTGGGGCCTGGACCAATTTGTTAGGGGTAGGTTTCCCTTTGGTGTGGGATACAGCCAATGGGGGTGTGACTTCCTTAGAGGAATCTGGGTCCACCTCCTGCAGGGCCCTGTGACAGGATGGGCATTATGTGCCTTGGGTCTAGATGGGAGAGGGTGCCTCTCTAATGTATTTCAAAATATTTATTAAGTATTTAGTATTAGGTAATAAGTACCTATACATGTGCCAGACCTTGTCCTGGGGATGAACGAGAGACAAGGTCCCAGTCCTCATGAACCTCACAATCTGAGGGTGGAACCAGACATCGAAGACGTAATTAAGGGTCAAGAAGTGTGACAAAGGAGGGAGCACAGTGATCCCAGGGGGAGATCAGGGATGGCTTCCCGGAGGAGGTGACATGTGAACTAAAACGGAAGGAAAAAGCTGGGGTTGAGGGATTTGCAGTGCTGGAATCAGGCAAGGCACCTGCAAGGAGCTGGGGCCAGCTGCCTGTCTGGGTTCTGTGGGGGTGCAGGAATCATCATACCTCACAGATTTGAACTCACTGAGGGCAGGACTGGATTGATGGTCCTTTCCCTCTGCTCTACCCAGCACAGGGCCTGGTGCAGAGTGGCGTTGGGTAATAGCTAGATGGTCTGATGAGGGCCCCAGAGCATGGGCATCTGCTGATCCCAGATGCTCAGAGTTGATGGCCTGAGATGCCACAGGCTGCCCTCATGGCACATACGGATGGGCGGCTGAGGCCCAGAGGACTAAGTGTCTTGCTCAAGGTCACGCAGCCAGCCAGCATTAGAGGTGGAGCGGAAACCCTCACCTGCCAGGCTGACCTTAGCTTCCCTACTCTTTTGTTCAGACTCGAAATGGAAAATCCCGCCCCAGAGAGGTGCCTCTACCAGGAGTGGGATGAAATGAGCGAGAAGCTTAGGCCAAGAAGCCCTCCATCCCCTCCCTTACCTCCACCACCTTCAGGGGCTCCTTCTGGCTGCCTCTCCCGCTCCCTCCTCAAGGAGGCCTCAAATCCCCACCCATGGCACACATCCCAGTGTTCTGGAAATCCCCTTCAGGCTAGGATGGGCCCTCCCCCCACCCTTCTGTCCGTCTCCTGCCCCCGAAGCGGGGCTGGCAGCAAAGTCTGCTGAACTGGGGTGGCTAAACCCGGTGGCCAGGAAAATCTACACTCTTGTCAGCAGGGGACGGAGGGAGAGCCTCCCCTTACCCAGCTCTCTCCTGGAAACCCCCCCTCTCCCCAACCCTCAAAGCTGTCTCAGCTGCTCCTGGCCTGTCACATGTCCATGAAAACTAGTGAGAGGAGGCATTGTATATTGTTCGGGCCACAGTGATCGCGGGGGGTAGGGAGAGCAGGTACCCATACCTCCACCTTCCGTCAGCATACCCCACGGCCACCTCTGGGTCCTTGGCCGACTTGGCGGGGGAAGTAGGTTGGAAGCAGCTACTTTGGGCCGGAGGGGTGAGATCGCTGTTGGTCCTTCCCATTATTTTACTCCACTGTCTCTGTGCTTTTGTGTCTCTGCTGCCCCCAGGGGCTGGTTCATCAAGGGCTCTCAGCTCTACTCACAGAGTGCCCAGCCCTGCGACTGGCATGGAGGGGACACAGAGACCGCTCAGCTTGCAAAGGGTCTAACCCGCGAATCATCTGGCAAAGTGCATCACTCCCAGGAGGCTGCTGCTGGGGTGTGCTCCAAAGAGGGCCCCCTGTCTGCTTAGGATACCCCTCTCCAAGCCTCTAGCTAGGCAAGGTCTTCACCACGGTTTGGGAGAGTCACAAGGCGCTCAGGCCAGTGTTGTGGCCTTCAGGAGTTCTGGTCTTCCATACCAGCTACGTCTTCCCACGGTCCTGCCCCAGGCGCGCTCATGCTCTTGGCTGCGGGCAGTTCTGTTTCTCCAGGATCCTGGAGCAAGCACAGCCTCTGGGGTGAAAGAACGTAAGACTGGGACTCTCCTGCCCGTGCCTCTTTGCCTTTCCCAGACCTTCACCTTTCCCAGACACCGTCACCACCTCCCTCAGCGTCAGCAGGCGAGCCCCACCGTCTCTGCCTTCACCTGCTCCCATCACCACTGCACAGCAGACCTGCTGTGTGGCCGACACTGTGCTGCGCTTGGGGTTACTAAGAGGAGGGAGGCGATCACTGTCCTCAGGGACCTTATTTTCTGGTTGGAAAGGGAGATACCACGACAAGCTGTTGTCTGGACACAAGTGTTGGATGCACAGCGTGCCGGGGGGTACCCTGAGGTGTGACCAGTTCTATCAGAACTAGTGGCTGCGGGAGAGAGGGCTGAGCTGGGGGAGGAGCGCTGCAAGGAAGACGTCCTGGAGGGATAGAACCATCCAGCAGGATCTTGAGGAAAAGGAGGAATCTTCCAGGTAAAGGTGGAAGAGGAAGGAGCATGTGGGAAGGCTTGGAGGTGTGGGGGGGGGTATGTGGGGGTGGGGGTGTGTGGCAGCGAGCGGTTTTGTGCAGCCGGAGCTCTGAGGATGAGAGGGGTGTGGTGGGAGATGGAGTTGACCTGGGGGCAGACCAGTTACTGCAAAGCCTCCTGCAGAGGCCAAGGTACCGCTACGCTCCAGACGTCCTTTGAAACTCTTTGCATACCTGCCCTCGCTCAACTCTTGTCAAGGGATCTGGACGTTACCCCTGAGCGTTCTGTTTGCTCCTCCATCCCACCTGTCTCCTTTATGGGCCCCATCTGTAAATTAGGGGAAGTGGGCGAGCAGATACTCCGAGGTCTCTTCCAGCTTTGACGCTAGGAACCTGGTGCACACATCTTGGTATATAGTGTCTGCTTGATGAATGGATAAATAAAATATAACCCCTGCAGGGACTGCACTGTTGTTAATCTCAAACTCTTCGCAAGGCATGGGCCTCAAGGACGGTGGGGCTTGACTCCCCGATTTCACAAGGAGGGACAGGGTGCCCTGCAGCCACCGGGCCTAAGAGGCAGCGTGGTGTGGTGGAGGGGCTTGCCCAGGTAGCAGAAAGGAGGAGCCATGTGGGGATTAGAACTGAAGGCTCTGGACTCCTAGCCCAGCAGTCTCTCTGCTACACCATACTGCCCCTAGCTGGAGAGACAGGGCAGAGCAATGGGGAAGGAGAGTCATTGTCTAGGCTGCTGGGCCCTGGGCACAAGGGCGTTTGTGAGGACACAGAGGTGAGGATAGCCTGGTGGCCTGGAATGTTTTTGGAAGAGGTGAAGCGAGGCCTAGGTTTGAAAAACAAAGACTTGTATGAGGGGAGAGGAGTGGGGGGGCACACAGACATGGGTGGCTTCACATATGTTACCTGTACACCCCATGACTTACACTCACAGACACAGTGTCACAGAGCCAGTCACAGCTGCATAGGTGGATATGCAGAAGCACACATCCAGATGCTTGAAAACAGACTCAGTGATAGAGATATAGGCACGCAGATGGTTACACAGAGGAACCCACATGTTCAGGGTCACAGGTATACACACAGGTACACAACTACACAGCCACATTCAAACATACAGTTACCACTGCCCAATTACATGCCCTCCTCCAAGGTCATGCAGAGGCACAGATAAACTGGAGGGGTAGTAGCATGGATCAGTGGGTACTGGAGTCAGTCTGGGTTTGAGTCCTAGCTCTGTAGCAGACTGATGTTTGCCTTTGTGCTAGTCAGCTGCCTTCATGGAACCTCCATTTCCCCATCTGTAAAAGGGGAATGATAACACTACCTACCTTACAGGATCGTTTTGTGGCATGAAAGCAGTTTATTAGAGTGCCTGGCACATAGTAAGCGCTATATAAGAGGGTGCTGTTATTTAAACTCGATTGCCACAGAAATCCAGTCAGATCGATACATGTGTACACACGGGCACAGAGACAGGAGAGACACACACAGATACGTGACACTCACGGGGTGGTGGCCGATGGGCCCTAGCAGCAGCGGGGCTCCGAACCCCCCTTGTCTGGAGGCCTGGCCTTCGTTCTCTGGGCTCCACTGCAGTCCTCAGAGAGGCGGCCCCTGGGCTGGGAGAGCTGGCGACCGGCCTGCCCCACCTGGACTCGCCGGCCTTTCCCGAGCTCTCAGGGTGGGGTGGCTCAGCTGGTCTCCCAGGTCCCGGGAGGGGCGGAGCCTACGGGACGCGCGCCAGGCCCCGCCCCTCCGCCGTCCCCGCCCCCGGCCCGGCCATTGGCCGCAGAGCCCGGAGGCGTGGCTGAGCCGGGGCTGGGGGCGCCTGCGGTGGCCGCCCGCGCGTCTCTCTGCCTCCCTCCCGGGGCTGCGGGCCCGGCGGCCGGGCTGGTTGGGCTGCGCTAGGGTTTCCGCGCCGGCTCCCGCGCCCGCCATGGGCAACTCACACCACAAGAGGAAGGCCCCCAGCGGCCCCCGGGCCCGCAGCTTCTGGCGGTTCGGGCGGTCGGCGAAGCGGCCGGCAGGTAGGGGCCGGGGGTGGGGGCGGGGCAGGCGGGGAGGAGGGTCTCCCTGCTGCAGCCGCCGCCACCGCTGCTGCCCCCTCCCGGGGCTTGGTGGGTGTGAGTGTGGGGGGCCGGGAATCCCCCGCACAGACCCCACCCCTCACATGCGCAAAGAGACACACGTACATGCGAATAGCCACGGGCGGGCACACGTCCATGTTCACAATTTACACAGTCACACACAACACCCACTCAAATGTACGGACATGCAGACACATAATCACATACCCGTTCACACCCACAGCGTCGTTGTAGGACGCACAGACCCTGAGACACAGGTACATATACCTAGGTATACGGTTTACACAGCCACAGGAATTATACCACACACGCAGATTCGCACACTCGCACACACACACCAGTCATGTAGGTACAGTTGCCCAGCATCTTAGTCACATAGATGTACACACGGGTTCAAAACTGCACAACCAACCGGACTCCCACACTTGGGCTCAAAGACCGACCCTAAGGCACTTTTACACACACACGCGCACACACACACCTCACACTTGTTAGCCCCAACAGGCTGAAAGTTTGCAGGAGGGAGGCGAGACAAAGGTGCAGGGGAGAAGCAGGAAACCAGGGGGCTGGAGACTACGGGCCGCCTCCATCTGGCGTGATCGGGAGTCGGACTGGTTCTTTGGGCTCTCTCCCCACCCCCACCTGCGTCGCCTCTGCCTCTCGTCCCCCTTCCCCCCACCCGCGGTTCCCGTGGTCGCTGCCGCATGTCCCCCCTTTCAGTGCAGCCACCGAGCTGGAACGCAGCCTTTCCCGGCGTGCTGCGGGATCCCTCCGCGGGTCACATTCCAGCCTCCCAAGTGGGGAGAGGGTGGAGGGGGAGAATGGAGAAGGCTTCCAACCCTAGGGCTGGCTGGGAGATGGGATTCCTGGTTTCCCCAGCAGGTGCGACAGTTCAGGGCATCCCCCAGAGTCCCAAGGGTTGCTGGAGGAGGGGCTGTCGAGGGTGGCCGGTTCCCTTACCTGGTGAATCCAGAGATGGGGTTCCGGCAAGGGGGGTAGATCTGCCTCTCCCCTCCCCCTCCCCCAGGAAGATAAGGGGGTCTCCAACAGAGGCAGGTATTCCTTCTGGTCTTTGGGAGTGAAAGAATCCTGGAGAAGGTGGGGTGGGGTTCCTTTGGCTGTGGTGGGAGAATCTACCCATGTCTTCCCAGGGTGGCCCGCATTCCCAGAGGTTCTGAAATGAGCCCGATGATCTCATCCCTCTACACAGGGGGTGACAGAAAGAACCTGGGCTGGGAATTGGGGGGGAGGGTCTGGATTTTCAGCGTGACTCTGGTATGGGCTCTGGTGACCTTGAGCAGATTGCTTTCACTCCTCTGGACCTCCTGGCTCCCACAGAGGGGTCTGTCTGTGAAATGAGGGGGCCGTAGCTTAGGTGACTTCTGGGACCCTTACAGTTCTGTCTAGCCATTTCGTGGATAAAGAGACTGAGTTCTAGAGAGAAGGTGGGCTTGTCTAAGGTCATGTGCTAGTAGTGGTTTGAAGAATAATCGTGATGATCAAAATAACAGTAGGAAAAGGGTTAATTGTGTTCTGGTAGGCTCTCTGAGGATTCCTCAGGAAGTGGATTGATGAGAGACACCAGGACCTTCCAGTAGTCTCCCTGTCCCAGCAATCCTGAAATCCATGTGTCCACCTGCCTGTCCTGGATTCTGCAAGGAGGGGCGGGTCTGGGGCTCTTCCCCTGCTCTCCTGTGGCGGCTCTAATCTGGTGGTTTCCTGAGAACCAACTGTGGGTGCAGACTTGTGACCATTTGTGGTGGGGGAGAGAGAGAGAGAGAGAGGACTGTGTTTACAGTCTCTTGCCCGCTAGTCCCTGTGCTCTTATAGTTGCTGCTGCACCTCAGGCACCAACCAGGCTTTAAGGTGGTCCTAAGAAACCAGAAAGCAATGTCAAGGCAACACAGAAGTAAGTGTGGGGGCTGAGGAATATTCAGAAGGTGTTTGGGTTGGGGTCAATTTTAGAAAACTGGAGAGACGGTCTTAATTTGGTCTTTGAAGAAACTACAGAGTTAGAGGGAGTCCTGAATTGTTGGTTAAGAGAGAGATGACCAGGGATGCACTTCAGCTCAGGGGAATGGGCGTGAGCAAAGGAAAGAGTTGAACCTGAGCATGCAGGCTGGAGAGGAAAGTAGTTGAGCCTTCTTCTTTGTGCCTGGGAAGAGAAATTCCACTGTGGATGTAAACTTCAGTCCTTTTGGTTTTAATTGTGTTGAGGATTCTAAGGCTTCCTCAGCCGGGGCCTCTGCCTAGGTAGGGGACTGGGATTTGAGTACTTATCCATTTGATTCATCTGTGAAAGGATGAGGGAAAGAGTGCAAGGCAAGCAGAGAGGGCAGGAGTCTGTAGACCATAGGGAGCCAGTGAAGGTGTTAGAGCAAGGGAGGTGCCTATGAAAGTGGTGTGTTAGGAAGATGGCACCAGAACAGGGCAGGTGCAGGCAGGACAGGTCGGGGGGTGGAGTGGTGAGAGTGGAAGCTCAAGAGAGCAGTCTGGAGGCTGTTGCAGTAATCCAGGGGAGAGGTGGTGAGGTGAGGGCTGGGGACGGGGTGGGGGCTGTGGGAGTGGAGAGGAGTGGCAGTTGCAGACACTTTGCGGAGGAGTTGGCAGAAGCGATAGGAGCTGGGATTAATCAGATGCTGGGCGTAAGGGCCAGAGAGGGCTGTGGAGGCTTATGCTCAAGGCTGCCTGACTGGGGGATGGTGACAGAGATAATAACTCAGAGATAAAAATAAGGTCCTGTGCTAAACCCTTTACTTCAGTTAATTCATTTGTCCCCCAGCAGGGGGAAATAAGCTAGAAGCCATTATCCTCCCCATTTTACAGATGAGGAAGCGGGAGCTTAGAGAAGTGAAATCACTTGCCCAGGCCACTCAGCAAGGAGGTAACTTTGAGATTCGAATGCAAGCCTATCCAGTTTTAAAGACGGCGTCCTTAGTTTAGGAATAGATGGTTTCTTTCTTATGATTGAGGGGCCTGCAGGTCCTCTGGGCAAAGAGAGCCCGAGGCCCTGGGGGTTTGGGGAGCATAAGTGGAGAGAGCACTGTGGGAGAGGGGCAGGGGTTGAGAACAGAGCACTGAAGCCCGCCCCCTCCCCCCAACCCCCCAAGGGCTCAGAGAGGAAGCAGGTGGGAAATGGTAGGAGAACTGAGATTCAAGGAATGGCTGGTCCATTGGATCAATGCCCTTGGACCAAAGGGAAGGGTGAGGGTGGACAGGGAGGGGCCTTCTCACTGCTGGAAAGACACTAACCTGCTGGGATTGTTTGGCCTTGGATCTCAGGACTGCAGCCCCACCCCCATCCCTCTGCAGGCCCACTGGCCTCTGGTCCTGGGCAGTTTGGGGGATTGGTGGGAGATGTGAACTGGGAGCCCAGGAGCAACCCCCACTGTGCCACCCTCCTCTTTTTTATTTTTATTTTTTAATTTTTAACATTTATATATTTTTGAGAGACAGAGACCGAGCACGAGCAGGAGAGAGGCAGAGAGAGGGAGACACAGAATCTGAAACAGGCTCTGGGCTCTGAGCTGTCAGCAGAGCCCAATGAGGGGCTGGAACCCACGAACTGCAAGATCATGACCTGAGCCGAAGTCGGATGCTTAATGGACTGAGCCACCCAGGCGCCTCTGAACCTCCTCTTTTTCCCAGACATTGTACTGTCAGGTTTATACACAGCCCTCCCCATCTTCCTGATGAGGAGATGGAGGGAATGGACTAAGTCATTATTGGAGTCAGACCACCTGGAATTCTTTTCCTCCCTCCCCCTGCCTCTGTACCTGGAGCGCCAGGGGTCTTTGCTAGGCCCCACAGCTGGGAAAAGTCCTGCTTCTCTTCCTCACCCACCCCCCAGCTTCTTCCTATATCTCCTCCCCTTTCCTGGAGAGATTTGTGACCAACAGTATGTCTGGACTTGGTTGTGGAAGCTTTGGACTTACAGACAAGGGGCTGGCCCAGCCCTCTCTGGTCAGAGGATGGATCAGAGATAATCTTACCCCCCTGCTGCCCCAGGCCCTGACCCGAAGTGGGGAACCACTACCCTCCAAGGGGCAGAGCCCTCCATGCTGAGGGACCTTTAGGGATCATTTCTCCAACCCTTCCATCTCATAGATGAAGAAACCGAGGCTCAGAAAAGGGTACCGCCTGGGTTAGCATCATGCCGTAATTCAGGGGCAGCAAGAGGCTCTGACTCCCAGGGCCCTGGGGTCTCTGGTCTGGGCTTGGAATTCCCCTCCCTCCCAAACAGAAGGATTAGGGCTAAGTCACTGAGGAGCTGATAGGGAGCTCTTGTTAAAGTGTCCCTTATCAGACTTTATCTCAATAATGGTCCTTAAGGCCACTCAGGATTTGAAGAGAGCTCGGGAAGTGGGTGGGAGAGGAGGCCTCTAGTGGCATGGGAAGAACATGATTTTGCAGCTTACTAGCTGTGTGACCTCAGGTAAGTCACTGGCCCTGAGGGAGTGCCTCTGTATGGCAAGGGGGATTTAGTGAGATATGTGTGTCTCAGTCAGTTGGCACTACCGATACATGCAAGTTTATTATCATGTTGTAACTGGAAAGGCAGCAGAGGGGCCTGACAGAGACCTTTACCCACCGCTTTACCCCGGAGAGGCAGAAACTCCCTTGAGTACCACACTTTGTGTTTACACTTGGTTGTGTGGCTTTGGCTTTCCCAGCTACTCCTTGTGTTGGGTGTTAGTCCTGCTTCACAGATGAGACTGAGGCCCAGAGAGGCTGATTCATTGTCCAAGGTCTCTAATCCAGACCTCCTGACTCCCAGGCTTTTCCTCTCTCGACTTCATGGTGGCTGCCTCTCCACCATATACAAAGTAGGGATAATCGTGCCTTGAAGGAACAAAGGAATGGGTTTTGGAAATTCAGATTCTCACCCTGGCCCAAAGAGATTATTATGTCATTGTCAGGAGCAGATACTGACCCGGAAACTCATTATGACATTTATTAATATTATTGTAGCTAATTCCTCCCTGCACTGCTGCTGGTTCCCGCAGGCGCCTGAGGCATGGGATCCTCCTCTCCTTGTTGGGGCACTCCCTGCCCCCCCATATTTACCTTAAAACCGGCCTGTCAGCTCCACAGCTTTGCTCTAGGGCGGGGCTTCCCACTGCAGGAAGGAAGGAGGGGGATTTCCCTTCTGCAGAGGTGGGGTGCAGAGCACCCCCTCTTTGGGCAGGAACTGAGGCTGCATGCAGCCCCCCTGATTCCTTAACTTCCTCAGACTTAGGACCATTACAGTGTTTGGAGCGAGACCCAAGTTCCAGTGCGTTCGGGCTCAGCCACTTCCTGGTTGGGTGACCTTGAGCAAGTCACTTTCCCTGGCGCCTCCTTGTATTCTTTGTAAAAAGGGAAGTCACACATACCTTTCAGGTTTTGTTGTTAGGTGTTCTGTGAGACAGAAGAGAAGGAGAAACTTCAACCTGGAGGTTTTTTGTGATATTCGTTTCCCTTTGTTTTGCCTCTAGGAGAATAAAATCTCCATACTCTGGGTTCTGCTCCTATCGGAAGGCCCAGGCTTGTTCACCAGTACAGAGGGGCTAAGGCTCAGGACCTTTGAGCACCCTGAGTCCTGGCACCCTGGCTGGCCAGTGGTCAAATGTGGTGGGGGAGCGGGGTCAGGCCCAGGCCTGGAGGGTTCCAGCTCCTGAGCAAGGCCACCTGGGCAGCTGTTCCCTCCCCCCTCATTCCTCTCCCCTGAGTCAGGCCCGCCTGGCTGTGGGCGCGCCACCACCCCCGCCCCTTGCTCTGGAATGGGGCAGGTTGAGGCCTCACCCCATGGAGGATGTTGCCAAGACAGTGCGTACGCATGCGCACAAATGTGCCCTTGGCCTTGGGGGTTCCCTCCCCCTTTCTTCCCTGTCCCTAAGCTCAGGAAAGCCCCAGAGTGGTGGGTACATGCAACTGCCTTTGTGTACACACCGCCACCTGGCTGGGCCCTGTGTTGGTCTGTAGTCCTGCTCCTGTGTGAGGACATGGACTAGGGTGGCCTGGGTGTGCTTCGCGGGTGTGGTCCTGAGAGCATCCCCTGGTGTGGGAGGCCCAGTGGGACATTTTGGAGGTGCATGCGCACATACTTCTGGTTGGACTATATCTGAGCTCATGAACTTGCACATGCGCTTTTGGTGTGCCCTTCATGTTAGGGGGTGTGGCCGAGAGCAAGGTGTCTTCTCTGATCCAGGAAGCTTCCTTCCTCTGGCAGGTGGGAGAGGAGGTAGGGGGGTGGGGTGTAGGCTGCAGGCTGAGCCAGGAGCTTCAGCCCCGGGCTGCGCCTCTGGACTGTGCCAGGGCAGAAGGTCCTGGAGCAAAGACTCTAACTATGGCCTTGGGCAAGGACCTTCTACTCTCTGGGCCCCAGTTTCTTTGTTAGGTGCCTGCCCTCCACTAGAGACTCCTCCTCCCTAAGCAAGTCACAGGTGTGTGGACCTGAGCGCCTTGGGAAGCTCAAGAGAGGCCTCAGGCTCTGGCCAAGCTGTGGGTGTGGGGGGAGGGGTGTTGCCGGAGCAACCAGATGTTATCAAGTGTGAGAGCCTTGGATCCTCTGGGAATTTGCAGCTGTGGCCCTGACTGTGGTAGATGGGGTCCTGAGACCTTGAGCTGATGTTCCCCCACGCCCTGAATAGAGCTCAGCCCGGAGTTTCCTTGGATAGGGGGAAGCCAAGGATGACTGTGTCCTGTGTGGGTAAAGGCTTCGGGTTCAGAGCCAGCCAGAGCTTGGGAAGCCACCTAGCTCTCCGAGCCTCACAGGTCCATGATCAACTATGGGAGAGTATCCTCGAGAACCTGCCTCCAAGGGCTGTTGTAAGATCCACGAGGTGAGAGACTGTTTGCCTTCCCCCAGCACCTGGCATTAATCACCCCACAAGCATGGGAACTACCTCTCTTCTCTGTCTGAGCGGGACTAACAAGGGGGCGGATGAGTCTGGCCCAAGAGAGGGAAGAGGGAAGGCTGTGGCCAAGAAACTTCGAGTTTGGGGATGAGAGGGTCCCTCAGCCCTTCGTCAGCGGGGAGATCAGGTTTGTAGCTGGCATGGCAGACGGAGCATAGCTTTTGGATTCCAGTTGTCCTGGGTGCAATCGCCACCTTGCCCTTTCCCAGCTTGCCCTTTCTGACCTCCCATTCCCTTATCTGTAAAATGGGAGTAAAAGTGCCTACTTCCGGGATGCCTGCCTGGGTGGCTCAGTTGGTTAAGTGCCCAACTCTTGATTTCCGCTCAGGTCATGATCTCAAGGTTGTGGATCATGAGATCCAGCTCTGCATTGGGCTCCCCTCTGTGACTTTTCATGATGCACTGGGTGTGGATCCTGCGTAAGAGCCTCTGTCCCTCTCCCTCTGCCCCTCCCCAACTACAGGAGCATTTTCTCTCTGTCTCTCTCTCTTAAAACAAAGTGCCTACCTCTTAGGATTGTTGTTGAGATTTAACTGATTTGTGGATTTACATACTATCCAGCTGCACAGAAGTTTGTTTTCTAGAGAGCAAGGGCTCATCCTCCACTTGAGTGGTCTGAGAGGTGAGGCAGCGACTGCGGAAGGGGCTGCATAGGGATCTTGCACAATGAGGGCCACTGTGAATTCTTAGACCCGTAGGGACTCAGAGAAAAAAGTGCTGTGAGAGAGGGGTGTCCTGAGGTAAGATTTGGGGGACAGTGCTTCACAGACTTTCTCTTCCACCTTCTCAGCCACTCATTTTGGAGTTCCCAGGGGGATCCCTTAACACTGTCACTACCCTTTAACCTTCATTACTGACCTCCTGGGGCTCTTTGAATAAAAGCCAGACTCTGCCAAGGTCTATGGGGCCCCACCCAACCTGGCTCCTGTCATTCTCTCCCTTGCTCACCATATTTCAGCCCACTGGCCTCCTTTCTATTCTGGGAGACGCCCCCCTCCTCTCAACCCCTGCCTTTACACTTGCTGTTGCTTCTGTGCCTAGGGCTCTGTGCCCAGCACTTGCCCTGGCCGCCTCCTTCTCCTTCTTGAGGTCTTGCTTCCAATGGCCTTTCCTTAGACTTTCCTTGATGCCTCTTATAGGCATCCCTTCTTTATCATAGCTCCTCAGTCTTCACTAATCTAAAATTATATTGTCCGTCTACCTCATTCACGTATTTGTCAAATGTTTATTGAACTCACAGTGTGTGACAGGCACTGATTTAGGTGCTAGCGATGTACTGGTGAACCAGACAAAGTTCTCTATTTGCTATAGCTCTCAATACTAGCTTAATAAATACTTGCTGATTGAATGAATGGGTACAACAGTCTTATAAAGAGGAGCTACTGGCCTTGTTTCCATATGAGGTCATGACTTGTGTGTGATGGAGCTGGATTTGAACTTGGACCCGACTTCCCTCCAATTACCTCCTCCCTCCCCCTCCATTTACTGCCCTCCGCTGTGAGCTGGTTTCTTGGCAAATTCTGTTCTCCCTACCTGGTGATCCAGCAGAGTCACCAAGTCACAGAGTGAGGCCACTGGGAAGGATCCTGGGCTGGAGGGGCAGGAGGGGTACGGTGAAGCCTGCCTCTGCTGTGTGACCTTGGATAGTTCATAGTGCTTCTCTGGGCTGTTTCCACCTGACCAAAGTGGGAAGAAGGTCCTGAACATACACAGGAGGAGTTGTTCCCACTGGCCACTGTGTTTCTGCTCTGGGCATCTCCCCGGCTTCCTAGTACTGTGTCCTGGGCTGGCTCCCACCCCTTCAGGGGCTTTCGCCAATGAACTTGCCGTCAGGCAGTTCTGGGCTTCTGCCTGGCTGCTCTACCTCTGAGTTCCTTCCCCAGGGAATTACCCAGCCAGGAGGACTCGGGGATCATGCCAAGTGTAGTCTAGTGGCTCTTCCACCCACCATCTGGCAGCTGGGACCCCTGCCATAGCTCTGGCTCCTGACTGTTTAGTAAAGGACTTGGGGACGGGTTAATGGGCTGCTCCTGGGACTGATGTCTTCATCCCTGGTAGTCATACTCTCCACCGGCCCTGAGCATCTGCAGACTCCGGGCCTCAGTTTCCCCGTGAGAATCTGGCCTGGTTCCTGCCACTGCGCTCCGCTTGAGGGGCGGGGTCGGTGGGTGGGCGGGATCAGTGGCGCAGGTGGGAGGAGGACCTGAAGAGCAGCCCCTCCCCCTCCCCTGCCTGGAGCCAGCTCTGCAGCTGGGCGGGCGACTCGCACCACTCGGTGCTGGGTTACAGTGAAGGCGGTGCCCGGCGCTCCGGAGAGGTCAGAATAGGGGACGGTCCGAGTGGCTCCCGCAGTCATGGTGGTGTTCCTGGGCCGCCGCCTCCCGGTGCTCCTTGGGTTCTTTAAGAAGAAGGGTGAGTGGGTGTGGCCGGGGAGGGGGAAAGGAAGGCCCCCGACACCTCCATTTGCCAGACCCTGCTGTAAAAAGGGGATCAAAGCCGGGAAAGGGTAATGGGTGGGGGATGGGGGCCAGTAATGAGGCCAGACTGCCTTGTCCTCCCCTGTGCCTTTTTCCAGCGGCTTTTCCGCTGCCTTTGTCTGGGCCCTGCTTGGTCTGGGAAGATGGATCCAGGTGTCTACGACCTTGAAGCCTGCAGCCTTTGGGCGAGACTGCCTCCCTCCAGGGGTACCCACACTGTACTGGGTACATCCTGTTACTTCAGTTCTGAGAGGCAGGGCACCCCCTTCCAGGTCAATCAGCAGGTGTGGGATGATGTGATGTGGGGAGCAGAGAAGAGAGAAAAGTAGTGCTGCTGGAATTTGGGGCATGATCACTGAAACGCTGTTTTGAGGCCAAGGTGGGGGGCGCCTACAGAAGTTTTGGAGGGAGGGGTCTGTGCCTGCCTTCTGCTTCTCTAGGAACTGGGCTTTCCGGCCTGGATTAAGACATGGGGGCCACAGTTTATCAGACTTTTGCGGGGTCCTTGGCGAAGGTCCTTGGTTTGAGTGTGATCCAGGAGCCCTCCTTCTGGGAACCTGGAGTTCCATCTTAGCTCTGATTTGATGGATGACCTTAGGCAAGGCCTTTCCTTCGAACCTGTTTCCCCCAATTTGTAAACTGCAGGGATTAGGTGAGACTCATCAGGATGGATTGTTGGGAGACTCGGGCGCTCTGATCTTGTAGGGTTCCTGCAGGTGCCCTGGGCAGGAGCTGGCTATTGAAGAATGGGCTGAGGAAGAAGAAATGGGCAGGTGTCTGAGCTGAAGACCCTCATCCTGGGGCGTGGCCCTTTAAAGGGCTTGATTTGTTCCTGCCCCTCTCTACAAGGTGCTGCCAAGGTCACATGACCCTCCCAGCGCTTTTGCTTATGTTGTGGGTTCCATTTAAAAAGGGGGGCTGGGGCTGCAAAGTGCTGACACAGCCCCCTGTTCCCAGGATTAGATGACCAGCTTCCCCATGGGCGGGGCCTGTAACAGGATCCTTTGTAATGGATCCCTGGCTCCTCTGCACCCGGGGTTGGGGCCTCCAGGAGAAGGGGATGCCTGGGACTGGTCTCCCAAGAGAGGCTGGAGCTGCCTTGTCTGGGGGTGGAGGGGTCGAGGGCCTTCTCCCCTCCCCTGCCCTTTCTTTCCTCTAAGGGATAGCCTCATGGGTGAGTAGGGGACATAAGAGGCCATGTCCCTTATTTGTCCCTCCTACCAGGGAATTCTGGTTGTGACCTCTGAAAGCCCACACCCTTTCCTGGTGTCCCACGGTGTCTTCCTGGGCCTGGGCCAAGGGGATGTTTGAAAGGGGTGGTTTGTTTTCTGTAAAGTGAAGCTCGGGGTGTGGCGACCAGAGAAATGTATTTGCTATGGGCTACGTGTATATGGGGTGATTAGCATCGGGCCCTGTGTGCCATGTGGGTACATAGTCGTGTGTGTATTTGGCTACTGTTTGTGTATGCACAGAACGGGGACTGTGGATGTTGCGTATAGACCTGGGGGCTGGGTGTGTTCTCCGGGGGCCCCTGTGTTTGATGTTGGTTCCCGGATGTGTTTATACTTGGGTGCTGTTTGTGTACATCCTGAAGCCTGTGGGTGTTGTGTGCATATATGGTGGGCTTGTGTGCCCTGGGCATGGTGGCCTGTATGGAAACTTTGTGTGGTGCAGGTGCTCCGATGTGTACACTTGGGTACCGCTTGCACGTGTGCACGGGGACTATGTGTTGCGTGTGTAACTTGGCACCGTGGGTTGTGTGTACAGATCGGGGGAAGTAGGCCTTGCATGTGTGTGCAGGGGCTATGTGCAGTCTTGGGGCTGGGGTGCTGTCGGGGTGGAGCCGATGCGTCCCAGGCCTCACTGCTCTTCCTCCTCTGTTCCACTAGGCTCTGCCAAGGCTGAGAGTGACAAACGTCTAAGTGTGGGACCCGGCCAGGGGCCAGGGTCTGTGGTGGATGAGCACCAGGACAATGTCTTCTTCCCCAGTGGGCGACCGCCTCACCTGGAAGAGCTGCACACGCAGGCCCAGGAGGGGCTCCGTTCCCTCCAGCACCAAGGTAGCCTTCACCTCCCCTCCGGTACGGCTCTTAGCTCCCAAGGTCAGGGGCCTAGCCTGACACACCTTTCTGTTGTCTTCCAGAAAAACAGAAACTGAATAAAGGTGGCTGGGACCATGGAGACACCCAGAGCCTCCAGGTGAGCCCTGCCCCCCAGCTCAGTCTTGACTCTACTTTTCCCTTCACCAGCTGACTCGCTGGCAAGTATGTCTCTGAACCGTTCTGGATCTCAGTTTCCTTCTAGTATAGCTCAGGGCTAGTCTAGCCGATACCCACTCAGTGCTAGGCGAAGCTAGGGAGAAGCCTAGTCAAAAGTCCCAGAGGGGAGCCCTGAAGAGGCCACAGCAAGAGGTCCATGTAGGCCTCCAGGATGTCCAAGTCCAGGGCCTGATCTCCTTCTTCCCTCATCAGTCTTCCCGGAATGGGCCGGACGAAGACAGCATCTCCTTCTGCAGCCAGACCACATCCTACACGGCGGAGAGCTCCACAGCAGAGGACGCCCTCTCCATCCGCTCGGAGATGATCCAGCGCAAAGGTATCTGCTCACCAGCCAGGATTCTTGGGTGGGGGAGGGGGCGGTGGGCACTGCCTGGGTCCCAGCACCTGTACCCTGCCCCGTTTCCTCTGAATCGGCCATGTCCCAAGGCTCTGTGAGCCTATGCATCCAGGACACACAGTACCCCGCGTCTTTCTTGGAGATTCATGACACACATTAACTGCAAAGCCGGACAGTTGGGAGTCAGGAAACCTGGGTTTGGGCCTGGTGTTGCTACTTCCCAGCTGTGTGACCCTGCGCCAAACCTTAAACACTCTGATCTGTTGGATGTTCTCTAAAAATGAGGTTAAGAGTACTTACGTTATTGGGATGAATGCCAAGTGTTCAGCCAGCTGACTAACACATAATAATTGTTCACTAAATGGAAATTAGCGCTGGCCTAGGAAAGCCTTCCAGAAAAGAAGTGTTCAGCTTTGTTTAACCTAGCTTTGCCCACGCCCACTTGATTATGGAAATCTTTTTTCGCAGAGCACTTATTAGTTATTCCACGGAAGTAGCACTCTGCAGAATGTGTCCTGAGACCCTGCTCTAACGGTTTCTCTCCCCTGGACTGGCCCCCAGGCTCCACCTTCCGACCCCATGACTCATTTTCCAAATCATCCGGGAAGTCGGGGCGGCGCAGGCGCGAGAGGCGGAGCACGGTGCTGGGACTGCCGCAGCACGTGCAGAAGGAACTCGGTGAGCCCGGGGCGAGGCGGGCAGCGGGGCTGGGTCGGGAGCTCTGGCCGAACCCTCCACTGACTCCCCGGTCCCCCCTGTCCCTCACAGGTGTGCGGAACGAGCGTGAGGCTCCAGGTACCCCTCGGCCTACTGGTCCTCGGGATGCCATCCGCATCCCCACGGTGGATGGCCGGCCAACGGGCCCGGCCTCAGGGACGGGGGCCCGGGTGTCCCTGCAGGCGCTGGAGGCGCGGGCTGGCGTCGAGACCGAGGCCCTGCTGCAGCGCCACATCGAGCGCGTCTACCGGGATGACACCCTTGTTGGTCGGTCCACGGGGGCCCGGCCCCCACCAGTGACACGGCCCATGTCCTTAGCGGTGCCCGGACTGACAGGAGGGGCAGGGCCTCCAGACCCCCTGAGCCCCGCCATGTCCATCTCGCCCCAGGCCACCTACTTGTCAAAACTGATCCCTCATGCTGTCCTGCCGCCCACGGTGGACGTGGTGGCCCTGGGCCGCTGCAGCCTGCGCACCCTGAGCCGCTGCAGCCTGCTGTCGGCCAGCCCGGCCTCTGTCCGCTCGCTGGGCCGCTTCTCCTCGGCCTCCAGCCCGCGGCCCCGCAGCCGCCATCCTTCCTCCTCCAGTGACACCTGGAGCCACTCTCAGTCCTCTGAGACCATCGTGTCTGACGGCTCTACCCTCTCCTCGAAGGGTGGCTCTGAGGGTCAGCCTGAGGGCTCCCTGGCTAGCAATAGCGTGGCACCCCCGCCCCAGGGGGGCAGCGGGAGGGGCTCTCCCAGCGGGGGCAGCACTGCCGAGGCCTCTGACACTGTCAGCGTGCGGAGCAGTGGGCAGCTGTCGGGCCGGAGCGTGTCCCTACGCAAGCTGAAGAGGCCCCCCCCTCCTCCCCGCCGGACCTACTCACTGCATCAGCGGGGCTCAGCAGTGCCCGACGGGCCCTTGGGGTTACCGCCCAAGCCTGAGCGGAAGCAGCAGCAACAGCTGCCTCGGCCACCCACCACTGGTGGGGCGGAAGGGTCGGGGGCAGCTCCCTGTCCCTCCAGCTCAGCAGGCACCTGGGTGACTGGCTTGTCTCCAGGTGGCTCCCGGCGTCCCCCACGCTCCCCAGAACGGACGCTCTCACCCTCCAGTGGGTACTCGAGCCAAAGTGGTACTCCTACCCTCCCGCCTAAGGGTCTAACAGGGGCCCCTGCTTCCCCCGGCAAGGCCCAACCCCCTAAACCAGAGCGTGTCACTTCCCTTCGTTCTCCTGGGGCCTCGGTCTCTTCCTCCCTCACGTCTCTATGTTCCTCATCCTCCGACCCAGCGCCCTCAGACCGTTCTGGTACACAGATGTCGAGTGCCCTGGGTGACAGGTTTGCCATACCTCCTCACCCCAAGGTGCCTGCCCCTTTCTCCCCACCCCCTTCCAAGTCCAAGAGCCCTAACCAAGCTGCCCCCGCTCCTGCCATTCCTCCTCTGGTCCCTGGGCCCGTCTCTACCGCTGATGTGAGTCCTGAGCCCCCACCAACTCCGCAGACCTCCCTGACCCCGCCACAGGAGTCTCCCAGTGCCTCCAAAGCCCAGTCACCCCCACCGTCCCCACCTCCATCCTATCATCCTCCCCCCCCACCTGCTAAGAAGACAGAGGTGGTGGAGGCCCCGTCTGCCCCAGAGACTGCGGAGGAGCCCCTCCAGGACCCCACCTGGCCCCCACCCCCGCCTCCTGCCCCTGAGGTGCAGGACCTGTCCATGGCTGACTTCCCCCCACCTGAGGAGGCCTTCTTCTCTGTGGCTGGCCCTGAGCCTGCAGGCCATTCAGACCCCGCAGAGCCGGGCAGATCTCTGGCTGCTTCATCCTTCTCGGTTGCCGTCTCTTCCCAGAGCCAGCTCTGCGGTTCCCCAGACCCTCCGCCGGCCCCGCCGGCCCCGCCTCCAGCTGGTTCTGTCCCGGAGCTGTTGGACAAGCTCCCACGGAAGGAACCGGTGGGCTGCAGTAAAGGCAGTGGGGTTTCCAGGGAGGATGCTGGCGCACCCCTGGTCACACCCTCGCTCCTGCAGATGGTCCGGCTGCGCTCTGTGGGCGCTCCTGCGGTGGCTGCAACCCCGGCATCCGGGCCATCAGCCCCCCAGAAGCCGCTACGAAGGGCCCTGTCGGGGCGGGCCAGCCCGGCGTCTGCCCCCTCTTCAGGGCTCCATGCCGCTGTCCGACTCAAGGCCTCCAGTCTGGCCGCCAGCAAGGACGCCGTGAGTGCCCAGCCCAATGGACCTCCCGAGGTGGAGCCACGGTCTCCCCAGTCCCCTGCCTCTATGGCCAGCTTCATCTTCTCCAGGGGCACCAAGAAGCTGCAGCTGGAGCGGCCGGTGTCCCCGGAGACCCAGGCTGACCTCCAGCGGAATCTGGTGGCCGAACTTCGGAACATCTCAGAGCAACGGGCACCCCAGGCCCCAAAGAAGCAACCCAAAGCTCCCCCACCTGTGGCCCGCAAGCCCTCTGTGGGAGTCCCACCATCCACCTCCCCCAGCTTTCCTCGGGCCGAGTCCCTTACTGCTCCTCCCACCAACGGGCTCCCTCGTGCTGAGGACAGGACTAAGGGGGAGCTGGCGGAGAATGGAAGCGTCGTGCAGCTGGTGGGCCCGGAGGAGCAGAAGCTGGGCCCATCTGGCTCAGGTACAGGAGCTGGGGGTGGGGTGGGTCCCCATCACTGGTGTTGGGAAACAGGTGGCTAAAGTCCCACTGCTAGGAATTTGTTACTGGATCTTAAGATTTCCCTGGTCTCAGGCTGCCTGGGAGGGGTGAGCGGTCAGCCTTGCTAAGCTAGTGAAGGAGCATGGTATGTGGGGCTTCGAAGTCAGACCTACTGAGTGTGAGCCCCAACTTTGCCATTTTATCTACCCACCCTGGCCTTAAGCTCCTCACCATAAAGTGCAGGGCAATGATGCCTACATTGGCACGTCAGAGGTTTTGTCTGCAAAGCACCTAGCTGGGGCTGCTGGCGTGGTCAGTCAATTGAGGGGGTCAGGATGTGCCCTGGGCTCTTAGTAGCCAGAACTAAGCCAAGGGGCCCCTTGCTGAGTGTCCCTTCTTTCCCCCCTGCCGCAGACCCACCGAAAGAGCTGGTCTGACCACCAGGCACCTCACTGGCACTGCTGACCCATCCCAGGAATACAATCTCAGGGACCTGAGCAGCTCCAAGGATGAGACGATACGGCAGACACTTAACCTAGTAGAGAGGATGCCTGCAGCCTTAACCTTCACAGCCTTCGATATTTATGCAAGCCTGGTGTTGATCCTGCCCTCCAAGTCATCCAGCTCATGCCTTTTCCTCCCGGATGGATTCCCCTCTGGCAGCTGCTGCTTGTCTTGGCCTTAGCCTCACCTTGAAGGAGGTAGCTGGTGGGAGTGGGTGGCTGCGCCCCCTGCTGGCCCTGAGGCCACACAGTTGGGAGCCGAGCGCCTCACATGAATTTATTTCCTTTTTCCCTCCCCGGCTCATGTCCAAATCATGCACATACTCTAGTCCAGAATCAAAGCACTTTTGAGAAGTGGCTGTGTGTCCATCCTCCAGGGCCCATGAAGCCACATTCCAAGGGCCTGTTTACACGGCAGCAGCATCAGTCCCCAGAGCCAGCCCATAGCTGGGACCCATCTGCCCCCTCCGATCCAGTTGGCCCATTTCCTAGTTCTCGGAGGTGGGCGAGTCATTGTATTGCCACAGGCGGCTCCAGGCTGGAGGCGGGCGCGGGGCTGTGGAATTCCAAAGCACAAAAGGGGCAGCAGGGGTTAGCCCTCCTGTGCCTCAACTTACCACCAACCACCTGCCTTCCAGTTCTGCCAGGTGCTCCATGCAGGGGACAAGAAGTGGGAGACCGCCTGGGCGCGATGAGGGAGGGGGTGGGGGGGAGAAGAAGAGGGGAGGTCCACAGGCTCTCTGTCCTCAGAGAGTGGGAGAGCAGAACGGGGAGACCTCTCAGCGCGCACTTGGTAATGCCAAGCATCTGCGCCCTTGTTTCACTTGATCAGGTAGGGGTGGGGTGGGCAGGCAGGCACAACACTTCAGAGGCAGGAGCCCATGGGCTGTGGCAAAGCTGTGTCCCTTTCAGCTGTGCGGGAAGTCCTGAGGGAGGCGGGCGGAGGGTCTGGCAAGGGGAGCACTTATCTGGGCAGTGGGCCCAGACCCGGCCCTACAGATTATTCTCCGACCCTTCTCTTTACTCGGTGCGTGTTCTTTCTGCAGCTGCCTTTCAGCACAGGTGGTTTCACTGGGGGGAGCTGACGCGGAGTGACTGGATGGGAGGAAGCCAAAGGTGCATTCTATTCCAGACTCTTCCCTAGTCAGTGGAGGGGGTTCAGTGCTCCTAGGGGGCAGGCTGGGGGATTGCCCCCTGGCCATCGGCTTCTGCTACTGACTTCTCCTCTAGGACTTTTAATGAGCTATTTTCGGCCTGTGGCACCTGTCTAGGTAAAGCTGGCTTCCCCACTGGCCCCGGTGCCTCCCTCCACAATAGTGTGGCTGCCACCCGGGCCGCCCCTTCTGGCCTGATCCTCTTTCCTCAACAGTGACTTGGGCTTGAAGCGGAACTTCCCTTTTAGCTTCTTCTCTGGAGAGACTGCACCCCTCCCAGAACCAGAGCTGGGGACACAGGGGATGTGGTACGAGGAGAGCCCAGGTTCCCCCGGCCCTCCCTCACTGCGCCCTTCCCCCTGTAGCTGTAAACCAGCGTTCTTCCCTTGCCCTTTGGGTAACGGAGAGCGGCTGCTGGGGACAGGTCGTGCCTGCCCGGTGAGCTGGGAGAAGAGGGTAGTCGGTGTGCCCTGCTCCGCTCAGGGTTCCTGACCAGCCCCTGGGACCAGGCCCAGGCCCAAGCCTCCACGAGACAAACAGGCCCTGGCAGCAGCCTTGGAGCTGCTGGAGATGGGAGGGAGCCCGACTTCTGTGTCTCTTCTCCCCCTCCCCCTCCATGTTACTTGAGCTCCTTATCCTCAGTTAGAAGCTTCTGAGCTTGTTTCCCCACTGGGTGGGACAGAGTACAAAGGAGAAGGGAGGATCTAGAAGAGGCAACCCTTCTTTGTCCTCTGGGGTAAATGAGCTTGACCTAGTGCAAATGGAGAGACCAAAAGCCTCTGATTTTTAATTTCCATAAAAATGTTAGAGAGAGAGAAGTATATATATATTTCTTTAAATTTTTGAGTCTTTGATATGTCTATACAAACAATGCATTCCCTCTGCCCTGAAGCCTGAGTGAGACACATGAAAAAGCTGTGTGTGTGTTTCATTCAAAGGTGTTAATTAAATGATTAAAACTTGGCTGTGGTTTGCTTTCTTGAGGGAGGGACAGGGTGGTGGTCTGGGCCCACTATTAGGAGACACTGTTCTTTGTGCCTGCTGTAAGCACTGGACCCCAAAGTGGGCCCCCAAAGAAGGAAAAGTCAAAGTGTTGGTCATCCATCCAATTCACTATCTCCCAACATTACAGGGTCAAAACTCCAAGATATGAGCAGCCGAGGCTGGGGGTGGGGGGGCAGCAGCTGCTCCACACTTGTTCCTCACTCCTGGGCTGGTTCAGCTCACAGACAGGCCCCACTCAGACACCTTTGTTCAGACAGTTTATTTGAATTCACGACAGCGATAGTGATTCTGAGTGAGATGCCTTATGGAGAAGTACCCCACCCTTTCTGAAGAAGGGTCCAGGCTGTGCCCGCCCTACTTCCGGTATTAACAGCACACAGCTGGCTTAGGGAATGTCTCAGCCCAGCAGGATCAAGGGAGAGACCCTCTAGGAGCCCTGGGGGGCCGGCCCTGCCCCCAGTGCCAAGCCTCAAGGTTGGCGGGCACTAGGGAAAAACCGCTGCCAGCCGTTCGGTAGACCACTAGGTTCTCTGTTTTCCCTTCCCCTTCCTTTGGGAATCCCACAATTTCCTGTTGGGGAAAGGCTGTAATTAGCCCAGTTCAGGCACCAGATCCCAGACAGAGCACAGCCGCTGGGATAACTCTAGGAAACCGAGAACCAATATTTTTCCAATTAGAAGGACTGTGGCATAAGCCTTTCCTAGGGCTTCTATTGAAACCAGATTTCTCCAGTCAGCTGCTCCGAGGGAAGAAGGCAGAGCTGGGCTCCCTGTGCCGCCCCACCCTCATGACTACCTGCGAGGTCAGCGGCTCACTTCAGCCGGACGGGGTGGTTCTGGATTCTGGGAAGGCTGAGCTGCCGCCTTACTGAGTTCCACACCTGATAAAGTCCCAAACTTCCTGCTTCAGTGTCCTGGGAGACGGGCAAATGGGTGACGGATGGAGCAAACTGAGACAGCAAATGACTCGGGGTGACAGGAAAAGGGGGGATGGTGCCAGGTTGGCTAGCTAATGTTGCCCCCTTTCAGCGATTTACAGGAGATGCACCCCAGCTTGGTCATGAAGTTGGCTTCCTTCCACTGTGCGATGCACTCCTCGGAGGTTTTAAAGTCGACCTGCATGAAATAAACAGAAGCAGTGAATGTGGGGGCAGCGGGGTGCAGGAGAGCAGGCCGAGCTTCTCCGCGAGCGGCACACTGAGCTCCATTTTTACCCTGGCAAGTTCATTTTAGGCATTTCGTTTAGGAAAGCAGTGACGAGTAAGTGCAAAGGACTATGTACCGAGACCTCCACCTTGGCGTTCAAACAGTGAAAGCCTGAGGGGACCCTCAACGTCTAATAAGGTTAGACAATTTCATTAGAGTATAGTCATTATGACACAATAGTATATACAATACAAAGACCCGCCCCCCCTCAGTATTTAAGAAGATGGGGAAGTTTTTCTAGCATGACGTTAGATCAACAAAACATGGTGGGACTCAAACGGTAAATATATCATCTCCACGTAGAGAAAAAGTTGAGAATGAAATGATCACAATGCAGTTTTCTAGTATCGCTAGGTGGCAAGACTATGCATATTTCATTTTCTTCATATCCCCTGTATTTTAGACATTTCTACAATGAAAAATTTAAAAACAATTTTTTTTATAGTTTATTTATTTTTGAGACAGAGAGACAGAGCATGAGCAGGGGAGGGGCAGAGAGAGAGGGTGACACAGAATCCAAAACAGGCTCCAGGCTCTGAGCTGCCAGCACAGAACCTGACGCAGGGCTCGAACCCACGAACCGTGTGATCATGACCTGAGCCGAAGTCAGACGTTTAACCGACTGAGCTACCCAGGCACCCGTACAATGAAAATTTTTTATTGGGGCACTTGGGTGGCTCAGTTGGTTAAGCATCCAGATCTTAGTTCCGGTTCAGGTCATGATCTCATGGGTTCGTGAATTCCAGCCCCGCGTTGGGCTCTGTGCTGACAGTGCGGAGCCTGCTTGGGATTCTCTCTCCGCCACTAGCCCCCCCTCGCCCCTCCCACATTCTCTCTCTCAAAATAAATAAACTTAAAAATTTTTATTTTATAGCCAGAAAAAATAAGTGATTTAAAAAAACCAGCCTAGAGAAGCAGGAAAGGAGGGAGTGGGTAAAACCACCTGCCACGTGCAGGAGGCGGGACAGTGGTGGAAAAGCACTCTAAACACCCCCCAGGAACATTTTGGCTGAGTGAGGGAATGTGGTATTAATTCCTCATTTGCTCATAATCACACATGTAATATTGGTTCCATGAGGAGAGCGAACCGTTGCTACCCTGTTCACGGGTGTAGCCCGAGCGCCCAGAGCCGTAGCAGACATTCACGGCAGGGGCTCAGTATGTGCTGAGGGAATGCAAATACTCAGGGGTCACGGGGACGGGCCGTATGGAGTCCAGGCCCCAGAGAGCAGACAGAGAAAAGAGTGCTCTGTGGTCAAGGTGGGCTGCGGGCTGTGGTGGGATCGGGTTCCAGCCCTGCCGGTGACGACGCTGTGTGGCCTTGGCAGGTATCCTGTCAGGTAAAACAGGGATAAGCTGCTGGTCACGGACTGAAGATCACGTGAGGAAACGTCGGACGTCCCTCACACAGTGCCTCAGACAGCCTGTCCGTGCCAGGTACACGCGAGGGCCCCCATCCGCTCCGGCTCCTCCTCCAGGAAGCGCTGGACTGAAGGAAGAGAGGGGCTTGGAGGCAGGGAGGCCCAGCGGGGGCAAGGGCAGTTGTGGACTCAGTAACAATCTGGGGACACGGTTGAGGCGGCCCAGGCCAGAGAGGGGGCACTGCGGCTTTTTACCTGCAACTTCTCGAAGACCTTCTTCTTGGGCTTGAGCTCGTCATCTGGTTGGCCCTTCTCATAGCCCTTCACGAACACTCGCTCCCCGGGAGCAGAGCCGGCAGGAGGGTCCAGAGGCTCCACCTTGCGGTCCACCCCTTCTCTGGGAGGACACGGGGGACAAGGAAAGAGTGAGGCCGGGGACTGTCTGCAGCGCCCGGGGAAGCCAGAGCACTGGGGCCTTTACTGAGGGGACTTAGGGCCTCAACGCCAGATGCCCAGGACGTCCTCAGTGCTGTGCTACATTTCTGGGGTGGGTGAACCAGGGCTAGACTGAAACCCTCTGTCAGGAGAGACCAAAATCTAGGCTTTTAGGGGGAGGTAGGACAGCCCATCAGAGTTAGGCTTGAATCCTGGCTGCGTCTCTTACTAGTAGAGAGACTTGGGCACGTAGATGCTGCTTTGAACCTTCAATTTCTGTCGTAGTAAAATTAACATTAGATAAAGCGCTTCATTCACAGTGCTTGTGTGATAAATAATCCCTCAGCCATCATCCTGGACAGCTTCTCAGGGCGTTCCCTGATGCCCTGAAGAAGGGCATCCCGAGGGCCAGTCCCCACACTTCCTGCCCCCACGCCCCAGGCCCGGGCCCACTCACATGGCAGCACACAGAAGCATGCCTTGGGACTCGACACCCCTCATCTTCTGGGGCTTCAGGTTGCACAGCACCACCACCAGCCTATCCTGCAGGTCCTCCTTGGGCACAAACTGCACCAGGCCGCTCACCACGGTCCGTGGCTCAGCCTCCCCCACATCGACCTTCTCCACATACAGGCTGTCTGCGTCTGGGTGCTGTCGGCAAGAGAGGTCAGTCCTGGATAGTACCGTGACCGGATGGA
This sequence comes from Hyaena hyaena, assembly GCF_003009895.1. NCBI lineage: Eukaryota > Metazoa > Chordata > Mammalia > Carnivora > Hyaenidae > Hyaena > Hyaena hyaena. The sequence goes on along the minus strand of NW_024080635.1, from coordinate 1,594,440 downwards.
CCATGGGGCCTGGGGAACCCTCTGACTGCTGAAAGGGGCATCCAATCCCTAACAGAGGCTCCTGAGGGACCCTCTGGAGCCAACTCTTTGCAGCTCCCAGACAGCAGAGAGGAGGACGGTGTCCTTGTGCCCTGAGGTACATTTTACTCTCCCCCAAGAGGCAGGGTTTGAGTAAGATGGGGAGCTGGGAGTCTCCTGCCCAGGTAGATGGCCTGGCCTGTCCGGGCAGCTACCACTCTGGCCACGTGCCACACCAGCTGAGTCCTGGGTGGCCTGGAAGACGGGCGGAGGGCAGTGCGGGCCTCGCCATCTGAAGGAGGCGGCCAGCTCAGAGTACTTTCGGTAGTTGGGTCTCTGTAGTGAAAAACAATGCTAGGAAAGAGAGTATAAGGTCCACAACAATGGCCCCACGTTGCTGGCTGCATAACCTTCTCTCTCTGGGAAAAAGGAAGTCCCTCTCCTCTCCCCATTTTTAGGGGTGGGTGGGATGCGGCAGGGAGACAAAGTGGCTGATCCAAGATAAGGCCTGCAGCCAAGTTCAGACAAGCCGGTAGAGACCAGAAGAGTCTATCAGACCAGATTTAACTGATAAGCAAGCTCCCTCTGACTAATATCCTCTCCTCCCCCAACCCCGGCTCTGAGTTCCTGGCTGTGTTTGGTTGCATAAGGTCCAGAGGCAGCAAAGGGAAAAAAGCCTGACACCTGGAACCAGACACCTGTGTTCTGACTTGCACTATGACCTCCAGGATGTCGCTTCCCATCCCAGGCCAGGTTTCCTCCAGATGGAAACAGACAAACGTGACCCTGGTCTGCTTCTCTGGGACGTGGTGAAAAAGGAGTACCTTGTCCACACTAATGACTTTCCCCACGCGGATATCCAGCCGGGATGGTATGACCTCCTCTGGCTCTGAATTCTTGGCAGGACCTTTGGCAGTTGGCTCTGGGAAAGAGAAGAACCCCCAAGGGATCAGAACTCTCTTCTTCTGCCATGACGGCTCAGATGCTGACCGACCCCCCCCCTCCCCAAGTGAGGACACCAGCAGGGTTTGGTGCAGAATCCCCACAATGTACACATTCAGTTTTTTCTTATTATTTTTTTTAAAGTAATCTCTATGCCTAACACGGACTTGAACTCATGACCCGGAGCTCAAAAGTCACCTGCCGACTGTGTTAGCTGGGTGTCCCTAGATGTATCTTCTCTAAAACAGGGCTGGCAACCTCTGGGAAGGGATAGTAGTAGCTCTGCTACCTCTAGGTATTTCTATTCATGCCCCCCATGTCCACTGATGGAGTCTTTTCTGAGAGAGTCACACAAAACCATCAAAGTTAATAACTCAGCATCATGGGTAAGTGGATGGCCAACCAAGAGCCAGCCAGAAGCCCGTGGAAGGGAACGGGGAAAAGCTGAAGATGAGCTTCCCTAAGGAGCTGTGCAGACTCAGCCTGAGAAGTTGCGTTAGCCTCCTGGTTTAACCCAGCTGGTCTTCTAATCGAAGAGGATTTAGTGAAGGATCCCAGTCCGTGTCTCACAGCAGACGCGGTACAGCAGGACATAACCACAGCATCGCCCCAAAGTCCAGATGACTCCAGCTCCGTTCCAGGAGTCAATGGGGTACGATATTGCTGCACTTCAGGCCCCCGGGCTTCTCAGGCTCTCAATTTAAGGCAGTCCTTCTGAAGCCCACTGACAGGCTCTCTGTCCCGACAATGCCAAGCACCCTCGGCCCTCCCCCACCCCGGCTCGCCTTACTCTGCTTTGAGGGGTCTGGGTAGGCAGCGCTGGCCAGTTTCTTCAATGCAGGAGTATTAAACTTTTCGCGGATAGGATCCAGCAACTTGTTCAGGGCGACCTCAACAGAATTCTTGAGGTCTCCAGGGTGTACAACCTGCAAAAGCATCCAAAGGCTCTGTGAGATGGGGCACGTGATGTCTGAGTTCACTAAGGACAATGTGTGTGGAGGGTGCAGGGTGTCTCCAGCAGTCTTTTATTTTTTTTAAGTTTATTCACTTATTTGGAGAGAGAAGAGAGCATGTAGGCGGGGAAGGGGCAGAGAGAGAAAGAGAGAGAGAAAATCCCAAGCAGGCTCTGCACCACTAGTGCAGAGCCCGATGCGGGGCTCGAACTCACGAACCATGAGATCATGACCTGAGCTGATTGGGCCGTCAGACACCACTGCCCCCTACAGTCTTACTTGATCCTCAGAACAATCCTGTGAAGTTGACAAAGCAGACAGAGAAGGGGAAACAGGTTCAGAAAGATTATCTTACTGTCTGAGATTTAAGCTTTTTGACTCTGAATTCCATACTAACCTGAGGGTTTTTAGAGGCTGAATGTTTTTATTAGTCAAATTCTTCCAGTCCCTCCAGTCATGCTTAGAATAGTGGCACAAACTAGAGGCAGTTGGAGGCAGAGACACTTTCACATAGGCAACCCAAGGAGACAGCCTGAGGGAGGGGGGTCTCAGCGAGCTGAGTGAGCGAGGAGAAAGAGCGAGGGCTCTGGAGTTAGACCGGGGTTAGAGTCCCAGCTAGCTGTGCGACACCCGCACCAGGCAGTTAACTCCTCTAAGTCTGGGATTCTTCACTTAAAAACTGTAGATAATACCTGTATCTCTGAGAGTCAGAATGAGGATGAAATCACATAATGTGGGTGAAAATGGTGAGGAGTGCAAGTACATGGTAGGAGTTCAGCAATTCAATTTTTCTTGTGTCCCATGACTAGTGCTTTTACTCCCAAATCTGGCCTGAAAGCACCTGCGAGATATTCTGAGGCGATGTCTCTTAGGTATGAATACCTGCAATACAACAGTGCCTACATTTTTGTCTCTGAGGGTATTCCTTCATTTCCTTGGGAATGTGTAATTAAATAAAAATTTTAAAAATGTTTATTTATTTTTGAGAGACAGAGCGTGAGTAGGGGAGGGGCAGAGAGAGGGAGACCCAGAATCTGAAGCAGGCTCCAGGCTCTGTGCTAACAGCTCAGAGGCTTGAACTCACAAACCACAAGGTCATAACCTGCATCAAAGTTGGACATTTAACCGACTGAACCACCCAGGCATCCTGGGAATGTGTAATTTTAACAACAGAAAAGCTTTAGACCTGCTCTGTCCAATACGGTGGCCACTAGCCTCATGTGGATATTCAAATGTAAACTAAAATTCAGTTTTTCAGCTACACTGGGCACGTTCTAAGGCTGACCAGCCACACGTGGCCAGTGGCTGCTGTGTGAGGCGGCGGTACATATGGAACATGTCCCCGGTCACAGAAAGTGCTATTGGCTAATGCTGCTCCAAGCTCTTTTTTTCAGACACAGTTCTTCTATCCTTCTCGTTCTTCCCCCAAATGACCGTTCACAGGACTGGGGAGTGCAGTGTGGGTTCTGTGGCCGGCCTCAGACTGCAGATAGAAGGGTTTCACAGCAACGGCTGTGAATGTCCAAAAGATGGGCTTTGAGGGCTGCAGAGCTTGGAGGTCACTGAGCCTTTTCTTCTATTTGATGTTCAGTCCCTTACACAATGGTGTCCTGCAATGGTCTTCCAGCCTCTGCCTGAACACCTCAGTGATGGCAATGCCCAGTCCATTGCCACAGTCCAGCTGTCACTGCACAGGTCTCCCTGATGTTGAACCCGAACATACTCCCCACCCCGTGGTACCCACCTGCAGACCTGGTTTAGCCTTCTGGTGCCACAGGAAGAAATCCAACCCCTCTCCCACGGGAATCTGTCACATATTTGAGGATGACGGAACACAGGCCTGATTCCCAGCTAAACATCCTCCGTTCCTTCAAGTGTGCTCCTGTGACAAGGGCTTGGGTCTGTTCCCTATCACAGCATCCTCCCTCTCCCCACCAACACAGCCCGGATGGTCAAACAAACCTCAGAAAACTGAAGTTCAGAGCTGAACGCACAACCCCAAATGTACTCACAACAGTGGAGAACTCAAAGGACTATCAACTCCGTGGTTCCAGACTCTACATTTCTGATGACTTACACCAAGACTTCACTAATGTTTCCGACAGCCCAGTCACATTGCTGATTCCACCCAAAATCAGAGTCAATTGAAAGCCCCCATTTCATTCCACATATGCACACATCTTCACATCTGCCCTTTATGACCTGGCCCTGCCTATCTCTCCCACAACACTCTGCCTCACCTTTTGGAGTCGTGTCAGACCAAACTACTTGTGATTCCATACTGTCTTGCTTCATCTCACCGTGTCTTTGTGCAATTTCTTCCCTCTGTTTGGAGACTGTTCCCTCTGTAAAGCTTGGCCAGACAGGCAATCGTTTCCTCCTATTATATTTCTGGACCGTATATACATCGTCATCATATAGTCATACAGCAATGATACTTGTTTCTATGCCTGCCTCTCCCAGTGGGCCATGAGCTTCATGAGGATTCTTTTTATAAATTTATTTATGATAGGGAGAGGGTGCGAGTGAGGGGTAGAGAGAGGAAGAGGGAGAGAGAAAGAGAGGGAGGGGGGGAGAGAGAGAGAGAGAGAGAGAGAAAGAGAAAGAATCCCACGCAGGCTCCGCCCTGTCAGCGTAGAGCCCAAAGTGGGGCTTGGGGTCACCCAATGTGGGGCTCGAGCTTCCGAATTGTGAGATCATGACCTGAGCCAAAGTTGGATGCTTAACCAACTGAGCCATCCAGGCACCCCCTTCATGAGGATTTAATTCTCTGTAATGCCAGCCCCTACCTTGGTGCCTCACACATGGGCACCTGGTAATTCTTTTGTTAAACTGTTGAGATCCTCAGCACCCTTTAGCTAGCTTTAGCTAGCCACCTTCCTCAGGTGTTTCTTTTTTGAACCTCGAGTTTGCACCTCTCCTTGAAATGCTTCATCTGCTGGGTTTGGTCCTTCATTCCAGGTTAAATCCTTTGCAGAGTGATGAGGACGCCAATATCCTAGCTTTGTGCCATTTGCCCATCTAAACTGTGACCCACTTGAATCCTCATTAAGACACTAACACAATACACGTCAGCATTGAGCAGCGCCTTGTGGGGCGTTCTAGAAACCTGGCTGGGCCAAGACAGAGACGTCTGTCAGAAGGAATTCAGTGGGGATGACCCCTCCTTTGTTGTTACCTCATCAGCAAAGTCCTTTTCCAGGTCCAAGTAAGTGGTGTAGGTTTCGTTCCCACCCCATTTCTCATCTCGAAGGATCACAAACTCTGTAAGAAAACAGATCTGTGCCAAGAAACTCATTGATAATGGCAGCACCAGCATTCCTAGCTCAAATGTTATGGGTGTTTTAGTTTTTACTACATATTTTGAACTTTATTATGTGCCATTTTATTGTTCTTAAATTGGATGAGCTAGCAACCTAGCTGGCATCCAAGGGGAAGGATGGTGACATATATACACACACATATATATATATATATATTTTTTTGGTATTCCTCTAATTAAGCATGCCTGTGCCCACCTTCATGTCTACAACCCCTGCCCACGCTGACACCCCACTTAGAACCTAACCTTGGTAACAACCTCATGGGCAGTGAAATGACATCCCAACTCTAAATGCATGTCGGCAGATGAGAAGCCAGAGCACAGAATCCGGGAAGCCAGCGCTGAAGGAAGACTCTGACAAATCACAAGGGCGATCCCAGCGCTATTTCTGCTACCTCGGCCTGGCCTCTGAGAAGCAATCAGAGGGTCTTACCGGACTTGAGGGGAAAGAGGACATGCTTGATGAAAGACAGAACTCCATTGTTCTCCACATTCCCTGGCTCACAGAAAGCCTTCTTTAGTTTTTTCTTCACATCCTCCTTCCGGTCAAGGAGATCAATCTTGGACTCCTAGAAGCCGCGGAGGAGAAGAGACCTCTTATGGTGGGAAATGAGAATATGCTCAACAAATCTGTGTATTTCCATTTTTTTTTTAAACAGAGGTTTAAACCGTAACAGCTTCAACAAAAGCAGAATTAATCAGAGTCAAGAACCACTCACAATACTGCCCCCTCAACAAAAATAACTAGTTCAATTTTCCTGTTTTCTTCCCAGGCCTTGCCTGTAACACAGAGAATCATTACAAGTCTGTCGTTCGAGAACAAATGTCTACCCTTTGCTTTTTCACTTGAGACTCTAACATAAGTATTTCTGAGTGGCTACCTTGCCCTCATTTGTAATTTTTATGGTGTATTATAGTCCCAATTACTAGTGACAATATAATTTCTTTAATGATTTCTAAACTGTTAGATTATGTTCTAATTTATACAAATAATATATAGTATTACGATGGACATCTTTGCAGAGTTTTTTTTCCCCTTCTCTGGGATTATTTCCTTAATAATTTAGCTACTCAAAACTGCTAGGCCCATCAACAATGTGTGAGGTGACCTATTTCACAGCAACCCCTACACCACGTACTGTGTATTATCTAGAGTCATTTTTCCTTTTTAGGGTAAGAGGAGTTGTTCCTTAATTTGGAGTGAGTAAGCTCACGGGTCTCTGGGTTCAGTGGTTACCAAATTCCGGTCCACGTAGGTCTGTGTATGAATCACCTGGGGTGCTTGCAAAAAATGTAAATTACTGGGAGATGAATCAAAATCTCTTGAGGCTGGGCCAGATATTTGTATTTTGAAAAAGCTCTTGCATGATTCTGACTCAGTCGTGTTCAGGAGCTGCTGCGAACTAACACTGATTTCTGGGGTCAGGGTAGGGGAAGTGTCACCAAATAGGGGGAGTGATAAGTAACTCAGAGAAATAAGTGATCAATGGAGCATCTTGACATAGAGAAAAACGAATGAATATATTCCTTTAAAAATAATAAGAACGGTTTCCATGCATATATCTACTGATCTCTGATCAAAGACTGAGAAGTCAGATTTAAAGAACCAGATGAGCACCCAAATGCGGGTTCAATTGGAATCACCTAAAATTTGAAAGAAAATACAGATTCCTGAGTTGTTTCCTAGAACCGTTTTATCAGAATCTCTAAGAACAGAGTCTAATCAATGCTTTCCTTAGGTGGTTCTGAAGGTCAACTGTGTTTGGGAACCCCAAACTCAAACTTCCACATCTTTGGGTTCCATGGAGTCTTCCATTCTGTCCCCTTAGTGATTAAAACAAAAGAGCATTTTCCCTAAGCAGTACTTTTAAATATTAAAAAATATTGTATTTGTCATATTAGTTATACAAATTATCACCCTAAGAATCAAGATGCTACTTGGTGAGGGGCACCTGGGTGGCTCAGTCGGTTAAGTATCGACTTCAGCTCAGGTCATGATCTCAGTTCGTGAGTTTGAGCCCCGTGTCGGGCTCTGTGCTGACAGCTAGCTCAGAGCCTGGAGCCTGTTTCAGATTCTGTGTCTCCCTCTCTCTCTGCTCCTTCCCTGCTCATGCTGTCTCTCTCTGTCAGAAATAAATTAAAAAATTAAAAAAAAAAAAAAAGTTTAAAAAAAGATGCTACTTGGTGAAATGTAACCCTTACCTCATTAACCTCACCACCTAAGGCTGAGATTTACCACAGTGGATGAAGGAAGACATTACTTTTGCTTGTGTGCTTTACTAGCAGCAGTAAGATGGTTAAGATTATGACTGGATCCCATCAGGACTGCTTTAGGTCCTTCAACACTCAAGAACCACTGGAATTAATGGGATGAACTTCAGATTCCTTGGAGTTCAAATCTATAAGAATTCTAGTTAGCCAGGTAACTGTGCTTTTGAGTCGTCAGTATCTTTACTTCATCTCTTACTGAAGGTTTCTTTCTGTTAAAGTTTTTTTTTTTTTAAGTTTATTTGAGAGAGAGGGAGAGAGGGTGCATATGTGAGCAGAGGTGGGGCAGAGAGAGAAAGAGAAAGAGAAAGAGAGAGAGAGAGAGAGAGAGAGAAAGAGAGAGAGAATCCCAAGTAGGCTGCTCACTGCCAGTGCAGAGCCTGATGTGGGGCTCAATCCCACAAACTGTGAGATTATGACCTGAGCTGAAATCAGAAGTGGACGCCCAACCAACTAAGCTACCAAGCTTCTCTCTTGCTGAAGAGTTCTAAACTCAAGTCAGAGTTGGCAAACCTACCTCTTCTGAGGAGCTCATTTTGCTGCCGGTTAATCCTGGAACCATAGGATTCATCAGATGGACCCGTTTTGAGTAACCAAGTGCAGGGAGGTACTGAGGGGTTAGAAAGAAACACACAAAGCACAGTTAGTATAAACTTCTCCTTCATGCCCTAATCTCATCTAACTTGGCAAGCAACTTAATAGTTTGATATAGTCTTTCCAGTCTCTCTTTCCACTGAATAGACAACACTTTTTTAAGTTTTTATTTAAATTGTGGTTAATGTACAGTATATTATTAGTTTCAGGTGTACAATATAGTGATTCCACACTTGCATACAATGCCTTGTGCTCATCACAAGTGCTCTCCTTAATCCCCTTCACCTACCTACCTTGTCTCCCCTCTCCCCCAACCTCCCCTCTGCTAACCATCAGTTTGTTCTCTATAGTTAGGAATCTGTTTCTTGGTTTGCCCTTCTCTCTTTTTTCCCTTTGTTCATTTGTTTTGTTCTTAAAATTCCACACATGAGTGAAATCACGTTGTGGTACGTATTGTTCTCTGAGTGACTGAGTTTGCTTAGCATAATACTCTCTAGCTCCATCTACATCAATGCAAATGGCAAGATTTCATTCTTTTTTGTGGCTGAGTAATAATCCATTGCACTGAATATACAACCTTTCGTATACAATATGTATACAAAAGGTATACAATATGTATACCTTTCGATGGTATACATAACATAAACAAAGTTTTCCCTACTGTTTTTCTATTAGTATTACATTGTGAGGCTATTGGATTTACCCTACCACCATAAACAACTATAAAAGCTGGAAATACATTAAATGACCATCCGCAGGCATTTGACAGCAATAGGTGTACAACTATACATTTTGAGAGAAGGGAAAGCAAAGGTGACCCCACACTCAACATGGCTTTTCCTTGAGGGCATTTTTCCCAAATCAGGTGCTGAGAGAAAGACAGCAGCTGTGTGATCAAGTAGAGACAGAGGCTGGAGTTCAGGGCTGCCGGGAGTCTAGGACTGGGGAAGGGTTCAGAGAGAAGCAAGCCCCCCCACCCCCAAATCTAAGTCAAAATTCCCCAGTTATTTATTAGCTGACTCATGGCGGTGTGTGCACACAGAGACACCAGGGAGCCCAGCAGAGAATAGGTGCTGGGAGGCTGGGGATCTGCACAGAGGTTTCAGAAGCCGCACAGTGCTGGTGAGTGGAGGCTGAAGTTTAGGTTCACTCAAAGTAGAGAGGCCTTTGTGAACACCCTGAGATTTGAGTTTGAGATCCCAGAAAAGCCACATCCTAGTAATAAAAACCACACCATAGAAGGGCAAACTGAAACAGACCTCTTCTTCTTCTTTTTAATGTTCATTTTTGAGAGAGATAGAGAGAGAGAGAGTGAGTGAGCAAGCGAGCACGCAAGCAGAGGAGGGGCAGAGGAAGAGGGAGACAGAGAATCTTTGAAGTCAGACACTTAACTGACTGAGCCACCCAGGCACCCCGAGACATAGAATCTGAAGCAGGCTCTAGGCCCTGAGCTGTCAGCACACAGCCCCACATGGGGCTTGAACTCATGAACCGTGAGATCATGACCTGAGTCAAAGTTGGATGCTTTGACTAAGCCACCCAGGTGCCATGAAACAAACCTGTTCTGACAAAGCCTAAAACCTACCCCCGAAAGGGTCAAGGTGATAGGTCAGTTATTCAACAGCCTACAGAAAACACTACACCCTTTATAAGCATAATCCAGAGTCTCTACCACATATCTATGATATCTCTGATACAATAAAAAAGTACTAGAAAAGGGAAAACAGAAAAAAAAAAAGATTGATAGTTAAGAGAGAACAGTCAATAAAAGCAGATCCAGGAACAATCCAGATACTGGAATAAACAGTTCAGGATGTCAAAATAACTATGATTGGTGTGTTAAAGGAAACAGGGAAAGATAGACAAACTGGATAAAAGACAGAATTGTAAAAGGGAGCTGGAATCTATAAAAGAGAACCAAATGGAAGTTCTAAAATGGTACAGTACAATATTAGATGGATTTAACAGAAGACAGGATTGATAAACTTGAAGAAAAGTCAGCAGAGAATAACCAAACCAAAGTGCAGAAGGGACAAAAAAAGGAAAATAACTGAACATAAGAGACACATGGGAGGGGCACCTGGGTGGCTCAGTGGGTTGAGTTTCCAATTTCAGTTCAGGTCAATCTTGCAGTTCATGAGTTCGAGCCCCACACTGGGCTCACTGCTGTCAGCCCACAGCCTGCTTTGGATCCTCTGCCCCCCTCTCTCTGACCCTCCCTCACTTGTGCTCCCTGTCAAATAAATACTAAAAATAAATAAATAAATAAATAAAGACACATAGAACGTGGTCAAGAGGTCTACCCTATGTAAAATTAGGGTCCCAGGGCAGGAGAGAGAGAATAGGACAGAAGCAATATTTAAGGACATAGTAGGGGACAATTGCCCCAAATTGCTGAAAACAGATGCAGGAACCTCAGCAAAATCCAAGTAGGATAAATACCAAGAAAACTATAGCCAAAAAACATCACAGGCAAATTGCTGAAAATCAGAGACAGAAAAAACCCTAAAGGCAGCCAGAGAAAAGCAGTTCTTATCTATAAAAGAGAAACAATAATACTTATAGGTGACTTCTCCATGGAAACTAAGGCAGTCAGAGGCAATGGGATGACGCCTTAAAGTGCTACAAGAAAAATAATTGCCAACCTAGATTTGATATCCAGTGAAAATAAAAGAAAGATGTTTTCAGACAAAAGAAAGCTGAAGGAATTCATTACTAACGACCTGCACTACCAACACCAAATCCAAGGTGGGGGCCCTTCAGGCCAAAGGGAAATGATCCCAGAAGGAAGCACAGAGGCACAGAAGTGCAGGAAGGAGTCAAGAGCACCAGGAAGGGGAAGTAGGGATGAGTATATGTGAAAACTGACTGTCTGGAAAGGAGTTATGATGAAGTCTTTGGGATTTAAAATATATGTACAAGTGAAATATATGACAATAGCATAAAAGGCAGGAAGGGGTTAAATGGACAAAACTGCAGGTTCGTACATTGTTGAAAGTGGTAAAAATACCTAATTTAAACAAAGACACATGTTGCAATCTCTAGGGTAAGGGTGAGCAAAACTTTTCTGTAAAGGACCAAATAAATATTTTAGACTTTGGGACTCTACTATATATGTATTCTTCTTATTTATATAAAAGAAAAAAGGTTTAACGTTTATTTATTTTTGAGAGAGAGGGAGGGGAAGGGAGGGGCAGAGAGAGGAAGACACAGAATCCAAAGCAGGCTCAGGCTCTGAGCTGTCAGCACAGACCCTGAAGTGGGGCTTGAACTCACAAACCTCCAAGATCATGACCTGAGCTGGTCAGCTGCTTAACTGACTGAGTCACCCAGGTGCCCCAAGGCATATGTGGAATTTAAGAATCAAAACAAATGAGCAAAGGAAAATAAAAAGTGAGGAGAGTCAAACCTAGGAACACCTTTACTTAGAGAACTGGTGGTTACCAGAGGGGAGGTGGCTTGGGGGCTGGGGGAATGCACTTGTGACAAGCACGGAGTAATCTACAGAACTGGTGAATCAGGATATTGTACACCTGAAACTAATATAACACTGTATGTTAGCTATGCTGGAAATAAAACTAAAAACTTAATAAAAAAGACATCCAAAAACCATTTAAAAAATACTATATAATATTCCATTATGAGGTGTAATCATAACATATTTAACCAATCCCTTCCATTGGATAGGAGTTTATTTCTTGATTTTTTTAAAAAGATTTTTAAAAACAATTTATTTGAGAGAGTGCATGCAAGCAAGGGAGAGCGGCAGAGGGAGAATCTCATTGCTGTTTTTTTTAAGTTTATTTATTTTCTTGAGAGAGAGAGACAGCGTGTGCACACAAGTGGGGAAGGGGCAGAGAGAGACGGAGAGAGAGAACCCCAAGCAGGCTCCACACTGTCAGTGCAAAGCTCAACTCAGGGCGCAACCTCATGAACCCTGAGATCATGGCCTGAGCCAAAGTTGGATGCTTAACCGAATGAGCCACCAGGAGGCCCAAGAGAGGAAGAATCTTAAGCAGGTTCCATGTTTAGGATGGAGCCCAACGTGGGGCTCAATCCCACAGCCCTGGGATCATGAGCTGAGCTGAATTTTAGTTGGACATTCAACCGACTAAGCCACCCAGGCACCCCAGATTTTATTAAGTAGTCTCTACATCCAACATGGGCCTTGAACTTACAACCCTGAGATCAAGAGTTGCACGTTCTACTGACTGACCCATCCAGGTGCTCTTATTTCTAGATTTTTCCTTTAAATTGAAAATGTGATAACTACTTTCATATATAACTGAAACTGCACTCTTAAAATTATTTCCTCGGAGCACTTGGGTGGTTTAATTGGTTAAGCATCCAACTCTTGGTTTTGGCTCAGGTCATGATCTCATGGTTCGTGAGTTCGAGTCCCACATCGGGCTCTGCGCTGCCAGTGTGAAGCCTGCTTCAGATTGTCTCTCTCTCCCTCTCTCTCTGCCCCTTCCCTGCTCACACACATACTCTCTCTCAAAATAAATAGATAAACTTCAAAAAAATTTTTAAAAAGTTATCTCCTTAGCATGAATTTGTATCATTATTAGGGCAAACTACCCTTCAGGAATGTACATTGCCACTAACAGTGTTTTCTCCATGCCCTTGCCAAGATGAGGTTTTGAGAAGCTTTCAAAAATACCAACCATTTCTCAATAGCCCTTTTCAACTGACTCAGGTTCTTTCCCCAAAAAGAACTATTAAAGGTTTGCTCTGATTTCTTCATTTAAACCCTGCTAACCTCAATTCAGAAATGAGTGGTTTATGTAAGATGCAGAGCAATACAGACTGAATGCTCTGGGAAAGATCAATAGTTCTGCCCGGTGGTGCCTTTCCCTAGAAACTGCACTCCTAGGAAAGAAGCAAATCCAACAGGCCTGGGGACAGTTTCCTGGTGGCAGCCAGAACACGGGCTTTTTTTTTTTTTTTTAATGTTTTATTATTTATTTTTGAGAGAGGGTGAGTGCGAATAGGGGAGGGGCAGAGAGAGAGAGAGAGACGGACAGAGGATCCGAAGCGGGCTCCACGTTGCTAGCAGAGACCCTGATGTGGAGTTTGAACTCATGAACCGTGAGCTCATAACCTGAGCCAAAGCTGGATGCTTAACTGACTGAACCACCCAGATGCCCCTAATAGTTTTTTTTTTTTTTTTTTTTTAAAGATTTTTCTTTGTAAGTAATCTCTACACCCAACATGGCTCAAACTCACAACCCCAAAACCAAGACTGAGCCAGCCAGGCACCCCAAGAACACGGGTTTTTGAGTCAGACAGGTCAGAGTGCTAATTTCTGTTCAGTCACTAACTGTGTGATAAGGGGCAACTTTCTTTCTCTATAGTTGTAAGTGATGGGATCAACATATTCAATAAACTTTAACTGCACACCTCTGTGGTACAACAGAAAAAAGAAAAGAGGATACCGACCTTTTCTGCAAAGGTGAAAATCTTTCTCTGATCAACACCTCCAAACTGGGCATCTACTTTCAAATACTCTTCATCTAAGGCCTGTGGAGGACAAACAAACAAACAAAAAACACATGAGCATAATCTCCTACTGTATTTCTTCTATATGGATCTGGGAAATTAGAAGCTTGAAAATCATTAGATTCCCCCCCCTCCAGAAAGTAAAGCCAGGAAGTGAATAAGCAGCATCCAGCCTCCCTGTTGGCCTCAGGAGCAGAAGAAATGTCTGCTGAGTGCCTACGGTTAACAGTATTCCATGGGGGTGCCATGGCAGTGGGGGTTGGGGGGTTGGGAAGAAAAGCTTCTGCCTTTAGGAAGCTCACAATCCAGTGGGGAAGGGAGGGAAGAAGGAGAAGACACAACATGATCATGTCAAAGATACACAGTGAATAAGGTAGCCTGTGACAAATGTCAAATAATGGAGTAAGAATAAAGTGCTGTGAGAGCTCAGGAAAAAAGGGCTAGATTAAACTGGTAAGCAAACAGGTATTGTCACTACACGCCAGGCCTAGAGCCCACCCTGTGGACACAGAGTTGAATCAGTCCCAGACTCTGCCTTTAATAAGCCAGTTAAATAGTTGAAAAGAGAGACACGTAAACAGATTTACTTGAGTACAGTGTGCGAAGGGCTACCCTGATGTTCATTCAAGGAACGGTGCTAACACAAAGAAAGAAATGCTGACCTCTAGCTGCTCAGACAGGCGGAAGTGAAGGCTTCCTGGAAGCAGACTGTGGGCTGAGCTTGGTTTTGAAGAATATATAGATGTTTTCCATCATGCAGAGGAAACAGATGTCAGAGGGCACAGAGGTGTGAAATGTTTAGGGAAATTATGAGTGATTCAGTCTGCAAAAGCACAAACTTCAACGGATGTAGGAAGTGGTTAATGATGGCATCAGAGAAGTAGGGACCCTAAATGTTGTGCTAGGGTGCCTAGCATCATCCTGGGCCACAATGTAAAAAGATCTACAGTAAGAGGGCAGACAGAGCACTGGGTGAAGGCCTTTGGATTAGAGACAAAGAAAATAGCCAGAAGGCTGCTGTGAGAGTCCAGGTAAGAAAAAATGCTGAATCAAGTCAGGGGGGATGTAGAACAAAAACAAACGTAAGAGATTTTAAGAAGCAGAATTGATAAAATTTCGTGTCTGATCGAATGGAGGGATGAGGAAGGAGGAGAGGAAGAGAGAGGTGAGCAAGCAGGAATAATCTACAACAGCACTGTCTACTAGAATGTTCTGGAATGATGAATATATTATATATCTGTGTTGCCCAGTAGGTTAGATACTAGCTACGTGTGGCTTGTGAGCACTGAAATATATGTGAAAGATAGCCAATGTGACTGAAACGTAAACATTTTAATTATTATTTTATTTTTTCGAGAGAGGGCACATGAGCAGGGGGAAACAAAGGGGCAGAGGGAGACAAAGTTTTTTTTTTTAATATTAAAAAAAATTTTGTTAATGTTTATTTTTGAGACAGAGAGACAGAGCCTCAGTGGGGGAGGGGCAGAGAGAGGGAGACACAGAATCTGAAACAGGCTCTGAGCTGTCAGCTCTGAGCTGTCAGCTCTGAGCTGTCAGCACAGAGCCTGATGTGGGGCTTGAACCCACGAACCGTGAGATCTTGACCTGAGCGTGAGATCATGACCTGAGCCGAAGTCGGATGCTTAACCGACTAAGCCATCCAGATGCCTGTATGTTTTTAATGTTTGTCTATTTTTGAGACAGAGTGTGAGTGGGGAAGGGTCAGAGAGAGAGGGTGACCTAGAATCTGAAGCAGACTCCAAACTCTGAGCTATCAGCACAAAGCCCAACATGGGGCTCGAACTCATGGACTGCGAAATCATGACCTGAGCTGAAGTCGGACATTTGACTGAGCCACCTAGGCGCCCCCAGAGATGGTCTTAAAAAGGCTCCACGCTCAGCACAGAGCCCAATGCGAGGCTCGATCCCACAACCCTGGTATCGTGACCTGAGCCAAAACCAAGAATCAGGCACTCAACCGACTGAGCCACCAGGTGCCCCAATTTTAACTACTTAAAAAATTTTTTTTGAATTTTTCCATCTTTCTCCTTGGTCATACGAATATCCTCTACACACACATGAAATATGATGTGTTTGGTTTAACAGAAAATAGAATCATGGCTGAAGTTTATTTTTGCACATCACTCTGAAATTTTCTTCACTTAAGTGATTATGATTAACACAGAGAAGATGTGTGACATGGCAAAGTATTCTCTGGGAGGTCTGGCCTCTGTGTGTGTCCTGTACTGTGAAGACACGAAGAAACAAATGTATTACCTACATATGTGTAAACAGGCTGGCTATCAGGCCATTTTCAGCCAGTAGACACATCCAGTGTAACTCTGCCCAGAAGACTTAGGGTGTGGTTTCTAAGTATGATCTGTAAATAACTGGAATGAATTCCCATGGATACCTGTGTAAATAGGGTTGTTAACTGAAATGTACTTTAAGAAAACATAAAATCTGGGGGTACCTGGCTGGCTCAGTTGGTGGAACATGTGGCTCTTGATCTCAGGGTTGAGAGTTTGAGCCCCATATTGTCTGTAGAATTTACTTAAAAGAAAATTAATCTATAAATAAACTGATTTATAAATTAAAAAAAAAGATGTGTGAGATAAGCAGCGTTTTAAAGGACAGATGGGGAGGATTTACAGCGGAAGAAGTCAAAGGCCTGCGAGAATGGGGAGTGGAGGGAGACAGGAAGGAAGGCCCACGGCACAGTGAGGGAATAGCAGGTACATGGGCTTAATGGAGGCTGAGGGAGAGGTTTGTGTCCAGGAGTGAGAAACAGAGCAGAAAAGGTCATCGGGCGACTCCCTCCCTCTTGAGTACCTGTAGTCCGGGGTACAGCAGGCCACTCAGCAAAGGGTGCTCCACTTGCTTTACCACCTCAGCCCCAGCTTTCTTGGCATCATGTTGTGTGACCACGGAGGAGAGTCTGTACACATCTAGTGTGTACTCTCTGAAGGGGAAAGGAAGAGGGGACAGCTGTGAACCTGGGCCAAGGCCTCCCTCTCATCCACAAGCACATTAACTCACTCTCCCATTCCAGGAGAGCATAGCTGCCCAGGGGCTTCTAAAATGTAACTGGGCCATCCTCTTATTCCAAATATCACTCTATTTTTTCCCAAAGTTTATTTATTTACGAGAGAGAGGGAGAAAGAGAGGCAGAGAGGGAAAGAATCCCAAGCAGGCTCCATGCTGCAATCACAGAGCCCGATGTGGGACTCGATCTCATGAACTGTGAGATCATGACCTGAGCTGAAATCAACATTCAGGCACTCAACCCACTGAGCCACCCAGGCGCCACTGAAGGTCTTAATAATAATTTGAATTCATTAATCTTTTCCTGTGATTTGTGATTTCTGTTCTTTGTTGAATCTTCCCTGCTCTGAGATTGTAAGATAGTCTTATAAGATATGGTCTTTTTATGTTTCACAGTTTGGCCTTTACAGTTGAATCTCTAATCCACTCTGAATGGAGGGATCATTTTTCCCCCATGTGGGTAACTCATTGTCTTGCACCATTTTTTCTTAAAAAGTTTATTCTTTCTCTGCTGGTCTGCAATGCCAGCTCTGTCATAAATTAAGTTACCATGTTTATGAGGGTCTATTTCTGAAATTCTCTGTTCTGTTCCAGTGGTTATTACTCTATCTTCATGCTATATAAATGACAAAAGGATTTGCTATCCAGGGATACATAAGGAAGTCTTAAAAAAAAGAAAGAAAAATGGCTACTTGCATAGATACTTCATAGATGAGGAAACATAAATGGCCAATAAAGACATGAAGACAACTTATTTCAGATAAATATTTTCAAGTATTTTATTCCTATACTTGAATGGTAGTTCAGGTGGGCATAGACTTTTTAGATTGTAAATTGTTTTCCTTCAGAATTTTATTTATTTTTCATCCATTCATTCATTTAGAGAGTGTGTGAGCAGGGGAGAGGCAGAGAGAGAGGGACAGACAGAATACCAAGGAGGCTCCGCACTTTCAGCGCAGAGCCCAATGCAAGACTCTAACTCAACAAGCTAAGTTACCTAGGCACCCCTAACATGCTAGGTCTAAAAGACTCATCTAGAGGGGCACCTGACTGGCTTAGTTGGTTTGGCACCTGACCCTTAATTTTGGCTCAGGTCATGATCCCAGGGTTGTGGGATCGAGCCCCACCTCCAGCTCTGCGTTGGAGCCTGTTAGGATTTTCTTTCTCTCTCCCTGTCTGTCTGTCTCCCCCACTTGCCTATGAGTGCGTAGTCTTTCTCTCTCTCTCAAAATAAATAAATAAATAAAACACTAGCATGTTATAGATTAAATCGCAGCATTAAAAAATTTTTTGAAGAATGGGGCGCCTGGGTGGCTTAGTCGGTTAAGCATCCGACTTTCGCTTAGGTCATGATCTCGCGGTTCGTGGGTTTGAGCCCCACGTCGGGCTCTGTGCTGACTGCCAGCTTGGCGCCTGGAGTCTGTTTCAGAGTCTGTGACTCCCTCTCTCTCTGACCCTCCCCTGCTCACGCTGTCTCTCTCTCTTTCTCTCCTAGAAATAAATAAAACATTAAAAAAAAACTGTATAAAAAAATTTTTTTTGAAGTCTATTTATTTTGAGAGACAGAGAGAGTGAGTAGGGAAGGGCAGAGAGAGAAGGAGAGAGAGAGAGAGAATCTCAAGCAGGCTCTGCACTGCCTATGTGGAGCCAGATGTGGGGCTTGAACTCACAAACTGTGAGGTCATGACCTAAGCTGAAACCAAGAGTTGGGACACTTAACCGACAGGGCCACCCAGATGCCCCAGCAGTATTTTTAAGGGCATCTTAGATTAATTAAAATACAGTGCCTTCTTCTTTTTTTTTTTTTTTAAAGATTTTATTTTTAAGTAATTCTACACCCAAAATGGAGATCAAACTCACAACCCTGAGATCAATGGCGGAGACAACCAGGGGCCCCTGAAATAACAGTATCTCTGTATTCCCATTTTTGTTGAGTTTCTGGCCACTGAGTATTCTCGACTTATTTGTCAAATGACTGATCTGAAGCATGCAGGAAGTTTAAAAAATATTTAAAAATATTTTATCCAGCATTTTTCAGTTGATTTCAGCAGTAAGGCTGGTCAGAGAACCTAGTGCGCCAGAGCACTGGAAACAAAAGTCCTCATCCACATCTTAAACACTAGTTTTTCTATCCATCTTTCTGGGCTGCATTCTGGGGGAACCTCTTTCTCTTCAACTTGGTTCAGTCTAGAGCTGATGCCATCTATTGAAAGCTGGCTTGTGTGTGTGTGTTTTTTAAGTTGAGTTTATTTATTTATAATCTCTACACCCAACATGAGGCTTCAGCTCATGACCCCAAAACCAAGAGGTGCCTAGTCTCCTGCCTGAGCCAACCAGTTGCCCCTGTGGCATTTTCTGTTTTGGTTTGGTTTGGCTTTAATGACTGATTTTTACATTTCCAAGATTTCTATGTGATTTTTATTTCTATATATTCATGCTTCATTTCTGCCTCTGTTGTTTAATTTCCTTTTTAAAAAATAGATGTTATTCCTTACAGCAAGTTAGAACTCTGTCTTTTTGGTAATATCATAGACATTAACACTCAAATGGTGGGCAGGTTGGTTTAATTCTTGGTATGCTGATATTCTAAACTCCATAGGCCTGAAGCTTGATAAAAGTCCCTAAAGACCCAGGCAGGTGAGTAATAGTGACCCCATTCCCTGGCTCTACTTCCCTTGATAGGGAGGGATGGGAATGGGAAAAGGGAAAAAGCATTACTTAATGCTCTGGCTTAAGCAGTAAGCCTGGTTTGTCTCCACTGCCAGCTTCCTGTCTGGAGCCCAGAGCACCTGTAACATCAGCCCAACTCACCAACTTGCATTTCAATTCTGTTTCTCTTACCACAGAGATGTCTGGCTTGTTTTTGAACCTGGCTATGTCCTTTGTGTGTGTGTTTTTTTAATGTTTTTATCTATCACTGCTGTTGTTTGGAACAGAGGGAGTGCATCAAAGTGTGCACTTACAAAGCCATCTTCCTTTGAAGTCACTTTTGTATATACAAAAAGATCAAGTGACTTTGAAGCAAGGTAGCCTTATTTATTTATCCCATCTCCTCATACCCCACATTCTGTTCAATTCTAGAATAAACACCTTGCCTGAGTCATTCACTGTTATGATCCCAGCACCTACAAGAGGCATAGAGTAAGAACTCAGTGTTTGCATGACTCCCTCCCTCACCTTCTTCAGGTCTTGGTCTAATATCATAGAGGTCTTCTCTAAATACTCTATTCAAACAGAAACCCCCACACTCCAAGAACTTTCTCTCCCCCACTCGCCTGCTTTGCAGCACCTATCTCCATCTGACACACTATATACATGTTGCTGATTCACTTGTCTTTGGCTGTATCCTTTTGCTGAAACGTAAGCCCCATTAGGATAGGGGTTTTTGGTTTAGTTTACTTTTGTACACCCAGGACCCAGAACAGTGCTTCCCATCTAATAAGTGCTTCATAAATATCTACAGAATAAGTGTAAAAATAAATGGAATTGTAGGTGCTCTCCTGAAAGTGTGGATTCAAACATCTGTTTACATAAGAATGTTATGTGCCTTATTAGAAACTTTCAATGTCCAAAGTGAGTAAGGCTAAAGAAAATTACGATCGATGAAGCAAAAAGAGAAATGAACTTGTAAGCAAGAGATCTAGGCTCACGTACTGGCTCTTCTACTTATTGGAAGTATAAACTTGAGAAAGTTAAATCTGAATGTGTTTCCTTCTCTGTGAAAATAGGACATACCAATGCTTACCTTAAAAAGTTGTTCTAAGGGTTTACATGCAAAAGTGACCAGTAGAGCGATGCATCGCTTCATTGAGGTTTTAAAAATCAAAAAATGTGGAGATTATGAGGCGCCACATGGAGAAATTACTTAGGAAATGACTTAAGTTAAAACAATTAGGACCAAAAATCGTTATCTCTGCTAATACTACAAATCTGAATAAAATTGAGAAAGATATGAAGCAGTAAAAATTGTTGGGGAGATGAGAAACAAGTGAAATATTTTTCTTTTAGATTTATTTTACCCTTATTTGCTGAGGCTGGAAGGAAAACTGGAGGCTGGAGTGTTTATCAGTTCATCACTCCTCCATGTGCTGGGAGCCCTGCAAGGCCACAGGAGTGATTACATTTGTATCTCCAGCACAATGGATAGCACACAGGCCTTTACAAGTCAGTACATTTTTGATGGATGAGTTAAGAGGACAAAGAGTATAAAATTTTTAATGGCTTTTAATTGGTAGGGCCAAAGCACTGCTAATCCAAGTTTACAGAGTGCCTGGACTCCACAGGACCTATAATTAGCTAGAAGCATGAGAGCCACAAGGAGGGTGGATGATCCAGAACTTACTTGCTGAGCTGGTAATCAGTGCCTTTGACGAACCTGAGCTTCTCCAAGGGCACACCAATGCTCTCCAGCATTGCCTTGATCACATTCTCGTAGTAGCTGGTTCGGAGTTCTAGAAGTTCCCAGGGAGCTTTCATGTTATCCAGGTAAGCGTGAAGGTCCGCAAACAGAATCGTTACCTGGACATAAGAGATGAGGGACCACCAAAATGTGATTCTGTCCAAGTACCTCCAAACACCCCTCTTTCCCCTGCCCTTGTTAAATCGTTTTCTTGGCCATTCCCCAGGGAACCCCTAATGTCTTACCTCACATCCTGCTTTCAGGAAGTCCGCAATCTTAGACATAGGCACGAAGTAAGCCACATGTGGCTTGCCTGTGGTTGCTGTTCCCCAGTAAACTTTAAGCTCCCGCTCCTTGAGTATCTCCTTCAGCTTGTCTTCCCCCAGAACCTCCTGTTGTGGAAGCAGAAGAGCTGGTTTAATGCTGGTGCCCCACCTTGCTCATCCTTTACCCTGTGGCAAGGAAAACACAAGCACGAGTCATGGGGGGGGTGGGGTCTAAGCTCAGAGCCAGCAGGGAGGTCCAGCCACGCTCTCAGTGTTGAGTCAGAGTCAACCTAAGCTGGGGCTGTTGCCAGTGAAATGTCACTATGTTAGAAAACTGGACACGTCCTTACCTGAGTGATATTCTCCATCTACTCTAACTCGTGTTCCTTTCTTTCGTTAACTTCTTGAAAAAGTTATCTCTTCTTCTGGTCTTTATTTCTTATCTCCTATTTCACGTGCATTCCATACAGCATCACACCACTAAAAATGATCTGGCTGAGATCACAGGTGACTCCCATGTTGCTAAATTCAATGAAAATTTTTTAGTCCTCCCTCCCTCCCTGAAACATTCCCCTCTTTTGGTCCTCGATTTTATTCTCTTAGTTTTCCTTCTACTTCTTTGGCCCCTGGCTCAGATTTCTTTCAGATTAAATATTAGCAATCCTGGGGCGCCTGTGTGGCTCGTCGGTTAAGTGTCTGATTTTGGCTTGGGTCATGATCTCATGGTTTGTGAGTTTGAGCCCCGCATCGGGCTCTGTGCTGACAGCTCGGAGCCTGGAGCCTGCTTCGGATTCTGTGTCTCCCTCTCTCTCTGCCCCTCCCTTGCTTGCACTGTCTCTCTCTTTCTCTCTCAAAAATCAACACTGGGAAAAAAAATAAAAAAAAAAAAAACCATGAGCAATCCTTGCATCCCCATCTCTTCTCTCCTTGCTCTACACTCTCCCTGATTCCTTTCAAGTTGCTTCAATTACTACTTATGAGCCAGTAACGACCAAATTTCCTGCTCATACGCATATATAGAACAGTGTAGTTGTTATCCAGTTAATTTAAACTCAGTACGTTCAAAATTAACCTCATGCTCTCACCTTCCCACTTAACTCCCCACCCATCATTTTCATTTATAGTTTCACCCCAGGGAAGTAAATGGTAACTATCATAACTATCCTTCACCAAGTTGCCTAAGTTACCCCAAAGCTCCTAAATCCTCTCCCTCTCTGCCTCCATCACACTACCCTGGTCTAGACCATCGGTTCACACCAGGACTGGTTCACACCAGGACTTCTGTAAGTAGCTTTCTTTTCTTTCCTTTTTTTTTAACTTTTTTAAACGTTTTATTTATTTCTGAGAGAGAGAGAGAGAGACAGCATGAGCAGGGGAGGGGAAGGGAGAGAGGGAGACACAGAATCTGAAACAGGCTCTAGGCTCCGAGCCGTCAGCACAGAGCCCAACGCGGGGCTCGAACCCACGAGCCGTGAGATCATGACCTGAGCCGAAGTCGGACGCTTAACCGACTGAGCCACCCAGGCGCTCCTGTAAATAGCTTTCTAACAGGCCTCCTGTATCTCTTCTTGCTCTCTCCAGTCCATGTTCCAGAAGGCAGCCAGAGAGATCTTTAAAACTCAAAACCTGATTAATTCATTCACCTATTTAAATACTTTAATGATTTCCTTTTGCCCTAAGACAATATTGGAAAAATCCTTATAGGTCCGTATGCTGCGAATAAAAGAGATTTTAGTTTTTCTTCAAGTGATGGTTTGGGAAGGCTGCTGGGAGCCATGAAAGACAACTGTTCTGCTAGTTGGCATCACCTATTGGCAGGACTTATTAAAATCCTTTGTTTCAGAGTGGCTGGCTGCTGGACCCTGCGTCCTCCAAGCCCCTGACTATCTGGATACTTGGAGAGTTCTCACCACAAGGAAAGGTCATATATCACTTACTCTTTTAAACCTGACTGAGTCATTGCCATTAGCTTTACGTACGCTTTGTCTCCAACCAGCATTGTTTTGTGGAAAGAGACTAGGAAAAAGGATCTGGCTAAGAGGAAGCATGCAAAAATTCCTGGTTAAGATCCAGTTATGAGTAGAAAGAACCAAATATCCACCAGCTGATGGAGAAACAAAACGTGATATAGCTACATAATGAAATATTTCTCAGCCATAATACGTAATAAAGTTCAAATAAGTGTGACAACATGAACTTTGAAAACAAGCTAAGTGAAAGAAATGAGACATAAAAAGCCCCGTATTACAGGATTCCATTCATGTGGAATGTCCAGAACAGGCAAATTAGAGACGGAAAGTAGATTAGTGTTTACCTATGGCTGCTGGGAGCAGAAAATGGGCAGTAATTGCCAATGGATACAGGTTTTATTTTGGTGATGAAAAAGTTCTGGAATCAGATAGTGGTGATCATTGTACAACCTCGTGACTACACTAAAACCCACTGAATTGTTTGTTTGTTTTTTTTAAATTTTTGAGACACAGAGAGAGACAGATTGTGAGCAGGGGATGGGCAGAGAGAGAGTGAGACACAGAATCTGAAGCAAGGCTCCAGGCTCTGAGCTGTCAGCACAGAGCCTGACGTGGGGCTCAAACTCACAAACTGTGAGATCATGACCTGAGCCGAAGTCGGTGCTGAACTGAATGAGCCACCCAAGTACCCTGAATTTCAGTTTACTTTAGAAGAATGAATATTATGGTACGTGAATTGCATCTCAAAAAAAGATGGAAACAGACAAACAAACAAGCAAACTGTGGCCCAACTAATGTATCACTGCTCTTAGAATAAATTCCCATTTTAAACATAACTTGCAAGGCCCTCATAACCTGGTTCCTCCTTACCCCTTCTCAACAAACAAGTAAAATATATAGCATGTGAGATGGTGAAAAAAGCTAGAACAAAGAATGAGACAGATCTTGTGGCAGGGGGTTTGTTATTTAAATAAAGTGGCCAGGAAAGGCCTTCCTGATAATGTGACCATAGTCAGAGTCCTGAAGGAGGGAAAGAAATGAGCAATGTGAGTATTTATTAAGTGTCTGATCTGTACTTTGCTTCCTCTCCTACAGTGAAATTAGCCTTCTCTCTAAACCACAGTGTTCTTTCTCCCCTCTGGGTCTTGACCTGGGTTCCTCCTACCTAAAATGCCCCCCAGCTAACTTCTTCTAGCTAACTTCTACTCCTGCAGTTCCTGGAAACAGCAGGAACAGATGTGGAGTGAAGTGATTTGCATCATCCAGGCACGGTTCAGGGGTCACTTCCTCAGCCTTCCCCGACACTCCCCCCTCCCTCTCCCCTAAATTCCTCCCAAAGCTCCACGGATACTACTTAACAGTACGAGTTTCAACTGTAACCAAGTGCCTGAATTATGGTCTATTCTTAACGTCTGATTCCCTCCAGACAAGCCCTGGGAGGGCAGAACCCTGACGTATAGCCTGGCACATAATAGGGTGGGTGGGGTGGCAGTCCTGAATTCAAGGCTCGGCTCAACACAAGGTATCTGCACACAGGTGAGCCCACTGTCATTTCCGTAGGACCCAGATGATTGCTGCTTGACTGACCAACCAGGAGCGAGGGCTGCAGTATCTCCGAGTTGCCTTGGCGCGGAGTCCCCGACCCCATACAGTTAGGACCCTGTAGTGGCACTGAGGGTCACTGGACCTCGAGCCCCCAGTCCCTGACAGCGCAGTTCCAAGCCCGAGGCCCTACCTGCAGGTTGCGGGTGATAAGGTGCAGCTTCTCTTCAGGGCTCGGAGCGTCCCCCATGACTCCGTCGCCCCTGCCTCCCGCGTTCAGGCCGGCACCGCGCCGCTTCCTTGGTCGCCGCCGCCGCCGCCGCGTACCGGGAAGTGGCACGCGGGCCCAGTTAGGTTGCATCAGCTGAGCTCGTCGCTCGGCTTGCTCGGCCTGGACCCTTCGCCTGAGAGCGGCCAGGGAAGAGTCAGGAGCAGCTGAGAGTCGAGCGGGTCGATGAGACGGGAAGGGGCGGAGCCAGTAGGCAGGCTAGGAGGTACGGGGGCGGGGTCGCCGCGTCTGCGCAGGGCACAGCCCCCTGAGGGGCGGGGCGGTTTCCTGCCAATCACTGCCTGTTTGCCCTCCCCCTTGCGCTGGGCCGGCTGGCTGGGATGGGGGAGGTCGGGGAGGGGGCGATAAAATGGCGCAGGGGGCGGAGTGAGGCGCAGTCGCTCGCACAGGCTTCGGCCCCGCTTCCGGAGGTGAAGAGCAGGAGGGATGAGGGGGTTAGCGTTCCAGGCTGGGAGGGGGATGGGGGCGCCTGTTGCTTCTCCAGGGGGCCGTACGTGACCGTCCACCCGGTTGAAGGGTTGGGAGGCCTTCGCCCTGCTGGGAAAGGGCTCGTTGTCGTTCCTGAGGTGATGGCGGCGGGAGGGGGAGTGTCCCTGCGCCCCACCTCCACGTCGGCTGGCGGTAGATGCCCCTCACCCTGCTGAGAAAGAGGGAGGCTGTCGGGTCACCTGCGAGACGGAGAGTGCCGTCCGTGTCCCTGCCCAGTGGGGGTGGGAGGATGGGTGTGTTAGGTGGGTCGGGGGTGCGGCTGCCCCATGCCCCACTTGGGGGGCTGTTGCTAGGAAGAAGATCGTGGTCTTCCAGCCGCGCCTTGCAGGTGGGGGAGGGAGAAGATGACCCACCCCTCGGGCTGGCGGGGCCGGGGTCCAGCGGAGGTGTGGGTGTGGGTTGTCACTCTCAGGGTGAGGGGTGCACCGCGCAGGCCCGCGGAGGGGTCGGTTTGGCCCCTCCGGGGGGAGGGGCGCGGAGCCAGCCCGCGCTTCTCCCGCCTTCCGCGGGGAGGCGGGAGTTTCTTGGTGATTTCGGGGGAGGGAAGGAGGGAAGTTCGAAGGCCCAGCCCCGCGGGCGATGCTGTGCTGGGGCCGTTGTATTCGTAAGGAAGAGCAGGGGGAGCCCAAGCAGTACCTTACGAAGGGTGGACTTGGGCCGGGAAGTGTTCTCGGGACTGAAGGTGCCACCGGTTCCTTCTTGGGCCGGAGGGAGGGCCCCGGGGAAGGGAAAGAAGTGATTGAATTGCCCACCTGCTGCCGCCCCACCCTGATCTCCAGTTTCTCCAGGGTTTGTTAGACGCTGCGAGCTTTGGCAATCCTGTCTAAATTATCTTAGAAACGTTTTCCTTTAAAAAAAAAGAAACCTGTTGCTGCAGCTTAGTAATATTTAGTTTTTATGACCCTGTGGGATTAGAGTCCTGGAATCCATAGCTAGTGAAATGTTAACCTAAAGCAGAGATTTCCAGCCCTAGGTTTTTTTGGTTTTTTTTCCCCTAGCATACGGTATTTCCATTAACTTCAAAGGAAGTTGCAGAATTCTTACAGATAATTGCACTTCACTTTGATTTTGTTTAAATGTTATGCCCATTTTACAGAGTGATAAAGCCCAGTGAGTGTCTTTTGTGCCACGTGCCTCACATGTATTGCATATGGGAAAGGTCGGAAATCAAAGGCCTGTCCCTTGGAAATAATCCTTGCCTTTGGACATACCTATGGGATCTAGCTTGGTAATGGTCTTGGTTTTGGAACCTTGAAAGAGGGATACGGAGTTTTGTCTGGTGTTGCTGTTTTAGTGGCCTGAATAAAATAAGGCTTTGTGCTCTAAGGCGATAGGTTTTCTTAGGTTCGATAAAAATAGCAAGGGAACCAGTTTCTGAGGTTGCAGCTAGGTGGTTAGAGAACAGAGCAAGGGGGTGGTAAACTGAAGTGTGAAGAAGGGGGTGGACAGGTGAGAGAGACATGGAAGGACAGAATAGGGTCACAGAAGGGATGGGGAGCAGAGGAATTAAGAGACAGACTTGGGAGATGGGGAAAATATTCTTCCCTTAAAAATAAAGAGATCTGATTTTAGGTGGCAGTTACAAAGCAAGTGCTAAGA
This sequence comes from Hyaena hyaena, assembly GCF_003009895.1. Lineage (NCBI taxonomy): Eukaryota > Metazoa > Chordata > Mammalia > Carnivora > Hyaenidae > Hyaena > Hyaena hyaena. The sequence goes on along the minus strand of NW_024080635.1, from coordinate 1,567,242 downwards.
AAGGCAGGTAATGGTAGAATGGAGACAGAGAAGTACTAAAGCCGTCTTGTGGAACATCATTCTAGAATGTAATTTTATCCGCGATTTTTTTTTCCACCTCTTGCAAATTCATTAAATATCAACTTTCATTAGGATAGGGCTTTTAGGTTTAGAGTGCTTTCATAAACATCCCCTCATTTGATCTTCATGGTAATCTGTGTTTGAAGTTAAATATTATCCCCCAATTTTCAGAAGAGTGTTCTCATCTGTTTTGCGGTTCAGAGACTTTAAGTGACTTGTGGAGGTCTCTGAATTTTAGCTCAGTTCCTCTATGCAAGATACTTCAGTAACCATTAGTTCACAGGATTTGCCTGATATTTCAGATATGCACGCAGTGGCAATATGGTTGAACGCTGGGTTAAACTAGAAGACATCAGAATAGACTGGATAATTTGTTAACAGGCAAGGACCTAGGGGGAGTTCTCTACTAGTTTAGCACTCTTTCTTACCATGTCTTTGCTTCCGAAAGCTTCTCTAGGGGGTCAGGGAGGTGATGATGTGGGATGAAATAAAAACTATAGCCACTACTGATTAGCTTTTTCATTGTGCTTCTAGTGCACTAAGTGCTCTTTGTCCATGGTCTTATTTGATTCTGGCAACAACACTATGAGATAGCTACTGTGATGGTCTCTATTGTACAGAAGAGGACATTTGAAACTTCAGAATGTAATCCTTGTCTTTCTCCTTTGGCTTCTTAATTTAAAAATATTTCTATTCCATATTTTAAGCATATAAAAATTATTTATGCTAAATAATACCATTATGCACACCATTCAGCTTTATCTTATTGATGTAGGCAGGCTGAATCTGAGGACTCAGGGGTCTTCCAGATTCCAGCTAAGAGAGTCCTTGGCTTTGTGCAGGCTAGAAATCAAATGTGAGCCAGAAGGAAGTGAGAACAGGGTTCACTGAATAGTGTAAGTGAGAGGGTATAGCAGATAGAGTATCTGGGAGACTTGGAAAAGGAAAAGTGAGTCTCTCTGTCACTTGGGGTTATGAGTTTATATTGGAAGGGGGGTCCAGGGTTCATGTTCTTTCAAGAACCCAAAATAGCCTCTGATCAAAGGTGAATGTCAGGTGAACAATAGGTGTTATTCCATAAATTACCAAAGGTAAGGGGTATGATGCCAGTGTTGACCAAGGTTTGTTTGAAGCTAATGTCCTGGAACATGTTTAGAATCCAGTTCTCTTAGATGTTATCAGGTGTTTCAGGGACTAGGATGGAACTTAGAGGAATGATTAACTTTCTTGTCTCCCCTTGGAATGGGTACATAGCTTCATTTGTTTTACTCTCATTATGTTGCCGTATATATATTTTTTAAGTAATTTCTACACACCCAACATGGGACTTGAACTCATGATCCCAAGATCAAGAGTCACATGCTCTGCTAATTGAGCCAACCAGGCACCCTTTGCCATATTTCTTAGAGGTCTTTTTTCTTTTTGTTTGTTTTTAAGAAGTAAAATATTACACATAGAATTGAAGATACTCATGCCCCCTTAACCTTCCTCTTCCCTCTCTACCACCAGAAATAACCACTCTCCTGAACTTTGTGCTTCTTATTCCTATACATATTTTTATAATTTAATGATATATGTGTGTATCCATACACTGTATGGTACTGTTTCTTTAACAGATTGCAAGGAAAAAAAGATGGGGAGTCTATAGATTAAAATATAAAACATATCAGCCAATTGGCAGTGTGTGGACTTATGTGGAAACCGATTTTTTTAAATCTTAAAAAATATGACATTTATAAAATAATTAGAAACCTGAACCGTGTATTTTATGATAAGGAATTCCTGTTATTTACAGATGAAATAATGTGATGCCTGGGATTTGCTTCAAAATAATCCAGTAAGGGGGGCGGTGGATGGGATGAGATTTACTATGGGTTGATAGTTGTTGGGGCTGAGTGATGGGTCTATGGGAGTTTGTTATACTGTTGTTATTTTTGTGTATGTTTTAAGTTATATATAATAAAAAGCATTTTTAATGAGGAAATAAAATTGTGGATAGAATGATTTGTGCAAGTTAAAAATTATCTGCATATTGTATTGTTTTGCATAATTTTGCTCCCAAACTTACTGGAACATTCTCTGAAAGAAACTCCGAAAAGTCAGCTCTGTGCCTCTGGTTGTCATGTGGTTTAGGGATTGATGTTCTCAGTTGTTGTGAAGGATACTGGTTCTGTGTATGTACAGTAAAGTTTGCCAGGAACAAGGGTTTTCTTCCAGTGAGGTTTGGCCACATTCAGGGGTATTTCTCATGTTCTTCTATTCTACCTGGGAAGTCCGGGGAAGCCTGTGTTTAATATAGTGGCTTAAATTATTTTTGCCGAGGGATCAGTATCTGTATCTTTCATAATATGTTAGAGAGTGTACTGAAATTGGAAGGCTCTGCCGTTTGCTGACTGACCCTAGGCAAATCTCTGACAAGGGTAGCAGAAAAAACATTACTTTTGGAATTGGACCTGGGTTTGGATCCTTGTTCTAGCATTATTAGCTCTGTGTGCTTGGTTAAGTTCCTTCCTGCCTTTTTAAATTTTTAATTTTTTTTTTTATTTTTTAAGTAATCTCTGCACCCAGCATGGGGCTTGAACTCACAACCCTGAGATCAGGAGCCACATGCTTTACAGACTAAGCCATCCAGGCACCCCTCTTAATGCTTCTTAACCTTAGTTTCCTAAGAGTGAACATTTATTGAACTCTTCATTTGGTCAATACAACATGATATATGTAAATATTACTAAATGATTACCACAGTAAGAGTAGTTAACACATACCAACTCACATAGTTAAATTTCTTCCTTGTGATGAAAACTTTTAAGATCTACTTTCTTAACTTTCAAATATAAAATAAAATACAGTATTATTAAATCCTTTCTAATTCTCCTGTAATACCTCTCTTTTTTTTTCTTTTCTATTTCTCCAGTACTTTATTGTTCATACCATTTTATATTTTCTCATGTTAGTCCATAACTTTCAATGTTGTCTCCCTACCAAGGGTGGAAACCATATATCTTTGTTTTTAAGAAGTCTATAGAAACATGTTATCTTGCTCAGTGTTGTGTGATGATAGTAGCTCAGAAAACGTTTTCTGAAAGAATGCATGAACTAAAGCTAAAATTCAGAATGTGAAGGAAAAGTAGGGTGGGGGAAAATCACAGTTAAAAGGCTAATGGGGGGTTTTAGAAATTATTGAATTTAGTGTTTAAGCATTTCTTATGGCTTCTCAGATGTTGACGTGATGTGTGAAATATAAGCTTTTATCACCTTTCCCATCTAGAAAATAATTTAGATTAGGTCCATCTCTGTGTAAAAGCTAAGTTTTGATTGCATAAGTAATATACAAATATCCAAGTAGGATAGTAGAATGATACTGAAGTCTTCCCTTGAGATCTCTTGGTCCCCTCTAAGAGGTTATGGCAGTCATCAGTTTTATATTTTTCTGGATCTGTTCTTTGCATTTATATATAAATGGAAAATGAAACTTTGGTAGGTGTGATCATGATGAACTTCTAGATCTTGGTGAAATCTTAGACATTGCCTAGTACCCTTCTCCATCCCTTTCCCATTTTATAAATGAGGAGACCAATCCAGGGGTTTAGTGACTTGCCCAAATTCTTACAGCTGGTCAGTGATAGAAACAGGACTCTAAGCAAGTTCTGAGGACTCCCAAGGGCAGTATCCATTTTACTGGAGCAAATGGTAATTCTTAGCAAAGTACAAATTGTTAGGAGGAACAAAACTAGTTCCTTAGTTGCATAATTTTTCCTCCAAAGATTTTTCTTTGATGTTCTTGACTCAAAATCCAACTTTCTGGTATTTAAAAAAAAATCAAGATCAAAATTAATAGGTGGAGCACCTTAAAGCATAATACAGTTGACTTTGTAATTAGCAGAGTTGAAAGTGATGAGAAGATCCTCTAATTTTCTTTGTGCCTGCAGGAAGGTGGGAGTCAATCATTTTGACAAGTCTCCTGAAAGGAACAGCTAGCGGGAGCTGAAACCTTTTTCCATTTGGTCTCGTGGCAAAGAGATCACGCCAGCAGCTCCACACAGTATGGAAGACAATTCTTGTATTCTTAAAGTTTTTTTTTTTAACTTCCAAAGTTATACATGTTTGTTTTTACAAAGCGTAAACTGTGAAAATCCAAACATTTTACGTAATATATATTTGCTTTGCTTGTATGTTGTGGATATTATTACATGATAGTATATACTGATCTATTTCATTGTGTTCATAAATACAATGAATGTGAAGTATTCCGTAGAATGAATGTACCATGATTTCACTGAATAGTTCTGGTGATGAACATTAAGGTTCTCTCCAATATTTGACTATTTTGAAAAATTCTGCTTTGAACATCTTTATAAATGTATCCATGTGTGTTTGTACAGCTATTACTGCAGGGAAAATTGCCAGAAGTAAAATTGTGGGGTCAAATGGTACTGCAAGTTAGTCTCCACAAAATATTGTGCTGACTTAATATTCTTTTATTCTGATTGTGAGAGTGCTTGTTTCCTACATCCTTACAAACTTAGATATCATGACATCTTAATTTTTACCGTTTTGTTGTGAAAAAAAGCACGTCACTGATTGAATGTGTATTTCCTTGATTCTGGTAAGGTTATATATCTTAAAATTCTTTCTCATGTTACAAGTCACAATATAAGAATTTGAAATATCAGGATACTACTACTCTGTAGAACAGATAGAAGTTAATATAAGGGGATTTCCTGTTCCTCAGTGAAATTGCCTCTTATTTTTCCAGATATGACGTGCTCACTATTGCCCTCTGAACAGTCTTCTGGGACTTCTCTCTTGCCTAAAGACAATGCCCCATTTTCATGGGGTTCCTCAGATGAGGATGAATTGGATGACTCCTTGCTGGATCTGTCTGAGGGAGAAGAAGATGATGGCCATTTCAGTTTCACAGAGGAAGATATTCAGGAGCTCTTAAAGGATGATGAGCTATCAAATGAGCACTTTTCTTGGGGAGGAGGGTTGCTTAAAGATGACAGCAGGCATGTTGAGAAGGGAGGGAAAGGGAATCAAAATCTATTTGATACTTCCCAAGAGAAAAATTCATCGTACACCATGGGACCAGTAGTTGACACCCCTGGCCTCTTAAAACTACCTCAACTAAGTACATCAGTTGGTCATGGACCAACCCCTACTAAACCATTAAACAGACACTTTGCACTAGAAAAGAACCTTATAAAAGTAACAGTTGCACCATTTAATTCAACAGTTTGTAATGCTCTGCTTGATAAGAACAAGACTGATTCATCCAAAGATCTTGAACAGCCCTCCTCCCTTGGGGAAGAGATGAGAGAAGATGGTTTTAGCCCAAATGAGAGCAAACTCTGCACTGAGTCTGAAGGGATCAGTCCCAGTCATTCTGCTTGGGATATGCCCCCACTCTCTTCTCCAGACAATAACTTACAGGAAACTGTGTCTGGTAAAAATATGCCTGACAGTACGAGACCTCCACCTGTATTCTCTCAGATCTTGGACAATTCAGAGACTCCTCATATGGGGTCATCCTGGAAAAATGAATCACATAAATCAAATTGTGAAATGACATTTCCAGTTGTTTCCAGTTCATCAAACAAAGTAAGTATATTTTTTCAAGATAAAGAGAAAAAGTCTTTTCAGTAACAAGTGGTATAGCAAAGCTTTGTATTCATCAAACAAATTGGGATTTGAACTCTGACTAGAACTGTGACCTTGGGAAAATTATTTAGCACCTCTGGTCTCTCATATGTCTTATCTATAAATGAGACTAAATAATACTTCACACATATATGGTAAGGATTAATGAAATAATGTCAATATGGTAACTGGTATATAATATTAAGTTGCTACTTATTGACTAATTACTAAGATAATTATGATCTTACTATTATTTTTCCTTTCTATTTTTTAATGTTTTTTATTTATTTTTGAGAGAGAGCGCGCGAGCAGGGGAGGTTCAGAGAGGGAGATACAGAATCTGATGACAGGCTCTAGGATCTAAGCTAGTTGTCAGCACAGAGCCCAATGCAGGGCTCAAACCCACCAACCACAAGATCATGACCTCAGCCGAAGTCAGACCTCAGCCGAAGTCAGACCTTTAACCGACTAAGCCTCCTAGGCGCCCCTGCTTTCTTTGGGTTTTAACCCTAAGTGTCAGTCTCTGGTTGCCATGCTAAATGAGATACAGCATCTGATCAGCCACTGAAGAGCTAAAAAATGTTGGGCAGTCTACCTAACCTCTTTAAGCCTGCTTCCCAGTCTATCATAACGGGCATACCACTTAGGGTTTCTTTCTTTTCCTTAAAATTAGTCATTGTCTCATTTAAGGCATCTGCTATAGTGCCTGTTACACAGTAGGGTTCAGGAATATGCCTTTGTAGCCCTTACTTTAAGAATAGGTCCTTAAATGGTGTTTTCAGGTTTTTTTCTGATAACTGTCTTCTGCTTTGAACGAAAGCAGGGTGTCCTTGATGAGGACTCTGGGAAGCTGAAAGTCAATGAGAGAAGACTAGGCAAAGTCCTACCTGTTCTGCAAGCCAAAAGGAGGTAACACTGTGATAATATTCTGGTTTCTGTTCGTGCTCTTCAATTTCTTTCTTCCCCTTCTCAGTTTCCCCTTAGTGTGGAATAAAACCACGCACCAGGAGTAAGCATACTCTAGGTTCTGGGACCACTAACACGTAGCTATGTAACCTTGGGCAAGTCAAATAATCTCTGACTTCAGTTGATTTATCAACAAAATGAGGCTAATGATGCCTTCTCTGCTGTTTCACAAGGTTATTTTGAAGAGTCAAAACGGCCTATTAGTGAAAGCCCTGTATAAGTATAAGACTTCTTTTCCCGTGTATGGGGAGCCCTGGTCACAGATATGATAGGAAGTCAGAATAATTTTAACACAAATATTAAAATACAGCTCTGTAGAAGATCATTTAGTCATCTCTCCCAACTTGAATGCAGGTGTCCTTGGTGGAAAATTCTAGGAGAGGTTGCAGATTTGGGTCACTTTACAGTCTGTTCTCTTGTTGCCAGGAGATGGCACTGTCTCTACATGGGCCTTTTCAATTAGCAGAGCTAGTTTTTAGGTTGAGTCAGATTGGCTTCCTTACAATGGGATTTAAAAAAAAATTTTTTTGTTACACAGATATTTATTCTGCTTTAAAATTTTTTAAGTTCATTTATTTTGAGAGAGAGAAAGAGAAAGACACAGGGCAGTGAGAGAGGGAGAGAGAGAGAATCCCCAGCGCTCTGCACTATCAGCACAGAGCCCTATGCAGGGGACTGGATAATCTTCACTTTTTTTCTCAATTCACTTATCTTCCTTTTTTTCTCAATTCCATACTTGATTTCAGCTTTATACTACATGACTAACACTGTCTTCTGTCATTGGATTTTAAAGAGTATTTTGCCTCTGAAAGTTAGTTGTACTAACTGATCAGCAATATATGACTTCTCTCTACAAACCCTATACTCATGGTTCTAATGGACTGTTTTTCCTCCTTCTGGTTTGCTTTGTTCAAGGACTAATGTTCCGACGTTTTCACAATCAGATCTAGAAAAGCAGAAGCAAAGTTATCTCAAGGAAGTCATTGCTCATATAACACACCCAAAGGACACTAACCAAGGTAACATGGTAACCAAAGAATGGCATGTAAAAGATGTGATGGGACTTCTTTTTTTTCCAGTGTAATATAGATAAAACTGGGAGATTATTTTGAATTTTCTAAAATTGGTGAGACAGATAACTTCCTTATCCAAAGGTTTTTACTTTAAAAGATTATCTACCCAAATAATCCCCCGTGTGGTTTGGCTAACCAGTATTAGAGAGGGATCCAAGGAGACTCATACCAGTACATGAAGAGTACCTCCCCCATGGCTGAGGGCTGTAACCTGACCTGCAATTTTCTGATAGGGAATTTTTTGTCTGAGAAATAGAAGTGGACGACCAGGGACTGCTTAGTAATCATTAGTGTTTTATTTAGAATTATTTATTTTCCCTGTTTCCTTCAGGATTTAAATGTAAAAAAGCAGGCATTTCAAATAATATTCTGTATCTTGGCATTTGAATAAAAAGTTTTGACTACCTTCCAGATTCTTCAAGCTGAGTTCTCCCTAGTTTATTAAAGGCTATTACAAAGCAAAGTGGCTGGATTCTTTGTCCAGCCCTCAAAAGATTATAGTCCGTGTTCTCATTCATCCTGGACTAGTAGCTGGTGGGAAAACTAAAGGGAGGGAACTTGTGGGGTATACTGAAGGGGCTGAGGTTAGGGAGGTACTGATAAAAGTGATCTTCTTAAGATCACTCCATTTTTGGTCATCTTCAGCTTCTTTCTCTATTCATTTAGCAAATCTTCCTCAAATATTTTCAGTGGTGCTAAGTTTGAAGATTAGGGATTGGAAATGTAAAGAGGACCAAAGTAGGGTCCTGGCTCTCTAGGAATTGATAGTCCAGAGAAGGTGAAGATGATTACATCGCAATATTGTTGAGTGCTCTAAGAGAATTCTATATAATATGCACTGGGAACAAGGAAGGAGCACTTCTGTTTATGTTTGGGGAGAGTGGAGGATGCCCTAGGTAGGCTCCATGGGGGAAATAATTCTGTTACTCTAAGACCTGTCATAAATTACTAGGAAGAGTTTTAGGAGAATTCTTGACCCAAGATTCGGAGGAGCCTCCCCCCCCTTTTTTTTCCAAATCTTTAATTATTTAGTAGTTTTGGAACTGAGGCATCCAGCCAGAAGAATTTTTTATTCCAAGTCCTTTTATTTTTTACTCAAAGATTTCATTAAGCAATCAGATACTACTTGTACGGATTGCTCAGCCCTCTGCTTGTAAGATCTTTTTGTTTGAACTATTTTAAAGTTTGTGGGTTTTTTTTTTTTTAAGTTTATTTATTTATTTACAAAGAGAGCAGGGGAAGGTCAGAGAGAGAGGGAAAGAAAGAATCCCAAGTAGGCTCCACACTGTCAGTGGAGAGCCCGATGCCAAACTCATGAACTGTGTGATCATGACTTGAGCCAAAATCAAGAGTCAGATGCTTAACTGACTGAGCAACCCACGTGTCCCTCGTTTGAACCGTTTTAAAGGCCTGGTGGAACGAGAGACACTTCCTCTCCTATCAGCCCAGACCCCTCGCCCCAGGTCATTATTTGGAGGGGCAGATTAAGAGAAGTTTTTGTGTGTTTAACCTCTGTGGGAGAGACTTGAACATTGCTTTTCCCTCTGTGAGGTGACTTTTATGTCCTAGGCAAGTCACACTGATGATATCCAATTATAATTCCCTTCTTGTATGGTGCATTTAGAAGAGAAAATTTCACAAGAAAAGCAATACGGAGCTGCTCATGTTACAGCGTCTTTCCAGTCTCTTTCCCATTTAGCAGTCCCTCTCCCACTTTACCGTAATAATCTGTGTCCCATGAGAAGCAGCCAAAATAACACATATCAAAGAAAGACAGCATACTTTAGTGGTTGGGAGAGTAAAGTCTGGTTTAGATTTAACTTCTGGGTTCATACCCTAACTCCACTGCTTACTGGCTCTATGACCTCAGCCAATAAAAACTCAAGTTTTCTCATTTGCAAAATGGGTATAATAATGAGATTTAGCATACGTGAAAGTTAATACTTGTATGCATAAGTATAATGCATAGAACAGTACCTAGCCACTAACAGTACCTAGCAGCCAACATTTGTTGAATACTTGGTATTATTTGCAAGAAAAGGTATCTTTTCAAATTGAAGTTTTTATAGGTAAAGTAGTATGATGTCAGGTGTCTATTTTCAAATCTTAAAAAAAAAGTCAAAACCTTGGAAAATTAGAGGAAACAACTTTAACAAAATGTTGATAAATGAAGCAGAATGATAGTTATGTAGGAGTTCATTATATTTTCTACTTTGTTTTTTGTTAATTTTTTTTTAACATTCATTATCGAGAGACAGAGAGACAGAGCATGAGTGGGGGAGGGGCAGAGACAGCAGGAGACACAGAATCTGAAGCGGGCTCCAGGCTCTGAGCTGTCAGCGCAGAGCCCGATGCATGGCTCAAACTCACGGACTATGAGATCATGATCTGAGCTGAAGCTGGATGCTTAACCAACTGAGCCACCCAGGTGCCCCTATATTTTCTACTTTGGTGTGTATTTGAAAACGTCCATAATAAAAGGTTATTATTTTTTAAGTGTGTCTTTTAGGGGATTGTTTTTTGAATTGCCAACATCACCAGTTTTTATTCTAAAAATTTCACAGGCCTCTGGCACTTGCTTCTGCTTTCCAGAAACCCAGTGTGATACCATGTTTTTGTGTTACTTCCCACTACCCACTACTCATGTGTCCAAAGTTTAAAGATTTTGTACTAAATTGCATAGGAGAATGTGGATATATTTCATTCCTCCTCTATTTTTATGAAGTAAAGAGTAGCCAGAAACAAAAAGAGGAAGCATATAGTGCCTCCTGTCCTTTTTGATAATGTTAGGTGCTGTTTCACCTTGGAAAAGTATAACTCTTCAGGTTCTTTATTAGACACAGAGAAATCAGTCGTCCTGCCTATTTAGTTTTAATTCTCCATAGGGTTAATCATCTTCTTTCACTTTATCAATAATGTGTGTGTTATTGATACAGAATATAATAATGTAAGTCATCCTTCAACTCCAGTATTCTAATATAAATATAATCTCTTTTTAGTTTAATGCCAGGTGAGTCTTCAATAGCATTTCTGAAGAAATACCAACAACTTCCTTCCTGTCAGTCCAGCTAATGGAAAACTTTATATGGAATAAGTTCTTAGAGTAGAAAAGGAGCATGAAGATCTTCTCTTTAATCTACTAACATATAAATCTGTTCTATATATTTTTCAAGTGACCATTCAGCCTATGCTTAGAATTCTAATAATACAAAACTCGTTAACTCATGAAGCAGGCCATTCATTCCTTAAAAAATTCTAATTGTTAGTATTCCTTACACTGAGACAAACTCTACTTCCCTGTAGTTTCCAGTAGTAGTTCCTAGTTGTGTCCTCTGGGATCCAAAAACTAACTATTCTCTTCCATAAACTTAATGTATTCTAAGGACCTTTTCATGTTAAATATCTCAAATTAAGATTTTTAATTATTACAAAGTATTATATAATTTATTATTCCATCTTGGATAATTAGGTCGTGCCCATTTTCATTACTAATGCTGCAGTGAACATTCTGGTCAATAAATATTTATGTACAACTCTTATTTCTATAGGATGAATACCTAGAAGTGGAATTGCTGGGTAAAGTATATAAATATTTTAAAAACCTGTGTTACATGTTACCAGATTGTCCTGCCCCCCCAAAAATTGTATTAATTTTTATTGTCACCAATTTGATAGGTAAATTTTAACGTATTTTGTTTTAATAATTAGTGAGGTTAAACATTTTTTATCTATGTTTATTGAAAATATATATTTAATCATGATTTTTAAAAATCATCTAGTATCTAATTTATATTCCAGTTTCCCCGGTTTTCCCAAAAATGTCTTCTTGTAAATTGTTTAAACAGGATCTAATCAAGGTTCATGTGTTTAATTATTGTCTCTCTAGTCTCTCTTAATCCAGGTCACTTGTTTTATAGATTGTCTCACATTCTGAATTGTGTCTGATTGTTTCCTTGTGGTGTCATTTAACTTGTTCCTCTATCCCCTGTATTTCCTCTGTATTGGAATTTGGATCTAGAGGAGGGATTAGATTCAGAGTAAGCATTTTTGGCTGGTATAATTCATAGGCACTGTTGTGTATTCATCCTTCATCAGATTAGGGCGCACCACGCAGTGGCAGGATGTTTTTATTTTCTCTTTTTCTTTTTGGCATGGTGTTCTAATAGTGATGCTAAGTTTGATCACTTTGTTAAAGTAGTAACTGCCATATCTTTCCATTGTAAGGTGCATTTTCCCCTTTGTAATTAGTAAGTCATCTATGGGGTGTTGCTTTGGTATCATTTGAATATCCTGTTCCACAACAGTTGTTAATTATTTTAGTATTCATTTATGATCCTCACCTAAATCAGCTACTACACTGAGACTTGCATAGAAAGTATTCATTTTCTAAATAATATAATTTCTTTTGCAATGATTACTCTCCATTCTATAAAGATATTTTTAGTATCACTATTACCTCATAGATTCTTAAAAATTATTGTGTTATAATAGTCCTCATATATAGTCAGTACTTTTTTTTAATGGTCTATTTGTCCCAAATTTGACCAGTGGGAATTCCTTCCTTAAAGTGGGCTCCCGTGTCTTCTGACATGACCTCATTAATCTTTTTTTAAATTGTGGTAAGAAAAATAATACCAAATGACCAATTAAATCATTTTTTAAGTCTATTTGTTTATTTTGAGAGAGAGAGAAAGAGAACATGAGCAGGGGAGGGACAGAGAAAGAGGGAGGGAGAGAACCCCAAGGAGACTCCTGTCAGCGTGGAGCCCAATTCTGGGCTTGAACTCAAGAACTGTGAGATCATGACCTGAGCCAAAACCAAGAGTCAGACACAACCAACTGAGCCACCCAGGCACTCCACAATTAAACCATTTTTAAGTGTGCAGTTCAGTAGTGTTAAGGTGATTCACATTGTTGCAAAACATCTATAGAACTTTTTTATCTTGCAAATCTCAAACTTGCTTTTTTCCCTTCCCTGTAGTCCCAGGTAACCACCATGCTAATTTCTGTTTCTGTGAATTTGCCTATTTTAGATACCTCATATATGTGGAATCAAGCAGCACTTAACTTTTTGTGACTGGCTTCTTTCATTTAGCATAATGTCCTCAAGGTTCACCCATGGGGTATTATGTGCCAGAATTTCCTTCCTTTTTATGGTTGGATAATATTCCATTCTGTGTATATACACTACAGTTTGTTTATCCATTCATCCTTCAATGGACATTTGAGTCGCCTCCATTTCTTGGCTCTTGTGCATGACACTGCTGTGAACGTGGGTGCGCAGATCTCTTCCTCCAGACCCCGTTTTCAGTTCTTTTGGACATGTACCCAGAAGTATTGCTAGATGGTATGGTAGTTCTACTTAGAAGTTTTTGAGGAACTTCCTTACTGTTTAACACAGTGGTTGCACTATTTTATAGTCCCACCAATGGTGCACAAGGATTCCAGTTTCTCTGCACTCCCACCAACACTTGTTATTTTCTATTTTCTGGTAGTAGCTTCCCTACTGGTGGTTAGATCAGTATTCGTCAATATCACAACCATGTAAATATCATTCACTGCAAAGCCAAGCAGTATACTGTGGTTTCATTTTTCTTGAGTAATTTACTTTTCTGCAGTAGTTAATTCCCTCACTTAATTTTTATTTATTTTTATTTTTAATGTTTATTTTTGAGAGAGAGAGAGAACACAAGCAGGGGAGGGGCAGAGAGAGAGGAGGACGGAGGATCCAAAGCAGGCTCTGTGTTAACAGCAGCAAGCCAGATGTGAGGCCCGAACTCACGAACTACGAGCTTATGACCTGAACCAAAGTCAGATGTTCAACTGACTGAGCCACCCAGGCGCCCCTACCTCACTTATTTTTTAAACTACAAATTAATTTGTCCTTAATCTTTTTAGAAATGCAATTTATATCCTTATCTATGTTGTCTGTGTGTCTGTGTTACTCCCTTCCACAAGTGCACAAACACACCTAGTAATTTATCAATTCCTTTAAAAATGTTTTCTGGAGACCTTCCTAGAGCCTTGTGTCCTGCTCCAGTCTGTACGGCTTGTTCTCCGGCCTTGCTGCACAGGTGTCATCCTGGTACTTCTTTCTGCTGCCCTCCCGGTTGACTCCTGTTCCTGGACCCTGATTTCTTCCTCTTGATCTGTTTTAGTGGAGCACATTCTCTGAGAATTTCTAAGGAAGTGTGATAGGTAAATTTGGGTGGCCTTCCATATCTGAAAACATCTCTATTGTCATACTTGATTGGTAGTTTGGTAGAGAATTCTAAATTGAAAATCATTTTTCTTCAGAATTTTGGAGACCTACATCTAGTCTTCTTAAGAAGTATGTTATTAATTTAATTTTTATTCCTTTATATGTACCTGTCTTTTTCTCTCTGGAAGTTCTTAGGGTCTTCTCTTTATCCATTGTATTATGCCAATTATTCTACTTGCTGGAATATTTTCTTCTTACTGATTTCTTTGCTTTTTTTTTAAGTTTATTTTGATAGAGACAGCACAAGCAGGGGAGGGACAGAGAGAGACAGAGAGACAGAGAGGCAGAGAATCCTAAGCAGGCTCCATGCTGCCAGCAGAGAGCCAGATGCGGGACTCAAACTGACAAAACTATGAATCATGACCTGAGCTGAAACTATGAGTCCGATGCTTAACCAACTGAGTCACCCAGACAGACGCCCCTTGTGAATACTTATATTCAGATTTATGATTTTAAGAGCCTTTTCCTGTTTTGTTCACTTTGCATATTGTATTCTTATTTATGAACTAATTTCTCATTTCAAGATTTTCTTTTTTATTATAATTGAACAAAATGCACAAATTTAAAGGATACAGCTTGTTGAGTTTTGACATTTCTATACACCCATGAAATTCACTGCAATTGAAATAAACCTGCCACACCCCAAAGTTACTTAGTGTCTCTTTGTAATTCCTCTCTCCTGCCTTTCCTGACTCCTTTATTTCCCCGGCAACCACTGATCTGCTATCAGTATTGTAGTTTGTAATTTCTAGAATTTTATGTAAATAGAATCACATAGTATATACTAGCTTCTTTTTTGAAGCCTAATTATTTTGAAATTCATCATTTTGTTGATAGTTTATTCCTTTTTATTGCTGAGTAATATTCCATTATATAAATATACCACAGTTTGTTTATCCATGTACCTATTGATGGGCATTTGGGTTGTATCCAAATTTTGGCTATTAGAAATAAAGCTGTTATGAACATTCATGTACAAATCTTTGTATGGATATGCTCTCATTTCTCTTGAGTAAAAATCTAGTGATAAAATGATTGGATCATATGGTAGGTATGTTTAGCTTTCTCTGTTTTTGTTTTATGTTTGTTGGGTTGGTTGTTGTTGTTTAGCTTTTTAAGAAACTACCAAACTTTCCCATAGTGGTTGTACCATTTTATATTGTCACCAGCAGTTTATAAATTCCAGATGCTCCCATCTTTACAAAAGATTGTTCATACTAGTGTATAGAAATTCAGTTGAGGGGCACCTGGGTGGCTTAGTCGGTTAAGCGTCCGACTTCGGCTCAGGTCATGATCTCATGGTTCATGGGTTGGAGCCCCACGTCGGGCTCTGTGCTGACAGCTAGCTCAGAGCCTGGAGCCTGTTTCAGATTCTGTTTCTCCTTCTCTCTCTGACCCTCCCCTTCTCACGCTGTCTCTCTCTCTCAGAAATAAATAAAAACAGTTAGAAAAAAAATTTTTAAAAATGTAGTTCAGTTGATTTTTGTACATTGACCTTATATTCTGCAGCTTTGCTAAATTCATTTGTTAGTTTTGGTAGCTTTTGTGCAGATTGCATCAGTTTCTGCATATGTGATCATGTCATCAGCAAATAAACACATTTTTTTGCTCCTTTCCAATTTGGATGCCTTTTATTTGCTTTTCTTGCCATATTGCACTGGCTAGAACCTCCAGTACAATGTTTAATACGAGTAGTACAGGTAACTTGTTGCTGATCTTAGGAAGAAAACACTTAGTCTTTCACTGTTAACTATTATTTTAGGTTTATCAACTTTAGGATGTTCTCTCCTATTTATAGCCTGTTGAGAGTTTTATTAGAAATGGATGTTGGATTTTGTTAAACACTTTCTCTTCATCTATTGAGATGATCATATAGTGTTACTGTGATTTTTAAAGTCCAATGTTAAGCCAGTTTTGCATTCCTGGTCTTATGCATTCTGCACTGGGTCTTAAAGTGTTATCCTTATAATGATAGCATTGGGTTGATTTGTTAGAATTTTGTTATGAATTTTTGCATCTGCCTTAAGGGATATTGGTTTATACTTTTCCTATAATCTCTTGATCAGTGTTAGTATCAAAGTAATGTTGGCCTCACAGAATAAATAGGGAAATATTCCTACCTCTTCAAATTTTCCAGAAGAGTTTGTAGAGAAGAATTTGGGTGAGCTTTGGTAGTCTTTCAAGGACTTTGACCATTTCATCTAAGTTGTTAAATTTATTAGCATGAAGTTAGTAACATTCCCTTATTAGCCTTTTATATAGTTTTCTCTAGTGACGTCATCTTCCTATTCTTGGAAGATGATTTTGTGTTTTTGTACACAAATTGTAATTTGTGTCTTCTCTCTTCCAGTCTGGCTAAAAGTTTATGAACACTATTATGTAATACCTTCTTTTAAAAAGAACCCAGCTTTTGTTTCACTGATTTTTCTGTTTTCTGTTTCATTGATTTCCATTCTGATATGTATTATGTCCTTTTTTCTGCTTACTTACATTTGCTCTTTTTCTAGTTTCTTTAGATGGTTGCTAAGACCATTTATTTGAGTCCTTTCTTTTCTAATTTAGTAAGGAGCAAGAGGAGATAAACTCATGCATTCAGTCTCTGTTTCTCTGGATGTATGCCTTGACCTGTGTTTTTAATCGGATTTGTTGAGGTATACTTTACATGAAATAAAGTGCCCCCATTTTATAGTGGGTTTTTTTTTTTTTAGTTTATTTATTTATTTTGAGAGAGAGAAAGAGAAAGTAGGGTAGAGGCAGAGAGAGAGGGAGGGAGAGAGAATCCTGAGCAGGCCATCTGTCAGCACAGAGCCCAATAAGGGGCTTGAACTCACACACCATGAGATCATTACCTGAGCCGAAATCAAGAGTCAGACACTTAACTGACTGAGCCACCCAGGCGCCCCTAAAATGCACCCGTTTTAAGTATACTTTTTGCTGAGCTTTGACGTATTTATCCACCTGTTAAGTCATCACAGCAGTCAAGATTGACCTAGCATTCCCACCATCCCCCAGTTTTCCTTGTGTTCCATCTCAGTCATTTTGTCTCTGTCCCACTCCCGCACTGGGAAACCACTGATTTCTTTTTGGTCACTATAATTAAATTTGTCTTTTCTAGAGTTTCATAAAAATGGAATCATGCAGCATGTGCTCTTTTGTGTTTGGCTGCTTTTACTTGGAATAATTTTAAGATATTTGTCCATGTTGCTATGTGTATCAGTAATTCTGTACTTTTGCTGCTGAATTTTTTCTTGTATGAATATACTATAGTTTAATCTAGTCACTTGTTGAAGGACATCTGTCTCTCTAGTTTTTGGCTCTTATGAATAAAGCATAGATGAACATTCATATATGGGTTTTGGTATGGATATGTGTTTTCATTTCTCCAGGGTAAATGATTAGGAGTGGAATTGCTGAGTCATAATAGGGTTTGTATAACTTTTGCAAAGTGATCATACTATTTATTGTGGGGTTTGTACTGCAAAGCCTTAAGGGTTTTTTTTGGTATATGAATATTTCTAGATTTTTTGAAAAGGCTATCCTTTCCATGGGTTTCTGAATTCTCTATTCTGTTCAATTGACATATATCTGTTTTTATGCCAATATTATACTGTCTTGATTACTATAACTTTATAGCAAGACTTGAAACTGTTTGGATTTCTTTAAGTTTTTAAAAAGTTGACTTCAGCTTGTCAGTTTGTTCAAAAACGGACAGTTTGAACAGTTTGTTCAAAATACCTGTTGGGTATTTCATTGGGATTGTGTGGAACCTATAATCAATCAGTCTGGGGAGAACTGATATCATAATAATATAAAGCCTTCTAACCTGTAAACAGGATATATTTCTCCATTTATTTATGGCCTCTTTAATTTCTGTCAGTAACTTTTTTTTTGTCAGTAGCATTTTGTCATTTTTATTGTACAGATTTTGTACATATTTTGTTAAATTCATCAGTATCTTAATGCTTTTTTATAATTTAATAAATGGTCACCACCATAAGTGTAGTCACCATCTGTCATACAGTGTGACTCCGTATTATTGCTTATATTCTGTATGCTGTACTTCTCATCTCCATGAGTTATTTATCTTATAACTGGAAGTTTGTACCTCTTAATCTCCTTTATTTCACCCATTCCCCCATCCACTCCCCCACCCACTCCCTCACCCACCTTCCTGATGGCAATTACCAATTTATTCTCTGTGTTTAAGAGTCTTTTTGAGCTTTTTGTTTTATTTGTTTTGTTTTCAGATTTCATATGTAAGTGAACTCATATTAGTTGTCCTCTGACTTATTTTGTTCAGCATTATACCACCTAGGTCCATCTGTGTTGTTGCAGATGACAAGATCTCGTTTTTTTTATGGCTGACTAATATTCCTGTGGGGGGGGGGGGTGTGTGTGACATCTTCTTTATCCATGCATCTTTTGTAGACAATAAATTGGGTTGTTTCCATATCTTGACTATTGTAAATAATGCCACAATAAACATAGGGGTGCATACATTGTTTCAAATTCGTGTTTTCATTTTCTTTGGGTAATTACCCAGTAGTAGAATTACTGGATCATATGGTATTTTTATTTTTAAATTTTTTAGGAACCTCTATACCATTTTCCATAGTGGTTGTCCAATGTACATTTCTACCAATACTGCACAAAAGTTCTCTATTCTTCACATCCTTGCCAATACTTCTTATTTGTTGTTTTGATACTAGCCATTCTGACTGGTGTGAGGTGATATCTCATTGTGGTTTTGATACTTTTGGTAACTTTTTAATCTCTTAGGATTATCTGTGTTAACATGATCGTATCTGCAAATAAGGACACCTTATTTCTCCCTTTCTAATCTGTACAGACCTTTTGTTTACTTTTCTTGCCTTGCTGCACTGGCTAGGATTTCTAGTAAATTAACTGTGATATTAACTGTAGATTTACCATAGATACTCTTTGTTCGGGTTTGAGGAAGTTCCCCTTCTATTGATAGGTTTGGTTGAGGAAGTTCCCTTTCTGTTTTTAGTTTGGTGGGAGTTTTTATCATGAATGAGTGGTGAATTTTGTCAGTTGAATTTTCTGCATTTATTTAGAAGGTCATACTGGTATTTCTCCTTTATTCTGCAATATGGTGTATTACATTTATTGATTTTTTACTGTTATGCCAACTTGCATTCCTGGGATAAACTCCCTGGTCTTAATGAGTTATCCTTAATTCAGTTTGCTAATATTTTTAAGGGTTTTTATGTCTTGTTCACAAGGAGTGTTAGGTTTTAGTTTTTCTTGTATTTCTAGTTTACATATTGTGGTAATACTGGCTTCATAAAATGAGTAGGGAAGTGTTTTCTCAGTTTATGTAGGATTGAAGCCATTCGACCCTGGAGTTTTCTTTCTGGCAAGGTGTCAAAGAACAGATGTAATAGATACAGGGCTTTTCAGAATTTCTTTATCTTTGAGTCCATTTTATTTAAAATTTGTGTTTTGGGGCGCCTGGGTGGCTCAGTCGGTTAAATGTCCGACTTCAACTCAGGTCATGATCTCGCGGTCTGTGAGTTCGAACCCTGTGTCGGACTCTGTGCTGACAGCTCAAAGCCTGGAGCGTGCTTCCAATTCTCTCTCTCTCTCTCTCTCTCTCTTTCTCTCTTTCTCTCTTTCTCTTTCTCCCCCTCCCCTACTCACACACTGTCTCTCTCTCTCTGTCTCTCAAAATAATAAGCATTAAAAATATTTTTTTTTTTAAATTTTTTTTTTAGTGTTTTTATTTATTTTTAGGAGAGAGAGAGAGACAGCGTGAGCAGGGGAGGGTCAGAGAGAGAGGGAGGCACAGACTGAAACAGGCTCCAGGCTCTGAGCTGCCAGTCAGCACAGAGCCCGACGCGGGGCCCGAACCCACGAACCGCGAGATCATGACCTAAGCGAAAGTCGGACACTTAACCGACTAAGCCACCCAGGCGCCCCAAAAATATTTAAAAAATAAATAAAAATTGTGTCTTATAGGGAATTTATCCAGTTTATCTATGTTGATAAATTTATTGGCATAAAATTATTCATGATGTTGCCCTAAAGATTCCTTTAATTACTGTAGGATCTGTAGTGATGGTCACTGTTTCATTTCTAATATTGGTACTGGGTCTTTTTTTTCTTGGACAATCTAGTTAAAGGTTTTTCAGTTTTACTGATTTTTTCCCCCCAAAGTAGCTTTTTAGTTTCATATTTCTATATTGGTTTTGGCTATTACATTTTCTTTTTTTTCTCCATTTGTTGTTTCTTTCCTTCTACTTTCTTTGGGTTTAATTTGCTTTTGTTTTCTGTCTTTTAAATGTGGAAGGTTAGATCACTGATCTGAGACCTTTCTATTTTCTGCAAGCATTTAAAGCCACAGGTTTTCCCTTTAAGTGCTGCTTAGGTGCATCCCACAAATTTTGATATATTTTCATTTTCATTTGGCTCAAAGTAATATCTGTTCCCTTGTGATTACTTCTTTGACCTATGAGTTATTTAGAAGTGTGTTGCTTAATTTCTACATATTTGGGAATCTTCAGTAATCTTTTTATTTGTAGCTTAATCCCCTTGTGGTCAGAGAATATTCTCAGCATGAGTTCAATTCTTTTAAATATGCCGAGTCTTATTTTTATAGCCCACCATATGGTCTGTTTTGGTGAATGTTCCCTGTGTACTTGAAAGTATATATTTCTGATGATGGAGTGTTCTATACATTTTTGTGAGATTTTGTTGGTTGCTGGTGGTGTTCAATTCTATATCCTTACAGATTTTCCTTTCTAAAGGGAGTGTTTAAATATCTCCAGCTCTAATTGTGGATTTTCCGGTTTCTCCTTTCAGTTCTGTGAGTTTTTACCTCATATATTTTGAATCTCTGCTATTGGATACATACACTTATAGGAATATTATATCGTCTTGATAAATTGACCCCTTTATCATTATGACCTTTTTTTTACTCTTAGCAACATTCAACATTTACATTTTTACTAATGTTCTGTTTGGGAATCACTTTGTTTCATATTAATATAACTATTCCAGCTTTCTTTTCACTACTGTATGCATTGTTGTTGTTGTTCTTTTTAAGTACTCTCTACCCCCAACATGGGACTCGAACTCACAACCCCAAGATCAAGAATCACATACTCCCATTGGGTGTTATATGGAAACCAACTTGACAGTAAACTATTAAAAAAAAAAAGAATCACATACTCCTCCCAACTGAGCCAGCCAGGTGCCCTCATATCTTTGTGGATGTCTTATAGACACTATGTAGTTGAGTCTGGCTTTTTATCCCCCCACTTTCACAATCTCAGTCTTGTTTTTTTTTTAAATGTTTGTTTATTTTTGAGAGAGAGAGAGAGAGTGCCAGCAGGGGAGGGGCAGAGAGAGAGGGAGATACAGAATCCGAAGCAGGCTCCAGGTTCTGAGCTGTCGGCACAGAGCCTGATGTGGGGCTCGAACTCAAAAACAGTTAGATCATGACCTGAGCTGAAGTCAGACCACCCAGGCGCCCCTCATAATTTCAGTCTTCTAATTTAAGTGTTAGTCTAGTCAGTATGGTTTGTTTTAAATCTGCCATCTTGTTACTTGTTTTCTATTTGTCTATCAGTTCTTTTTTTTTTCTTTCATCTTTTCTTGATCCTTTTTTAAAAAGGCTCTTTCTTATTATTGCTAGTTTATGTTTTTTACAATTTTTTTAAAGTAGGCTCCATCCACGCCCAACATAGGGCTTGAACTCATGACCTGAGATCAAGAATCCCAGGCTTCACTGACTGAGCCAGCCACAAATCCCCTTTTTTGTTGTTTTTAAAGTATTTTTTAGTATTCCATTTTATCTCCATGCTTGATTTATTACCTGTACCTCTTTGCTTTATTTTTTGTGGTTATTCTAGGGTAGTAGTTCTTACAAGTTTTGGTCTCAGGACCCATTTACACTTTTATAAATTGGGGACCCCAAAGAGTATTTCTGTTTGTGTGAGTTACATCCATCTAACTTAATCATATTAAAAGAACTGAAAAATTATTTTTTATTAATATATTTTAAAATAACTCATTGCACGTTAACAGAAATAATAAATTTTTAACTAAAAATAAGTTTTGGAGGAGGCACCTGGGTGGCTGAGTCAGTTAAGCATTTGTCTCTTGATTTTGGTTCAGGTCATGATTATCATATATTAAATATTCGTATACAATTGAATCTATTTCTTAAGTTTGTTTTCTTTTCTATTTTTAAAGTGTGTCTCTACAGGGATGAACCCTATGCCCTTTTAACTATAATGATCTTATAATATGCTTTAACATCTACGGCCAGTAGTCTGTCATGTACACCATTGCACCCATTGCCCCAGTTTTTTCCTCACTATTTGTTGCTTTTTTTTTTTTTTCCAAGTTAACTTTTTAATAAAAACTTAAGCTCCAGAAAAAAAATTCTGATGATACTTTCATTGGAATCATGTATATGTTAACTCTGTTAACAGTTTCAGCTCAGGTCATGAGCTCATGGTTCGTGAGTTGGAGCCCCACGTCAGACTCTGTGCTGACAGCGTGGAGCCTGTTTGGGACTCTCTGTCTCCCTCTCTCTCTGCCCCTCCCCCCTTCAAAATAAACATTTAAAAAAATAAAATAGGGGTGCCAGGGTGGGTCAGTTGGTTACATGTCCGACTTCGTCTCAGGTAATGATCTCACGGTTTGTGGGTTTGAGCCCCACCTCAATCTCTGCTGACAGCTCAGAGCCTGGAGCCTGCTTCAGATTCTGTGTCTCCCTCTCTCTCTGCCTATCACTTACTCATGCTCTGTTTCTCTCTGTCTCAATAATAAATAAAATTAAAAAAAATAAATAAATTGGGGCGCTTGGGTGGCTCAGTCAGTTAAGCGTCCGACTTCAGGTCAGGTCATGATCTCACAGTTCGTGGGTTCGAGCCCCATGTTGGGCTCTGTGCTGACAGCTAGCTCAGAGTCTGGAGCCTGTTTCAGATTGTGTGTCTTCCTCTCTCTCTGACCCTCCCCTGCTCATGCTGTCTCTCTCTCAGAAATAAATAAAATTTAAAAATTTTAAAAAGTAAATTAAATTAAAATAACTTTCTTAAAAATGTAATCTGCATGGGGTTTGAACTCATAACCCTGAGATCAAGAGTTGCAGGCTCCATTGACTGAGCCAGCTAGGTGGCTCTAAAAATAACTTTTTAAAAATGAAACCAAAAATTTAGGAAAAAGAATGGCATTGACTTACATTTTTGCAAATCTCTTTTAATGCCTGGCCAAAGAGAAGACTGTTAGGTCCTCACGTGTGGTTCTCCAACCTATATCATATCATATAGCCTCTTGACAGTACACTTTTTTTGACATGTTTATTTATTTATTTTGAGAGAGAGCACGCACACAAGAGAGAGCAGAGGAGGGGCAGACAGAGGATCCCCTGACATGGGGCTCCATCTCACGGTCCTAGTAAGATCAGGACCTGAGCCAAAATCAAGAGCTGGACGCTCAACTGACTGAACCACCCAGGCCCCTTACACAGTTGCGATGCAAGTGGGAAAGACAATAACAGCTTAATGTTGTCATGAAAATAAGTCTGACCTCATTAAGCCTCAGAAGGGTATTGAGGGACCCCCAGGGATTCTTGGACACACTTTGAGGGCTGTGATTCCATTGTTTATAATATGCGTTGCAACTTATTAGTCCATCTTCAAATAATACCCACTTAACATGTAAGGCCCTAGTAACAATAGACTTCCAAATCTCTATTCTGTTTTTTTATGCAATTGTTTTTATATACTTTACATATATATTTTTTTTAATGCTTCACCTTATTATTTTTTCTTTTAATGTTTAGTTTTGAAGAGTGTGAGTGGGGGAGCAGAGAGAGGGGGACTGAGGATGCAAACCAGGTTCTGCACTGACAGCAGCGAGCCCAAACTGTTGAACCGTGAGATCATGACTTGAGCAGAGGTTGTATGCTCAACTGATGACTGAGCCACCCCGGTGCCCCAACACATTTTTATTTAAAACAGTTATTTTTGAAAGACTTTTTTAAGTGAGAAAAAGTCTTTTATGTTTACTCACATTCTGACTGTTTTCAGTGCTCTCGAGTCTTTTCCATCTGTTACTTTCCTTTTTCCTGATGAACTTTTAGTTTCTTATAGTGTAGGTCTGCTGGTTGAGGAAATCTCAACTGCTTTGGTTTGTTTACAAAGTATTTTGCCTTCATTTTAAACTTTTTATTTTGAAAAGTTACAGACTCAGAGACTCGTAACAAGTTTCAAGGTGTACCTCAGTGGTTTCCCTTCTTGGGAATCATGATTCTGAGCAGTCTGAAAACAGTTGTTTCAGGGGCGCCTGGGTGGCTTCAGCTCAGGTCATGATCTCGTGGTTCGTGGGTTCGAGCCTCGCATTGGGCTCTGTGCTGACAGCCCAGAGCCTGGAGCCTCCTTCGGATTCTAGGTCTCCCTCTCTCTCTCTGCCACTCCCCCTCTCACACTCTGTCTCTGTCTCTTAAAAATAAATAAACATTGGGGCGCCTGGGTGGCTTAGTTGGTTAAGCGTCCGACTTTCACTTAGGTCATGATCTTGCGGTTCGTGGGTTCGAACCCCACGTCGGGCTCTGTGCTGACTGCCAGCTCAGAGCCTGGAGCCTGTTTCAGAGTCTGTATCTCCCTCTCTCTCTGACCCTCTCCTGCTCACGCTGTCTCTCTCTCTCTCTCTCCTAGAAATAAATAAAAATATTTTTTAAAAAAATAAAAATAAACATTTTTTAAAATTAAAAAAAAAAAAAACATTTGTTTCATATATTTTGCCCAGTTTCTGGTTGCTCACAATGGGAGGTAAGCCCATGCATTTCATCATGCCTAGAAGTAGAAGTCTCTGCTTTGATTTTTCCTGAAGATCACAAGCAGCATTCGTTATGTAAATTCTGATTTTGCATTTGGCATTATTGTCAAGGACATTCATAGATCACTCAGTATCCCGTATCTAACACATTGCTTTAAAAATGAGTTATATGATACATAATCTATAATAATTCCTATTTCATTCTTTTGCTTTTTGCCCTGTCTGCAAGGAAAATCAGTCAAGTTTTGCACTAGATCATCACAGTTTTGTTAGCCTAGCGGTGACACGTTTGCATCATTCTTGTTTTTCACTAATCTCTCTTTCCTTTTTATTACTGTTTTATTAATGTATTTATAAAAGCAGTAGCCTCCACTCATAGCACATTTTGTTTTTTCTTTCCCTCTTCATTCCCTCTCCTATATTAGATATTTTCTTGATTGCAAGGAATAGAGACCTTGCGATTGCCTTTAAGTAGTTGGAGTTTAAGGATTTACAGGAGAAGTTGAAGATTAGACACTCAACAGTATAGCCCGTTCTCGTAGTGAAAAGAATCAGCTGTAGATCCAGGCTCAGTGTCCCCCGGAAACAGGTGCCTTTGTTCCCTGTTCAGGTTTTCCTTGCTGAATCCGTGATTCTCATACTTCTTATCTTTCTCTGTGACCAGTGCTGCTTTTTTTTTTTTTTTTTTAATTTTTAAAAAATGTTTGTTTATTTTTGAGAGAGACAGAGAGACACAGCATGAGTGGGGTAGGGGCAGAGAGAGAGGGAGACACAGAATCCGAAGCAGGCTCCAGGCTCTGAGCTGTCAGCATAGAGCCTGACATGGGCTTGAACTCATGAACTGTGAGACCATGACCTGGGCTGAAGTTGGACGCTTAACCAACTGAGCCACCCAGACTGCTTCCTTTTTTTTTTTTTATTTTTTTTAATGTTTTATTTATTTCTGAAAGAGAGAGAGAGAGAGCATGAGTGGGGGAGGTCAGAGAGGGAGACACAGAATCTGAAGCAAGCTCCAGGCTCTGAGCTAGCTGTCAGCACAGAGCCCGATGCGGGGCTTGAAGCCATGAACTGCGAGATCATGACCTGAGCCGACTGAGCCCCCCAGGTGCCCCCACCCAGGTTTCTTCTATTAGCTGTCTCATGTGTCTGTTCTCTCCTGGAGCCCTGCCTGTGTGTTCTCTCTCATTCTCATTACTATAGCTCTCAATCACATTCCAGAGGAGAGTATCTCATTGATTTATGTAAAGACCTGTTGGTGCCAGGCCAGCTCTTTAGGTCCTTAGCCAGCTGAAAGATTCTCTGTTCTTGGGTCATGTGCCACACTGAATTAAACAGGTTATATATAAAGTATGGTGAAGATAAGATCTCAGGAGGGCCCATTGGCATAGCAAGCACTCAGCATCTTCCATTTCTCCTCCTTTCTAACAATTGATTGACCTAACTTATTATTAGAGTTATAGGACAATTATTAGACTGGATTTTCACCAAAACTAGTTAGCTATATATTTATAGATTAAGGTTTAGACAAACTGCTTATCTCATTCCCGAAATTTTCCTCTTATTTTCATTCTTAGATGAATTTCATTCTTAGGCACATAACAAAGGACAGTCTTCACCACCTTTTAGCCACAACTTAAAATAAACCCATGGTACTGATTGTTGGTCCAAGAAAGCCCATCTGTTAGAGACTGTGAAGAGAAAATTCAAATGTTTCCATTCTTGTTAGCATCTCTAAATTTGGAAGAAGAGATAGAAGCTATGAGCTGAAATAAGGTTCTTTGGATTATTAGCTCCACCTGGGTTTGAATCCTGGCTCTCCCAGTTACTAGATGATAGATGAGTATCTTTTCTAGGCTTTAGTTTAATCATGAATAAAATGGAGATCATGGTATTTGCCTCATGTGGTGGTTAGGATTAGATCATGGGTAGGGTACATGCAAAGCTGTTAGCAATATGCCTGGCACATAATAAATGCTTGATAAATATAGTTTTCATTATCTCTAGATCATTAAGTCTTATTAATAATAAATGTTCCCATAGTCCCTCAGTGCATTCTTCTTAGTGCTAAGGAAAACTAACATTTGTTGGTGCATGAGCTGAGACCTGATTATTGAGCCCTTGTTTACTTCATGCTGTGTGAGGTAATAAGTGGGTATCCAAGTACACATATTGTGATATGATTCTTGCTTTCTAATCCCCACAATGAAATGTCAGTCCTAGAAAAAAATTTAAGGAAACTGAATTCAATGATGGTATTATATTGTTATTATTCAGGCTCTGTTACAACTGTGTGACCTTGGGCAAATTCTCAGTGTCTCAGTTTCTTCATCTGTGAAAGGGGGAAAACACCTTGTAGGATTACTATAAGGAACAAATGAGTTAAATATGTAAAGCACAGGACATTTGGGTAGCTCAGTCGGTTAGGCATCTGACCTCAGCCCAGATCATGATCCCATGATCTCATGGTTCATGAGTTCGAGCCCCGCCGCCCCGCGCCAGGCTCTGTGCTGACAGCTCAGCGCCTGGAGCCTGCTTCTGATTCTGTGCCTCCCTCTCTCTGCCCCTGCCCCACTTGCACTCTGTTTCTCTCTCTCTCTAAAAGATAAGAATAAACATTTATATATATATACACGCACACACACACACACACACACACACTAATATATATAAAGCTCATTCGACAATGTCCAGTAACATGGTGAGTACTATATGTAAGTTGCTGCTGCTAGATTGTGACTTCTAGCAGTTTAATACTTGAAGCCTTGGGCTTAATTGACCAATTTTTCCTCCTTTTAAAGTGAATAGGTTTTTTCTTTTTAACGTTTATTTATTAAATATTTCTTTATTTTTGAGAGAGAGGGAATGAGAACAAGCAGGGGAGAGGCAGAGAGAGAAAGAGAGACAGAATCTGAAGCAGGCTCTGTGTTGGCAGCACAGAGCCTGATGCAGGGGCTCGAACTCACGAACCGTGAGATAATGACCTGAGCTGAAGTCAGACGCTTAACTGACAGAGCCACCCAGGCGCCCCTAACATTTATTTATTTTTGAGAAAGAGAGAGAGCAAGTGTGTGCATGTTTGTGGGGGCAGAGAGAGAGGGAGACAGAGGATCCAAAACAGGCTCCTCCATGCTGACAGAGAGCCCGACGCAGGACTCGAACCCACAAACCGTGAGATCCTGACCTGAGTGAGCCACCCAGGTACCCCAAAAGTAAATGGGTTTCTTTGTAGGGGGCTTACAGTATATCTTTAGCCTGCATCATCAGGACAGTTTTATAGGCTGTAGCTGGTAAGAGATGGGTGAGCTGAAGGACATGGTCTACAGATAGTCTTGTTCCATTTTGAGATTGGATGCCACAGTATCCATATCTTGCCAGCCCTCCTCTGATGATGCTTTGGCAGGAAAAACATATCTTGAAATTCTTACAAAGCTAATTTATCCCCTCACTGAGACATTTTTTGGAGGTCTAGAAGGATGGGGTGCTAGTGATGTGAAAGTAGGATATGGGAAGGGCAATTTGATTTGAGACCTTTGATTTTAGCTTGACATCCAGCAGGCAAGGGATTTTCTAATCTAAAGTTACTTCCCTTCTTCAAGGAGAAACTCTTTTCTGGCTTATATTTTCTTTTCAAGAAGTGAGATTAATATGTTTTCTTCCCATATTAGTGAGATTGAGCATCTTTTCATTATGTTTATTGATCACTTGTATTACTTTGGTGAATTGCCTATTCATGTCCTTTGACCTCTTTTGTTTATGAGGAGATTGCTTCTGTAGAATAAGGGCATTACAACTTTGCCAAATGTATTTCAAGTATATTTTTCATTTTGTCAATTGTCTTCTTTTACCCTTGGTTGTACATTTTAATTTTAACTGCAAGAAGCTTGTAATGAGTCTAAATTTTTCCTGAAAAGTATCATCTCATTAAACGTTATGCTGAGTGCTATAACACATGTCATAGTTTATGTGTAGACTGATCCACTTAATATTTTTCCTTACAGAGAGGTGATTGATTGTCACATGATTTGAAGAATCTTTGCAAACTAACACAGGCCTGTGGCTGTAACCCCTTAATAACAATAGCTACCACTTACAGCTTTGTGCTAGGCAATATGCTAAGTCTTTTATGTACCGTATATCTAACATTCAAATTCATGCTACATATTATTGTCCATATTTCATAGATGGGTCAAGTGGGCCTAGATATGAAATGATTTGCTCAGGGTCTTAAAGCTAGTTAGTGGCTGTATTGGAATTCTAATTTAAGTCTGCCTGACTTCAAAGCGTATACTTTCTCTACAGAGCTTGGCTTCTTGAGGCTTCAGATGAATTAGATTGGTCCTAAAAGTTAAGTAGAATATTTTTTACCAGAACTTGAAAAGATGGGCTATATACCTTAGTTAAACTGCTTCTGGTCTCTGAGAGCACAATGAAGGCAATGAGAAGTATGTAAACTAGCTGAAAAGAAAAGTCTCTTTTGTCTAGGGCCATGGGTTTCGAAGGGTGGCTCCCAGGCCAGCAGTCTTAGCCTCACTTGGCCATTTGTTAGAAATGCAGATTCTCAGGTCCCACTCCAGACCTACACAATCAGAATTTCTGGGGGTCAGGCCCAGCTATCCGTTTTATAATCCTTCTGGCTGATTATGATGCATGTTAAAATTTGAGAACCACTGGTCAAGGGAAATTATTTTATTCTCTCTAATCACAATTTCTGCTTTTGTGAGCTTCTGCCCAAGTCTTAGCCCCTAAGTGCAAAATTAGCATTATCAGAAAAGCATGCAGTCAAACAGGAGCTAGTTTTGAGATTGGTTTAATGAGCATTTAAGGCAAGTCCACCTTGCTGAGCCACAGTTTCCCATCTCCAAAGTGATGTTTTTTTAAAAAAAATGTTTTTAATGTTTATTTTTGAGAGAGAAAGAGATAAGAGCATGAGTAGGGGAGGGGCAGAGAGAGAGAGAGAGAGGGAGACACAAAATCCAAAGCAGGCTCCAGGCTCTGAGCTGTCAGCACAGAGCCCGACATGGGGCTCGAACTCATGAACCATGACATCATGACCTGAGCGGAAGTCGGACACTTAACTGACTGAGCCACTCAGGTGCCACTCCAAAGTGATATTTTAATAACATCTATCTCCATAACATGGTATGTAAAGTGCATAGGACCTTGCCAGGCTCCCAGATGGTTGAGAAATTGCCTCCAGCAATTTTTGTTTAACAAAAAACCCCCACCTGCCTTCTATTCTCAACTTTTCTTTCTTTCTTTTTTAAGCTTATTTATTTATTTTTGAGAGAAACAGCAACCGCGTGGGTGGGGTGGGGGGTGGAGAGAGAGGGAGAGACAAAGAATCCCAAGCAGGCTCTGCACTGACAGTGATGTGGGGCTTGAATCCACGAATCGTGAGATCATGACCTGAGCCAAAACCAAAAGTCAAATGCTTAACCGACTAGGCCACCAGGTGCCCCAACTTCTCTTGTTTCTTGAATGTATTTTGCTGTCTTGTATCTCTGAGCCTTTGTATTAGCTATTTCTCTTAGACACTCCCACCTCCACCCCTCTCTACCTCACTAACTTCTATAGATCCTTTTGATCCCTGCTTATAGTTTACTTCCCCTGGAGAGGGCTTTCTCAAACCTCCAGCCTCCAGTCTCTGTGCTCACATAGCAGCCTGTGTTTCTTCTATCAGACACATATCATAAGTTTTGGAATCGCCCGTCTCCTTATATAAACTTAATTGAGGGCAGGTGCAGTGTCTTGTCTACTACCATATTCTAGGGCCCAGTAAAGTTCCTCACACGCTGTAGGAGCTAATAAGTATTGAAGGAATGAATAGTGGGTGTCATTATTGCTGCTGCCCCATCGCCGTCATCGTCACCATATCATCATCATCGTCGTCGTCGTCGTCGTCATCATCACCATCATCGGAGAGCGAGCTTCCCTCTCAGGCTTACAGTTTTTGTGCTGACTGCTTGTGATAATCATAGATAGTATCAGGGCCAGTGCCTGTTTTTTCTTTCCCTGAAAGCATGTGCCTTGATCTAGGCTGATATGGTAGTTCACTGAGTTGCTTCCTAACCACGATCCCTCTGTGTCACAGGTGCCCTGGGGGAACTATGTGCCTTGATGGGTCAAGTTCATCATGTGCCGAACCCAAAATGGCAGCATCCTTCGGACCTCACCATGCGGTGAGTTGGTGATTAGGAGGAAGAGGAAAAGGGTAGAATTTGGCCGCAGGAGGAATGTGGTGGGGAATTGGCTATAATTGTATAATTCCAGGGTAGAAACGAAGCAGTAGAATGGAATAAGAACTGGACTAAAATTCAGGAAATGTGGGGTCCGGTGGTAGCTTTGCAGTTTGTAACCAGCTTTAGGATTTTGATCAAGTCATTCCATTTCTCTGGTCCTCACATCAGTAAAACTAATATGTTGGACTAATTGATGTCAAGGGGCCTTTCTGGCATCTTCTGAAATCTTCCGGATTCTTGATTCAGTGTGGTTTTACAGATTGATTCCATTACTTTGATTCAGTTACAGAAACTTTGGGGTCATCTTTGACTCCTTTCTCACCCCACATTCAGTCTATTAGCAAATCCAAAAGCTGTACTTACAAAATATATCCACAACTTGGCCATTTCTCATTTTCACTTGGACGGTTGCAAGTCTTCTAAATGGTCTCCGGCTTCTGCCTTTGCCTGTCTACTATTCTCATCTCAGCAGCCCAAGAAATTCAGATTCTCTGCTCAAAATTTTCCATCTCACATTTCCCATCTTTACAGTCCCCTGTAAGGACCATGGCCTGGTTGACGTGGTTAGCTCACCAACCTCATCTTCTGCGACTCTTCCCCTTGCTCATTCTGTTCTAGTCACACTGGCTCCCTTGCTGTTTTTTGAGTATGTCACACGTGTCCCCACCTGAGGGCTTTCATACTCAGTGTTTCCTCTCTAGTTGCTAAAATGATAGCAGATCTTAGAAAGACAGGGCAGTGTAATGATTATTAGATGAGTTCTGGAGACAGGTATGAATCCAAATCCAGGCTCTTGTACTTACTCCCCTTTATGACCTTGGGCGAGTTATTTAACCTGAGACTCAGTTTCCTTACCTGTACAAGATATTAGTGAGAGTGCTCTTCTGGTAGGATTCTTATTAGCATTTAAGTGGGTGAGGTATTTACAGAATTCAGCAAGTACTTGCATATAGGGCCAGATAAATATCATAAAATATTATAATTCTTTTTTTTTTTTTTAATTTCTAGGAGAGAGAGAGACAGCGTGAGCAGGGGAGGGTCAGAGAGAGAGGGAGTCACAGACCGAAACAGGCTCCAGGCTCTGAGCTGGCAGTCAGCACAGAGCCTGACGCGGGGCTCGAACCCACGAACCGCGAGATCATGACCTAAGCGAAAGTTGGACGCTTAACCGACTAAGCCACCCAGGCGCCCCTATTAATAATTCTTTTCAGTTCTGGCTACTTATAATCACCTTTGGAGATGTCTAAAGATAAAGATGTCCAGGCCCTGACTCAAGGGATTCTAAGTCATTAAGTCAGGGGTTTGGGTTGGGGGGCAAGAATCTCAATCTTTATAAAGCTTCCCAGGTGGTTATTAGGAACAGCTGGAGTTGAGAAGGAGCTCAGATTCTCTCACAGGGTCTTCTCCAGAACCACAGCCTAAAGGACCGGGGTGACTAAAGGGGAATCTCAAGAAACTTTACTTTGAGTCCATGCTATTAATTATTCAGTCTCCAAACTTGCAATGTGATACTCACATGATGACTTACCTTCTCTGGGAATTTTATTCTAATTTTAACTGCTGTGTCCTGAGCAACCTTGAGCTGTGTCAGACAATGAGGTCCTGTTGGAGGCACACGTCTCATGCAGTGAGATACAGATCCTGTTCTAAATGTTTCTTGAGGGACAAAATGCCTTTTGCCTACTTAAATGTTATTATACATTATGTATTAGGTTTTCTTAACATTTGTGTATATGGCATATATCACCACAATACCTGTGAGGCAGTTTGGCTTTGGGAGTTGGAAAGAAATAGCACTTACACTGTGACTTTCATATAAATAAAACAGTACAAAATTTCTAAAATTGTGAGGATTGAAAAGTAAAACTAGGATCTGATAGCCAAAAGTAAAGATATTCTTCAGATAGTTGCCTAGGCCATTTTTTTGTGTACAAATAGCCATTCCAGTTGAAACACTCATCTTTCCTGTTTTTATTTTCCCCTTCTCCTGACAGAAACTATGCTCGGTTCCGACAGAAACCTCTGCAAAGATACAGTCTGACTCAGTGGGTTGACAGGAACATGCGAAGCCACCATCGGTTCCAGCGTCTCTCAGATTTCCCACCAAGTCCGTTTGTCTCATCCCATCAGCAGTGAAGGTCTCTGTCCTCCAGGCTCCTGTTCTGGGTCCCGTTCAGAGCAGCAGCTCATCTTCTGCTCTTCTGTGCTTTGTAGATGTTGAATTTTATTTTTCACAAGATTTTTATTTAAAGAACTTGTCACCTTTTGGGAATTCCCATGGCTGACTTGAATTTTTTTGTATAAGGTCCTTCTTGTTTGTCTGTGTGCATGCGTTTAAGCAATGTTAAGTTTTTATTTTATTTTATTTTTTTAATTTAAATTGAAGGGGACCACTTCTTGAAAGCCGGCATTAAGCCAGAATACCAAGGCGCAGGCAAAGCACCTACCTCTGCGCAGAGGTGAAGTCTACTTCTGATGCCCAAAAGAAATCATCTTTTCATGTCCTGTAAGGAAGAGATTACCAGGCTGCAAGCCGGCAATAATTACTGCTGATGACATAAATGGACAGAAGTCACTTTTAACAACCCCTCTTACTTTTTTATTTGAATCTCTGAATACCTGTCAGTATTGTAAAGTTGGTAATCCACGACATCTGAAGTAGGATGGAGCAGGACAAAAGTCCTGTTGAAGGGACACATTAAAAGAGTAAATCTTCTTTCTTTTTTGTACTTACTAGCTGCCTTTATTTATTTTCTTGGCCCCCTGCCCCCCATTCTTCGTTAAATTTGTTTTGCACAATAGGTTTACAAATCTTACACATCTTAACTCTGACAGAAGACTGCTGACTAATGCTTGCTGATTTGTGGTCTGTGACTGATTGTCTTCTCTGCCTTTTCTCAAGGATTTTCCTTCTTTTTCCCCAGTGACCACTAGGTTCTGTTGGCGTGTTTCTGTATCCTGTTAGACATTAATCTGCCTCTTAAGAACAGCCTCCCTGCTCTCTTTGTTAAAGAGCTTCCCACCCAGAGTCTTCACTCTAAGAGACAGGCCAGAAAGCCAGTCCTACTGAGGTGTGAGTTGGTCTTCAGTTTCATCTGCTCAACTCCAACTCCAAGTATGAGTTGATGTGTTAGTCATCCTGTGGGAGAGACTTTGGAGAGGCATTCTGTTGTCTCCATTATTAGTTAACAAGAGGTGCCTTTAGCTTCTGGATATTACCATCTCATTTGGTCAAGCCTCTGATACACAGTTTGACAACACTGCTAATGCGGGTCTGATCAGTTGTAATTAAGCCTGTGCACGAAAGCCTTATGTGACCTTAAGGTTTGGAATTCTAACTTAAGTTGACAGACTTTGGGCAGCCTAATGGATGTCGAGGAGTGTGTCATTCTTTCTATACAGCCAGCTCTAGACACCTTTTGGGAGATTCTGCGGTCTGGCGTTCGTGCCACTGTTCACGCTCTGGGAAGGCTGGGCGTCGTTGCCGCGGCGCAGCCTGTGGTCTCCGTCTGCCTTTGTTGTTCCATCGGCCCATCTCTGCATGCGAGGAACCCATCAGAAACAGCCTGGCCGGCTTCAACAGACACTCACTTGGGAAAAGTTTAGTCACTCAAGCCACCAGTAAACTTAGATGGATGCTGCTAAGTGTTTACTGTGTTTATCCAGATGAGGAGTCTCTTCCTTGGACATTTGGTTTAGATTCTGGAATCACATGCAAAGAAGTTCTGTCCAGAGGCAAGAGTCAAAATCTATTTCAGTTGGCATAATGGATGTTTGCTGTATCAGTCACTTCTCCAGATTTCCCTAAATTAGCATGATGGAGTGAGATGAGCAGACATCCACCTTTGGAACCACAGCAGAATAAAAATTAATTGTAGCTGGAATACCTGGCACTGTGGCCGTCTAGTTCCCCACAGTCAGGCCGGGGAGCAGAGGGACAGGCTTTCACCGGGGCTCGTGTTCCTGCACTCCGGGTACAGGAGGCTTTAAGTCTGAATGTGTAATGGCAGCCTTGCCTTTGCCAAATCAAATGAGTGACGGGTTAACTAGAAAATGTGACAATCACATTTCCTCTTTGCTCAAATAATTCTGTTTTTCCAAAGCTTTAGCAGCTTAATTAAGTCTGTTGGACTGGGGGAGGAGAGAACTGTTCTTCAGCGGTTAACATGGTATTCTTTAAGAAGAAAAAACAAAGCCAAAGAAAACTCGTTATCAGGCATGTTTGCCTTAAAGATGGTGGTGGGTAAAATCCAGAGTTTTAACCTGTATTTAAAGCTGCATATCTCCTGTGCACTGCCGGCCTCTCAGTCTAGGATTTCACGATGCGTTCTTGCTGTATGGTTTTATTGGAGTGACGGTTATGTGCATTCAGCTGCCCTGCCTAGCTTTCTTCGTTCATGTTGATGTTCTCACCACAGGGGTCTTGACAAAGAGTAAAAATGTGCTGTTTACACAGTTTACTTTTAAGAGCCTGAAATAACCCGTAGTTTTGCATCTAACGCAGGCCTGATTTACTTGAGTTGTCGGGATCGATTATGAAACTGAAGTGTGGTGCCTCCTCTTTATCATGTTTTTTCCCTTGTAGCAGTTGTGTTTAATGTCATTAAAAAGAAATAAAAGTACGTGTCGTGGCATATGTACCGTGGCCGTCTGTTGCAGGCTTTGGAGGAAGGTTCCTTCCTCTCCTGTGTAGGTAGGTTAGTGGGGTCTGGGCGGGGGTGGCAGTTAGTAGATTGTGGTGCTGGGGAGGCGAGGGTGCGTGCTCCCTATTCCTTTGAGGGTAAATTACAGTGTTGAGAAAGGCGTTCCGGCAGTTAAGAAATGTTGAAAATGATTGGGATCTGCAGCTACATCTAGTGCATGTCAGGAGCCTGACACAGAGAAAGCCTGAAATATCGCTGTGCTGCTGTTTCTGCAGAGAGGGGACGGCTCAGCCCCGTCAGACAAGCGCTGCCTTCCGGTCCTCCCCGCGGCCGTGGGGCTGACCTCTGTGTCCGCCTCTCCCGAGCGACTGCTGATTAGGGAGGAAGCTGAGCTATCCTAGGGCATTCTCCCATTAAAAGGGCTCTGGGAAACCAGAATTGATAACACTGATGGGTGTTCTTAATCCAGCTTCTCCAGAAACTGACTGCCCCTGGAACCTGGATGAAGGTGGCATGAGCGTGGGTAGGTGTGGGAGACACAGGCGTTCCTTCAATCCCTTTTGTGAGCCTAAGCTGCTTAGGCTTGCCCCAGGAGACAGGATGAAGGCAGTAAGGGCTTGTCACCTATATTAGCCAATGCTTTGAAAATCTCCCCTCATGCTGAGGAAATAGGCAGCGACATGTTGGGACAGGCTCTCTGTCCCACTGTTACGTAAGTTCTGTCTAGTGGACGCTGCACAGTCCGCGCAAGAGCTTCAATATAAATTTGCTAAACATGCAGCTATTTGATACAGATCCATTTTGCTTCTGTCAGGTGGAGATCCCTTGCCCAGGGAGTTGCTTATTTCCTTTTTAGCAACGGGTCACTGCAGACATCAAAGGTTTCTGAGAACAGGCTGCGTTCTCTGAAGCGGCGATGTCCTTTACCCTTGGTTCGTTTTGTTATAGGAAATTGAGGGGGAGGAGAAATGGACCTTCTCTCAAAGGAATGGGGTCATTCTCTAGCCTATTTTGAGCTTTTATAGAAGAAAAAAACTCCAACCACCTAAAACTAGAAAGCAGAGTCCCCTGCCTTCCTCGGTGTCGTCCTGCTTTCCTCAGAGCAGACAGTTCCTCAGCCGGCTCTAGGGTGTGCGTGCTCTGTAAGTCAGAGCACCTGTCAGGGAAAAAACTCCCACTTGTCACAGGAATTGTCAGCCGGTCAGCCGTGGAATTCCTTAACGAACAAGCTCCTGCCTGGTCAGTCCTCCCCACCTGTCCTGTCCGACGACAGCTGGAACATGCCACAGACAGAAAAGCAGGCCTCCCCCGGCACCCGCCGAGCGGGGAGTGGGATGGGATCTCTTGGACAACCTTTAAAACACGTGGTAATCCTGCATCACTATTGTTCTCATTAAGGAACTGTTTGAATGGCAGGATCGCCTTCGACTTAGCTTCAAACGACACTTTGAGGGTTTGGGAATCTTGTACTGCTGGAGCCTGGTGCGGCCGAAGCCAGGCCGGGGCCGCGTCCCATTTACGGGAGCGGTTGTTCTTGGAGGCCACTTAAAAGCCAAATCCCCAGGGGCGCCTGGGCGGCTTAGTCGGTTAAGCGTCCGACTTTCGCTTGGGTCATGATCTCACGGTTCGTGGGTTCGAGCCCCGCGTCGGGCTCTGTGCTGACTGCCAGCTCAGAGCCTGGAGCCTGTTTCAGAGTCTGTGTCTCCCTCTCTCTCTGACCCTCCCCTGCTCACGCTGTCTCTCTCTCTCTCCTAGAAATAAAAAAAATTAAAAATTAAAAATTAAAAAAATAAAAGCAAAATCCCCAAACCGTCAAATAGGTTTAACGAGGGTGAGAAATAACGTAGCGGTCTGGAACACCACGTGACCAGAGTGGTGCGATATTACATATTTTCATAAAAGGGCTGAATTAGAGATCTTACGAGTAGATTCTAGAGGAGGCCACCCTGAAAAGCCTGGGTTGGAGGGACGGGATCAGAAAGAGGAAAGGACTCGGCCGCACAGAAACGCGTGGTCCTTCCTCTCCCAGACCCTGAGGCTTCACTCTTCCTGTTCTTCCCCTTTTTGTTTTTGACAGCTAAGGAACCCGCCCCCCCCCCAGAAGTAGCTGGCCTGAGGGGCCGCGCAGTGACAAGGCGGGGTCTCTGCCCTCCGTCCAGCATTGCCCAACGTTCTCCCACAGGCCCAGCCTGGCCTGTGGGTCGGTCTCTGTCTCCAGGAACGTGCCTGCACCCGTCCCCAGGCTGTGAGGAATGTGCGGATCTAAGTGCGGTGAAGAGGGGACCCCAGCCCAGTCACAGCTGTAGGTTTACTGTGCAACGACGGCTGGTCCAAGAAAAGCTCAGTCGCAGAACATGGCGTTTTAGGGAGATGCCTAAAGGGAATGGGGTTCATCTAAACCAGAAGTGCTCACTCCTCCCCCTCAGGCCCTCAGCTGACTACTACAGGCAGCGCTAAATTCCCATCAGCAGTGCCGTCCTGACCACCCATCTCTCGTTCTCTGATGCTGACCTAGGGGCTGCCCCACCACGTGGCACCAGACAGGCACACAGGACCGAGGGCCTGGCAAGTACCTCTCCCTCAGGGTTAGAGTTCTGGGTGCTAACAGATTTCCACTTTCCCACCCAGCCTTTAAGACCTGTTTTCCTCCTCTTGGAACCTTCCAGAACAGTCTACCCTAAGTCCTGTTCACCTGACATTTTCTCTCCAAGCTCTTGCTGGCTTTGGGCAAAAAGACTCTGAGGTGTCCCACTTGCTGGTTTGCTCACTGGCCAATGGCATCATCACTCCACCACAGCCCCACACGGCGAGCTGGGAACACTGAGCACTGCTAAATTCTGCTTCCACAGCGTCTCCGCTCCCCTCCTCACCCTGGGGAGGAGCCAGAACTGCATGCCTTTGGTCAGGGAAAACACCCAACTGCTACCCAGAGGGGAAAACCCTTTGTTTTAAAAACTGAGCCCCAGCCTGCATACCTAGGCGATGAGGCAGCCCAAGCCTGGATTTGGGGGCCTCAGTAATAGGATGAAGGAGCAGCTATTTTCTCCTCCTACACGTGCACCCCCATCTGTTCGAGATTTCCCTTCCAACTCCAGCTTGGCTGGCAGGCATGTCCCGAAGAAGCTGCAGGCCAAAATGGAGAGAGAGAGAACCGACTCCCTCCTCCACACATCCTGACTTGCTGCCAGCTGCCGGAAAAAGAGGGCAACGTTTGGGCATTTACCAGAAGACAAGGATGTGCCTTTTCATTTGTCTTTTATTTTACATTTAAAAAGAGGTTATTGCTCTAACTGGATCAGAGGTAAGGGCCTCTCCCCTAAGCAGCCTTGGCCTTGCAGCCCCATTCAGCAGGGATGGAAGTCACAAGACAATGAGTGGAGACTCCTGCCCTCCCAAGAGGAAGCCCTTGGTAGCGCTGACATCTGCCTTTCACCCTGTCTCTCCTCCTCCCTGTGCGGCCACACCAGGGCGAAGCAGAGCGGTGGCCGGCCGAGCCCCGAGAGCTCTTGTAGACCGGACGGCAGGGGCGGTCGTTGGGTGATGGCTTTCAGCTCTCTGGCTCCGGGGCCTCCGCTCTGACCATTCAGTTCAACAGGTATTCACTGAGCGCCTACTGTGTGCCAGGCTTGTGCTAGGTGTGGTCCTCCCACATGCCCGTCCTGAGCCACCAACGGAAGACGCAGAGGCCCATCTCTTCCCCCGCAGGCCTCCAGCAGCCGTAACTTTTCAGTCCTAGGGAAGAGTCTGCCTTCCCTTATCAAGCACCATTTTTGTTTTGTTTTGTTTTGTTTGCCAGAAAGGGGCAGTGGAGAGAGAGAGACCTGTCACCTCACACCACTCAGGCTCTAGGGAAGGACAGGAGGACCCTGGGGAGCTTTCACAGAACCCTGGATGAGATGGTGAGATATGGAGACCCCAGGGGCCAGGGCTGCTCTGACTGTCCGTGGTAAAATGGCTCAGGCCTGCCTTCTAGCAGCTTCCACTCCAGAGTGGGTGATTTGGCAGCCCCCAGGATGTCCCATGTGGACACACCTTCGCAGTCGTGTAAGCCAGCATCGTTACAATTCCAAGAGACTCTTCCTACAGAAACGGGGCCAGTACTGTCCACGTCTCTCTTCCTACCTCATCTTCTGAAGACTGCACACTAATTACGTCAATGGTCAAAACAAGGGCCAGAGAAGACAGAGGCTGTGGGCGACGAGCTCGGGGAATTCCTCTGCCCTCTCGAGTGAAGCCCTTCAGTCACGTTTTCCAAAGAGACCAAACAGAACATCTTAACACGCTCGCTCGCCAAGTTGTGCCTCACACCGCAAGTCCTTGAGGGCTGGATCCAGGAAGGGCGTGCTGGCAGCCACGCCCCTGCCCCGTGGCTTTCCTGAAGGCTCTCAGTCTGCAAGACACAGCTGGAGTACGTCTGGGTGCCTGTCATCTCCCAGGGGCTCTGTGCATTGTCTCAAAGAGGAAGCCAGTCCGGGAGAGGCGAGGAGGCAGAGAGAAGGCTGTGTCTCATGCAGCTTTGCCTTTTCCAGAATGGGGCCAGGCCTTTTAGTTTTGTGGCTTGTTTATTTTTTGCAGAATTTGGGTTCGTAGTTCGGCTTGCTTCACCAGACTAGGATGGGGAAGAGCGTGCCTCCCCCCCCACTCCGCAGTCCTCTCCGTCCCCGGGGCCCACGGACCCCGGGGCCGGGCAGAGAAGAAAAATGAAATCCTTCTCCCTGCAGACAGGCAGTCATGCTTCGATGATGTTCACCGAGGGCTTGTTTGGAAACTGGG
The DNA here is from genome assembly GCF_003009895.1 of Hyaena hyaena. Taxonomy (NCBI): domain Eukaryota; kingdom Metazoa; phylum Chordata; class Mammalia; order Carnivora; family Hyaenidae; genus Hyaena; species Hyaena hyaena. The sequence continues at coordinate 1,526,774 of NW_024080635.1, read as the reverse complement.
AGGAGAAAAACGAGAGAAGCAGCCCGGGCTAATTGAACAGACTTCTTGCAAGGTTGGAACTAGGGAGAGGGCACGAGCCGGAAGGGCTGCAGCCTAAAAGCCAGGCTCTCGTCCCACGTGGAAGGAAAGGAGTGGCCCTGCCCGTGTGCCTCGTCTCTCTGCCTTCTCAAACCCAGCCTTCGGCCTCACTCCCTTAGTGGCCAAGACTGGGGGCTGGGCCCTCGGCCCCCTGTCCACCCCCCTGGCAGGGCCATCCCGCCGGCCGGTTCTCGCGCATTCCTCCAGGCCTGCCTCTGACCGCGGCCTCCGCCACTGGCATTGTTGAGGTGCTTCTGGAGATGGGGGTTAATGAGAGGCTTCAGGAAAACGCGCCAGAAAGAGAGAAGCCGAGAGAGAGGACAGCAAGCCAGGGGGTGTGAGGAGACGGAGGGAGGAGGACATGTGGAGAGGGCCAGATGTTTGCTGGATAATCATCGTCAGAGCCGTGACATCTTTCACTTCTCCACCGTCTCTTCGGAGCTGCTCAGAGCGAGCACTGAAAAGGTTTTCATATCTGTTTCGCAGAAGAGGAAACGAAGGCACAAAGAGCTGAAGGGCCTGCTCAAGGTCACACGGCCCAGCAGGGGGGGAATGGGCCTAGAACGCCCTACGCCCTACTCGCGCCATCCCACACCAACCAAGAGCTCTGCCCTCCCCAGTCACCGCGCTTGGTGAGCCCCGCTGGCCCCTGGAGAAGGCCCAAGATCAACTTGCTGTGTCCCGTGTGTCACACAGGCAGCGGCCAAGCGTGGCCCTGCCCAGCTGCAGCCACGCGGGCACCCGAGCTGAGCCCAGGGGCCGCCCACCCCGGCCCAAGACCCACTCTCACCTTGCTGCGGAGAAGACCTCCGCCTTGGTGCTCTGGTGTGCTGGTTTCCGACGCACTCTTGGTTTTCTCCTTGTTGTTATTGGGTTCATTGTCCTTGATAATGTCGTACTGGCGGCAGAAGAGGGCGATGACGCCTGGGGGTGGCGGGTGGGGGGACAAGGGAGAGCAGTGAGTGAGAGGCCGGAGCTCGAGGCCCGCCTGCCTGCTTCATTCCCACTGGCACCCGCTGAGCCCGTTAGATACTGAGCTCCGATGGCCTCCCCCCCGGCACCACTGCAGCGGCTTACCTCTGGCCCCTGTGTCCACCTGTCCCCCACTAAGCCACCCCCTTTGCTACCGCTGGGCTGATCGTCCCACGACACGCACCTGATCCCGTCTCCCACCTTCCCCCTGTTAAACCTCTGACAGCTCCCCTTTCCCCTTAGGGGCAATAGAAACAGTAACACTCGCTGAACGTGTGTCAGGCCCTGTGCGATGCACTTGACATGGCCGATGCCACCAAGTCCTCACAGCGCCAGGAGGGTACCTGTAATGGCCCTCCCCAGGTTACCAGTGAGGACGCCGATGCAGAGCGCCTACTCCAGGGCCCGTGGTGGGGGGAAGCCGGGGTGTGCGCTCCAGGGCCTGCGCTCCGCTAGCTGTTCACTGTTAGCAAACTAATAAGACGTGAACGTCATAGATTTTGAAAGTCAGATACTATTAAGGCAGCTGACTCCAGCGCTGGTAGGTGTCTTCTCCATTTTTACCTCTGTGCTTTATTTATAGTGCTATTTCTTGATCTGTTTTAGATACTATCTTTGGCCTTTCCACCATGGCAGATACCCCGCTTCCTTCCCCACGATCCTAACAGAAGCACATCACAATCTTGGGTTAGTTCACCATGTTTTTATGGGTATCTAAGTACTGTCAGTGCCCAGTCTAATAACGCACCATAAACCTCTTTTGTATAATCTTTTCTTTTTGCCTTTTTCCTACAAGTGCCTGGTTTTCTTAAGTTCTTATTCATGTATTTTGAGAGAGAGAGAGAGAGAGAGAGAGAGAGAGAAAGCAGGGGAGAAGGGGCAGAGAGAGAAGGAGAGAGAGAATCCCAAGGAGGCTCCAAGCTGTCAGCGCAGAGGCCGACACAGGAGCTCAATCTCGTGAACTGAGACATCATGACCCGACCCGAAATCAAGAGTCTGACACTTAATCGCCACCCAGGCGCCCTACAAGAGCCTGTTCTTTGATGTGCCTACAGAACTTTTTTTCCCAAACACTTCTACAATCCAGCCTGCCCTCTCAACCCCCAAGCTAACGCAGATTTGGCACGGTGTTCCAGACCCTCAAAACTCCAGCCTCACCATCCTTCACTGTCCCCCTTCTACCTTCTCTCTTGGGCCACAGCTGCACTGAGCCAGACTGAACTTAATTTGTTTCTTCTACACGCCGTCATCAGAACACTGTTCCTTTTTTTTGGCTGCCTGGTGAACTCCTATTCATCCTGCAAAGCTCAATCCCCACGTTTCCTCCTCTCTGTGTTCTTCCTGATTTCTACTCCTAGCCCCAGAATTAACTCCCTCTCCTCTGCCCTCAGGTGATGGCACTCATCACGCTGAATTCCAGTTAAGTATGGGCTTGGCTCCTCCCAGACCCGGTTCCCTGCAAGCCCAGGGCTCTCCTTCGTCACGACCGTAGTGCTACTATCTGGAACTGGGTGGCCGTTCAGAAAATGCTGGCTAAGTGCCAAGATGACGTTTTTCTTTATCCTCAGGTAGCTCACAGACGAGTGGGAAAAGGGAGAGACATGAGCCCAACTACCTCGTCTAAGAAAAGCTAAAGAGAGGGACAAGCAGTGCATTGTGGGAGCGCATGCAAGACGGCCATTCTCATGGATGGACTGGGAGATTTTATGGAGGCCATCTCCGAACTGGGTCTAGACGGACAAGTGTGTTACGAAGGTGGCCCAAGCCTGAAGCAGCTGGAGGCCCAGGGACCCAGAAGGAGGCATGGCTGCTGCAGCCGTGGCCAGCAGGCAAAGGGGCTGTGGGTGCGTCCACCCCAGGTGGCTGAACTGAGGGAGAGAAGGGCAAGCGCTCACATAACCAGTCCTCCAAGGCAGCTCTCAACCTACTACGTTCTTTGTGAGAAGTCAGATCTGGCCCCCAGAGCCGGACTTCGGGCTTCTCACGTTCTCTCTCAGCTGCCTCCAAGCTGCAGTGCGAGAAGGGGTCTGGCCAGGGGCCTTCATTCCCCCGAGGTCGAGTGAGTTAGATAGAGCGTGGAGGCAGACTCACCGGCCCACATGAACAGGACCACCACGATGATCAGCACCTCGCCGGTTCGCAGCTGTTGGCTTCTCCCCATCTCCTTCATGGTCACCTCATCTGTGGAGAGGGGGACACTAGGTCCAAGGCTCCGTTCATTCCCAGCCACCCCTCTAGGGCCAGTCCCAGGACCTTAAGTGCTTATTTCTGTCGGTGCCCAGACATCTAACAAAAAGAGATTCGAGAACTCGCCGATGGCTACTTGGGGCAGCAGCAACAGGGCCTTGACCCGAAGCTGAGAGGAGACACCCCCAGTGTTTCGGGGACCAGGGTGACCTCCTCTCTCAGGTACTGCTTTTTTTTTTTTTTAATATTTTTATTTATTTCTAGGAGAGAGAGAGAGACAGCGTGAGTGGGGGAGGGTCAGAGAGAGAGGGAGACACAGACTCTGAAATAGGCTCCAGGCTCTGAGCTGGCAGTCAGCACAGAGCCCGACGCGGGGCTCGAACCCACGAACCGCGAGATCATGACCTAAGCGAAAGTCGGACGCTTAACCGACTAAGCCACCCAGGCGCCCCATCTCAGGTACTGCTTTACTAGGCAGCAGGGTGGGGGGGTTGGTGCTTTCCTCAAGACTCACCCAGCCCTCCCCCCCAACAGTGCTCTGGGCCTGCCTTTGTTCTTGGCCGCCATCTTCTCCGCCTCGCGTGGGGTCTTGAAGAGCACTGGCTCGCTGGCTGGACTCTGGCCCTGAATGGAGATGGCCTGCACGTGCACAATGTACTCAGTGTCCTCCTCCAGGTCCCAGAGGGCGCACGAGCGGGTGGTGGTGTTGACCTCCTGGATGAAACGCAGCATCCGCACGTCCTTCTTCTGCCAACGCAAAGGCCAGGCCCGCTGCTGTCAGCGCCCCGCCGCCGACCCCACTCTGCCCACCTCTCTGGCGGTGACAAGGGGTTACCCGGCTACCGTGCTTTTATAAAGAAAGTCTTTATACACAGAAGCTTCCTCACCTCCGGCAGGGAGCTATCGTTATCTCTGTTTTCCAGATAAGGAGACTGGGTGCCGAGAGGTTAGAGAAGTTGCCCAAGACTACCTCTCCAGAACTTGAGCCGGGTCCCTAACCCCGGTCTTGTGTTTAATATCAAACGAGGCTCTCGATTCCCAGATTCCAGTCAAAGGCCCCTGAGCCTTCCTCACTGATCCGTTCCCCTCTGGGGTCCCCGTTCCAAGCCATGCGTGCAATTCTTCTGCCTGTCCCTCTTCCTCCTTGTTCCCCTTCCTTTCTATTTCTGTACCCCCTCCTCCCCATCCCCTGCTACTATCTTGATGTGTCCTTGCCTCCCAGACCCTCGAGGGTTAGGGTTACCTGCTGAGAGATGGCAAATCCGATGACAACCTCATCCTCCAGGACATCCCAGCTCACCACCGCAGAGTTGGCCTTGAGGTGCCTGACAGTGACATTCACTGGGGCCGAGGGGCTGTCTGGGGGTGGGGAGGCACCTGAGCCTGAGCACCCCCTGCTGTGGGGCCCAGGCCCACTGTCTCATAAGTGGAAACCTGGGGAAGGTCACACAGTGGGGGAAGGAAGAAAGCAAGGCCTCCATGGGGCTGGCACATCTCAGTTCATCCGTGGCTGGAGAGCCAGGCCTGAGAGGCCCCAGGCTCCTCATGTCCAGGATGGGAGTCCCCACTGGTCACATTGGCGCCATCGGGGGTCCAAGTTAAAACTGACCGGCCTGGGCCAGGGCCAGATCTAATGGAGGGGTGGTAAGAGGTGGCAGAGGGGTGCGGCGGTAAGAGGTGGGGCAGGGGCAGGCATAGGTGCCCAGGGTTGTAGGTGCTGAAAATCAGTCTGATGAAAAGCAGTCAAAAGGACTCCCAGTCCAGTGCTCTTTCTACAATACCACACTGTCAAGTGAGTGACCTTGAGGGAAGGAGAAAGACCTAGAGGTCGAGAAGAGCCGGGCCAGGGTGAGCCCTGGGTTGGGACTAAGGATCACAAGAGGAACCCCCAATATTATAGTGAGCCAGGAGCCAGGCAGAAGGAAGCCTGGGGTGGGGCCTGGGTGAGCCTCTTCTCTACACTCTGCCAGCCTCGAGAGGCAGGGGGGCAGGTGGAAGGGGACGATGGGGTCACGCAGAGAAGGTTTTCTCAGGGGAGAGTCAAGAGTTTGGGAAGTTCAAGTCTTCTGGATACGGGAAAAGGATGAGAGGGGGTCGGTCAAGAAGGGAGAGTGACGGGGACGGTGGAGGTCAGGGAAGGAAGAACCTCTCTCTCTAGGAGAGGGGCCGTGAGTCACACAGCCTCTCTGTCTCCCAAGGGGCAAGTGCTGCAAGGGGAAGACCCGGCTCTGAGCAGCACCCTTCACCCCACAGAGGAGTGGACCTGAGGCCCCAGGGGCTGGGCCTGGGGCGACAAAGCCACAGTGGAGATAGAGACAGAGGGACACAGACAGGTGGCGGCAGACAGAACCAGAAAACAGACAAGTGGGCTATCAGAGACAGACGTAGAGAGGAAGCAGAGAGAGAGAGAGAGAGAGAGAGAGAGAGAGAGAGAGAAAGCACTGAGCCACAGAGAGATGGGTAGAGGGAGAGATGAGCGAGGCGCCAGAAGCCAAAGGGACACATACAGAGAGAGCCTCAGGAGAGCCGGGGCTGGGCGAGGGTGAGGCCGACACACGGGGCAGGCCAGACAGGGACTGCAGCAGGCTCAGGGGTCCACCCCACCCACCCAGAGCCCTAGGGTGCTGGTCCCCCTCCCCCTCACACATGCTCACGGAAGCTGGGACCCCATCCTGCTCCGACCTGCAGAGTTGTCCTGCAGGGCTTTGGGGACAGGGAGGGAGGCCCAAGGTTGGGGGACTCGTGTCCTCAGCTGCTCCCCGGGCCAGAGAAGGGAGCTCAGCTCGGGCACCTGAGGCAAAGGCCTGGGGTCAGGGCCATGGGATGAGGGGGCCGGGGATCACAAGACCCTGGACCCCAGAGACCCCAGAGCTGGAGTGGTAGGCAGGGGGGTCAGGGGCCGGAGGACGGGCCTGGGGGTCAAGAGGTGGGGAAAAGGCCGGGGCCGGGTTGGGGGGCGGGGAGGCAGGAAGGGGCCCCGAGGACTCCCGCCCGACCGCCCCGCGCCGAGCCCCCCGAGCCCCCGCCCGGGCCCCCTTACCCGCCTGCACCAGCGCGAGGCAGACGCAGCCCAGCCACAGGCGGAGCGCGGCGCGGGGCGGCCCGGGGCGCATGGCGGCTCGTCCGGCCGGCCGGCCCGGGGCGGCGCAGGGGGACGCGGCTCCGGCGCCCGGCGGCCGCTGGAGCTTGCGCTGCGGCCCGCGGCCCGCCCGGCCCGGCCGCCCCGCGCCGCCCCGCGCCGCCTGCATGTCGGCTCCGCGGACAGCGACTCCCGCGCGGCGGCGGCGGCGGCGGCGGCGGCGGCCGCGTCCACGTCGGGCGCCCGGGGGGCGGGGCGCCCCCGCTGCGGGGAGAGGCGCGGGGCGGGGTGAGGGCGGAGGGCACCCCCACGCCCGCCCCCTCGCGGCCCGCCGGCCGCCCGGGGCCCCCACCGCTAGTCCGCGCGCAGCTCCTGTCCCCCCAGCACGCGGCCCGACCCGGCCCCAGTCCTGCCCTTCCCCAGGGACAGGGAGGACGCGCGCCCCGAGACGCAAATCGGTGCCCCCTTCAACCCCCGCGGCTGGCCCGCCCTCCCTCGGCCTGGGGGGTCTCCATCCTTCACCCCAGACCCGAGGCCTTGCAGGCCTGGACAGACGGGAGCCGAGGGGAGTGTCACAGCAGGGAGTAGGGGGGACTAGAGTGCCCGGTAGGCGCTGGGGTGCATTCAGTAGGTGCTCAGTGTTTCAACGCGGCGGGGAAGAGGGTGCTCCGACTCACTGGAGACCTAGCTCTGTGACCCCGGCCAGTCCTTCCCCTTCTTGGGATCTCCATTTTTATCTCCATGAGAATAACAACCCGCGCCTACTAGGTGCCAGACGCTGTGCCGAGGGCTTGACTTGCGTGATGCCCCTTACATCCCACCGAACCCCTTAAGGTGCGCTCTGCGGCCCCCGTTTTGCACAGGAGACTGCAGCTCAGAGAGGCCACTTGACTTGCCCGAAGACCCACAGCAGAGCCAGGGTTTGAACACAGGCTGATCTGACTCCCACACGTGTGCTTGACTCGATTATCTCCCCACCCAGAGTGAACTCACCCCCCCTACCATCCCTGAGATCCTAGAACTTGCCTGTGCCAGCTGCTCCCCAGCCAGAGAACAATCTGGAACAATCTCTTCCAGAGAGCTCGGGAGGGAAGGGTAGCTCCAGCCCCTCCCCAACCATTCTAGCCTGGCTGAGTGCTGTGAGCAGTGAGTGAGCTAATGACTCTAAAGTGCAGGGGGCTTTGGAGACTTGTCAAGTAACCACAGTTCATAAAGGGCGCGGACGGCACCTCCCTCAACACCTCGGGGACACCCACATGTCTCCCGCTCTCTTCTGCCCAATCCACCTCTTTTGTTTTCTTGAAGAGGCAGAGCGCTGCCCGTGCCCTGCCTCTGCTACCCTGTCCCTAACAAGGGGACCTCCGGAACAGCAGCCATGGAGGGAATGCCCCCACCTTGTGTCACTCTCCACCCTGAGTCCCCATCAGAGAAACAAGGTTGAGGAGGGCGGCACAGACCGGGACCCTAGGGCCCTTGACATGGAGGGGCTCCCACAGCTCCAAATGAGGCTCTCCCCCCACTCTGAAATTCCACCATTGGAGGGGGAGGGCATTCCTTTGGGTCTTAGAGACCTTGCGGTCTTCCCCAGACTCCCAGGGAAGAGCTAACCCTTTTTTGAAAAGGGACACACGGCAAAGTTATCCCACAGAAAGGCTTCAAAATCTCCCTCCGCCCACCATTTTATTTTTATTTTTTTTTTATTTCTAAGGGAGAGAGAGACAGCGTTTGCAGGGGAGGGTCAGAGAGAGAGGGAGACACAGACTCTGAAACAGGCTCCAGGCTCTGAGCTGGCAGTCAGCACAGAGCCCGACGCGGGGCTCGAACCCACGAACCGCGAGATCATGACCTAAGCGAAAGTCGGACGCTTAACCGACTAAGCCACCCAGGCGCCCCTCCGCCCACCATTTCAGATCGGCACACTGAGATCCAGAGATGGAAGGAGCTCCCGGAGATTCACACAGTGGCTCCCGAGGAGCAATGGAGCCCTCCTCTCCTACTGCCCAGCCCAGGACTCCTTGCTGACCCTCAAGTTTTTGTGGGTCACCTTGGAAGGGATAGGATAGGATGGAGCTCAGGGATTCTCACTGAGAGGGAACCCAACTGGCCGGCCCATCAGCACCGCCAGGCCTGCTCTGCTTGGCAGGCTGAACCCCCCACCCCCAGCCCCATCTGCTTCCTCAGCCACCTACCTTGCGCTGGGGGCAGCCTCAGATGGGACCTCCACCTGTTTGGGGCAGGAGCCAAGGAGCCAAAGCACCTCTCTCTCCTTTCTCCTTTCTCCTCTCTCCTCTCCTCTCCCCCCCCCCCCCCCCCCCCCCCCAGCAGCTGCCTTCTGCCCCACCCTGCCTGGCGCCGCCCCGCCAGCTGCAGCTTGGCCCCTTGGGACCCCCTCACCCACCAGGCAAGCAAAGACAACCCGGGGCCTGCAGGAGCAGCTGGAGTCTCCTTAGGCCTCATCGCAGGAGCCAGCAGGGAGGAGAGGGGTCGGTTAGAGGTCACACAGTCCGCTCCTGTCCCTGCTGGGGAGAAAAGGCAAGAAGGGAGAGGGTCCTGGTGGGGTCTGGAGTCCAGTCTAGCGCCGCGGGAGGCGAGGGAGGGGGGAGTCTCAGCGCCACCTGCTGGCCTCTCCAGATATAACCCCGGGCAGATGTAGGGCACTGGGAGGGGGTGATGGCTGTGTCTAAGGGTTTGAGAGGGAGGGGGGAAGTGGTTGGAGGAGAGCGTGAAAGACAGGGAGGATTTGGAGAGTCGTGCCTGTGGAGGTGCAGCCTTCCCAGGCCCCATGGTGCATGGGTACTTGGGCATTACCGGAGTCAGGGAAAAAGTCTTGATCCCTGGAGTCTGGCAACCAGTGGAAGCAGGGTGGGGGATGGGAAGAGTTGGGAAGATTTAGAGCCCCTGCTGGTGATCTTGGGAGAGGTCACCAGGACCAATCCACTTTATGGGCACAATCTGTACACCATCTCTTAGCACAGGGCTAAGTGCAGGAAGCACTCAATAAGTGTGTGTTGAATTTGTGGAATCAATTTGTTCTCCTAACATATATCGAATGAGCACCTATTACGTACCAGGCTCTGTGCAACATTCTGGAAATACAGCAGTGGAAGAATGAATGCATGCATGAGCGAGAATCTGGGGGGATTGAAAGATGGGCCTCTGTCCTCCCAGGTGGCACCTGGCTCCATTTGGAGGACCCCACAGACATCTCCTAGGGGGCTGGCTAGTCACGAGGACTTGGACCCTCCTGAGGGTCCAGAGCTGCCCAGAGTCCTAGAACCTCACCCAGGCTGCAGGTGCCCAGCCCAGCCCCCCAGGTAATCATTTACAATGGGAAGGCTCCTCTTCACAGCCTAGAATGGTCCTGGCCCTGTCTAACGGGTCTCCCTAGAAACTACCACCCCCCCGCCCCCGCCCCCACCCCCCGCCAAATCACAGGAAGAATCAGAAGGGCAGGAGATGGCTTTGGGCACATAATCAAGCACCTACCAAGAACTTGGCTTTTTGTCCACATTATTCTGAGTTTTAGGCTGGCACATGTTATTGGCTCCCGTTCCAGATCAGGAAGCTGAGGCTCAGAGAGGTGTGAATACCCTCCCTGGGTCACACAGCCAGTGAATTACAGAGTCTGCCTACCTCCTCCCTTTCCCCCTGGGGGCTCCTCAGGGCAGGAACCCTGGCCCAGGGTTCACTAAAGGACATACATTTTCCTTCCCTGGAGGGGGCTTGCTGCTCATAGAGGCAGCTGCTAAGCTCAGGCCCAAGATCACCTAGGAGCCCCCAAGCCTGCTACTCTTGATCTTGGGGTCATGGGTTCAAGCCCCACACTGGGGGAAGAGATTACCTAGAAAAATAATATCCTAAAAATGAAATATCAGAGAGAACACTGACCTCTGGACCAGGGAGCACCAAGGGTCTAAAGAGGCCAGATGAGGGGTGTCTGGGTGGCTCAGTTGGTTAAGTGTCAGACTCTTGATTTCAGCTCAGGTCACGATCTCAGGGTCATGAGATCAAGCCCTGCATCTGGCTCTGCACTGGGTGTGTAGTCTGCTTCACATTCTCTCTCTCTCTCTCTCTCTCTCTCTCCCCCCTCTGCCCCCTCCTACTCTCCCTCTCTCTCTTTCAAATAAATGAATAAATAGGTCAGAAGAGAGCATTAATTTAAAAGGAAAGCAGGGAGGGCTTCTGGGAGGAGGTGATACCTGAGCTTAACTAATTCTGAGAGTCAAGTGCAGATTAGTCAAACGAGGGGGAAAGGGCAAAGAGAAGAAGGAATCTTTGGCCCTGAGGTCCCCGAGAGCAAAGTGCAGGGCAGGGTGGGAGGAGCTGCTATGAGCTCTGGGGTGTGACGCTGGGAACAGGAAAAACAGCCCTGGATTTGGAAGACTGTTTCAAGCTGCAAGAGAAGTTGGGCTAGGGAAGGACTTTAAGATTATTTTTTTAATGCTTTTTTATTTATTTTTGCGAGATAGAACATGAGCAGGGGAAGGGCAGAGAGAGGGGGCGAGAGAGAATCCCAAGCAGCCTCCAGCTCCCAGGAGGGCTTTATTCATCCAACAGATATGTATGAACACCTATAGGTCCTGGGGACACAGCTGTGACCACGATGACAAGATTCCGCCCTCACGGATCTCACATTCCAGTGGGAGAGACAGGCAACAAACAGTGAGCTAATGACTAAATAAAACACCTTCAGAGACTCCCCCAGGCTATGAAAAGGATGCAGTGGCGTGGCAGGGAATGGCTGGGTGGGGTAACGTTAGGTAGTGTGTGGTAATGGCTACCCCAGGTTTCCTGATTGGGTAAAAGAGACGTCCTCAAATCGCTTCGGTTCTTCGGAGTCTAAGGAACCGACTCCCATCTGACCACACCCAGAGAGGTTGAGAATCTTGCCCAGCCTCACACAGCCAGTCAATGACAGCCCCATGTCTCAAACTGCCGCCAACTCTAAGGCCCATTCTGCCTTCGGAGACAGATTCTCAGCTACAAACTACAGCCCCCAAGATCCCTCAAGAGCAGTGGGGCCAGAGGCCCTGTTGTGGGAGCCCGGATGTGGAGGAGGCTGCAGTAGGAAGTGAAGGCAGCCGGACTAAAACTTCTCCCCCACCAGTGAGGGGTGGAAGGACAAGAGCCTGGGAATCAGATAGCCCTTAGACTCCAACCTCTACTCAACCTTGGTCGGCTGGGTGACCTCAGGTACCACCATCTGAAGTGAGGCTCCAAGGTCCAAGGGCCTGCCCGCCTTTCACATCCCAGGTACTGGAGAGCCTTCCTCCGCCTGAAGGAACATGGTTGCACAGAGCCAGGAAGCGGCCAGGAGAGGGCGCCTCATTGGCTATAGTGAAGCCAACGTTGCCCAGAACAGAAGAGGCTCCAGGAACCGAGAGCCCCAGCTTGGGGGAAGCTGTCCGGCTTTGCCCCGGAGGCCAGCTCCCAGGTGCGCAGACCACGGACTCGGCGGCCAGGCAGAACGTAGGTCATACTGTCCCTGCGCCGTGCACAAGTCACTGACCTTTCTGAGCCTCAGTTTCCTCATCTGTAAATGGGTCTAACAATCGTGCCTGCCTCACAGGTTTCCGTGAGGAGTCAGTTAGTGAAGATCAACCCCATAAGGGCTGAATACATAGGGGCTGCTGTTCTTGTCAGCAGTAGTGGTAGTTGTATCTTAAAGTTCCTGACTCAAAAGGTATCCATCCAATCAGTGGTAGCTATGACAATGACGATGATGAGGATAATGATGGAGGACTCAGTTTCAATTTCCTAAGCAGGGAGCACCAGCATCTACAGAGCTGGGATGCTTCCAGTGACAGGGAGCTCACTACCCCCTCAGTAGCCCATTTTCACTGTTAGAGCATCTTCCTGCTGAACGGTCCCTCCTGGACGATGCCCCCCTCCCCCTGGCCCTCTGCTGAACTCATTACTCAGGTTGACCTGGCTAGTCTGGCCTCTGAACTCAGGCCCCCGGTGGGTCATGTTGCTGTTCAGAGTTCCTGTTCTGCTGACTGGGAGAAGTAAATGGAAGGAAAGCTCCTGCTGTCCCCCTACAGTCCTGAGTCTCAAGAATGGCTGGATGCTGGAGCAGGAATCCGATGACCCAGAGCCACAAGCCCAGAAACCCTGGCATTCTAGTTGGGAGGCTTCAGCTCCTGCCCCACCCCCTTTCAGGCCTCCTCATCTGTGTTTGTGGGTCCCCGGGAAGTGCGCGTGGGTCTGGCACCAACAGGTCTGGTGGGGAGGGCAGGAGTCACACAATCCCGGACTCACACCCTGGCTTGGCCCCTGCCTACCGTGGCAAATCCCCCACCTCTGAGCCTGTTTCTTCACTGGGCACCCGTCTCAGAGTGGCGTTGTGGGGAGTACGGGTGTCCTCCGTGAAAAGGAAAACGCGGTACCGGGCACATAGGAAGTATTGACAAGTGCCTCATGTCCCTTGAGTGGGTCACGGTGGCTCTGGGAGTGGCTTCTGTCAGGCACGATCATGTCCTGATCCGTTTCTCGGTCAGCGGGCACCTTGTGCGTGTGCCTGCCTGGGCCTGCCTGTGCAAGGGTGCGCCTGTGTGTTCACAAGGGGGGAATGGGTGTGCACACACGTGCACTGGGTGTGTATGCATGTGCAAGCATGTGCACGAGTACGCATGTGTATGTGTGCTTGTACCTGAGGCTCTCCAACCCGGGGATTCCCAGGGCACATGCATACTTGCAGGTCCCCGTGCAGAGTCCCTGCACTGATTCGGGAGACCCCTCTGTTCACTGTTACTATGGAAACAAAGAGGCAATCCTCAGTCTCTGGGAGAGCCTGACCTAGTCTTCCCAGCAAGGGAGGCCGATCAGGAACATGAGGCCCTAGGATACGGCGACCTCAGCCTCTAAGGGTTGGGTTCTGGGACTCTGGGAGCCTCGGAACCCTGGGGGAAGCCCACGCTTCTCCAGGGCATCCTGGCTTCCTGGGAAGAGCTCAGGAAACAGAGCTGGGGCTCATCTTGGATCCGGCTCTAATCCCATGAGCAATCTCAGGCAGGGAACGCCATCTCTTTGTGGCTCTGTTTCTTCATCCATAAAATGGGGCCAGCAGTGGGTGCCAGCCCAATCCTTCAGCTGGGATGTCAACTTTCCTCTCCCTGGGGGGACCTACCCTCTAGGCTGTATGAGTGTGCGCCCCCGAGCCCCGCAGCGCCACCCAGCAGCCTCCTTCAGGTGCACTACCCTCCGGTGTTGGTGTCGTGTGGGCTCCTCACAGCAGCTATGGGAAGGAGGCGGTTCACAGAAGAACCGAAGCTCCGGGAGAACACAGCTGGCTGTGGTGGGATCATGTCTGCCGCCCCCACTCCTGTGGGCCCAGCCTTGCCCTACGTGTGCGATCTCTCAGGCCACTGAGCCCCGCTGCAGGGGTGACTGGGGATTCTATCAGCTTTTCTAGATTGTGAGGGGCGGGGAGGTGGGAGCGAGTCATCCTGTGGCCAAGGGCCCTGGGCAACCCCCCAGAGCAGAGCTGGGGCTGCTAGAAGGCTTCTGGGGGACAGATCCCAATTTAGGAAGGACTTTAAAAATTGGGGGTGGGCAGCACCTGGGTGGCTCAGTCGGAAGAGCTTGCAACTCATGATCTCGAGGGCATGAGATCGAGCCCCACGTTGGGTGTAGAGATTACTTAAACAAACAAAAAAAACCTTAACATTTTTTGAGGGGTGCCTGGGTGGCTCAGTCAGTTAAGTGTTGGACTCTGGACTTTGGCTCAGGTCATGATCTCATGGTTTGTGAGTTCGAGCCCTGCAATGAGCTCTGTGCTGGCAGAACAGCCTACTTGGGATTCCTTCTCTCCCCCTCTCTCTTTCTTCCTCTCTTTCTACCCCCACCATCCTCTATAAAAAAATAAATAAATAAATTTTAAGAAATAAAGACATGTAAGAACTAAAAAAATTGTTTGGACTCTTTAGATTTTGACTCAAGTCTCAAGTGAGATCGAGTGCCTGCATGCAGGTTGTAGACATGCAGATAGAATTTCATATACAGTTACAAGTGAACACTCAGCTTCCTGCCCTTTATCCGACTTCCAAGAGTGACTATTCCATTTGCTGTGACCCCAGGAACAGTTTTCAAACAGAGATATACCAGGAGGAGCTGCAGGAGCAGACTGAATGTGTAATGCAATGAAAATGTGTAAGAAGGACCCAAAAGCTTATTTGCCGGAAGAGCTGTCACAGAAGGGGCTACTTCTGATTTGAGGAGGGGGCAAAAGAATGGGCCAAGGCAAGCCATTGAGCCTGAGGCGCTTCCAGCTAAGAGTTGCTTTCACCAGCAGAGGGAAGAGGAAATATTGTGCAGACAAGGGGTGGCTGGGATGTGACCTCACCTACCGGCCTCACTTTACCCCACCCCAGCCTAAGTTAAAACCTACATGCAGGGAGATGGGCGTCAGGGAGCCCCCTTCCCTCAGCTTTGACTCCAGATCCCTTCTTCAGCTTAGGGGAGATCCTAGCCATCTGTAGAGGAGGTGATGGGCCTTGGGGGAGTTTTCAGAGGAAGGTGGAAGGTAGGAGCTGAGGTGGAAGGCAAGGGTTGGGTGTATCAGGGAATGTCTCCAACACGCACCTACTCTAGTAGGCGGTGGGGAGCCATGGAAGGTTATTAAGCAGGGAGGAAGGAGATTAGATGCGGAGAAACCAAATGCTGGGGAGCTAGGTGAGGACCAGGTATAATACAGGGCCATCAGAGGAGGGAGTGGGGGGACGGGCAGGGGGGGAGGACAGGGCAAGCCTGAGAGGCATGCTTTGGTTGAACTCTGGCTTGGGAAGGAAGCGTGGGATGAGGAGGAGGGAGGGGATCCTGGAGGGGACCCAGGCGTGGGCAGGCTGGGTGGACGGCCACAAGCCAGTGCTGGCTGGCTGCAGTCTGAGGTGTCTGCGGGCTGGAAATACAGGCTTTCCTGGGAAGAAGCCGAGGTCAGTGGGGCTGTTTTTGTCCACTTTCCCAAAGCTGGGAAGGGGCCATAACAAGATGTGAATGCGCGTCTGTTTCCCTGCAATGTCTGTAGGTTCACACTGAGGGACCAGCAGAGGTGCAGCCCCTTTCTGTTTCCCTTTGGGTCCTGGATTCTGACCTTGGCAGAGAGATCAGCTGCTCTTTTTTTTTTTTTTTTTTCTTGAGAGACAGAGAGAGAGAATGCTCACAGGAATGGGAAGGGGCAGAGAGAGAGAGAGAGGGAGAGGGAATCTTAGGTAGGCTCCAAGTCTAGTGCAGAACCCACCTAGCACAGAACCCTCCTCGAGTGGAATCCAACGGGACTTGATCTCACGACTGTCAATCAAGAGTCAGATACTTAACTGACAGAGCCACCCCTGAGCTCCTCAGCTGCTCTTACCCTGGAGCAAGTGGGGCACGAATATAATGAATCTTACCCAGGAGTTGGTGCTTTTCTTGGGGGCACCATGGGCACCCTGCCACTGCGGAGCCCAGGAACCTCAGGGACTCTGCAGGTGGGATCTTTAAGCCCAAACTCCTGCTCGGTAGAGGGACCATCTTCAACCAACCCCCACCTTCCTGATGCCCCCACCCCAGCGAGGCCCTGTTAACTCTCGCTGGAGCTGACACAGCACTGACTGGGTGCAGGCCCAGGGTCCCAAACTCTACAAACTTCCTCTCACTTAATCCTCACAAAGGCCCTTCAGGGAGGCATTAAAATCATCCTTGCCGTTTTATAGATGAAGGAACCACTCGAACCTTCAGGAGGTGAAGGGCCTTGCCCCCTCCACGGTGGGGGTGGGGAGGGCGGGTCAGGCTAAGGCTGCTGTGTGATGTGGTCCAGCAGCTCTCTGTAAAGTGAAGCTTGCTGGAGGGATGCCACCACAGTCTGATCTCAGTTTTGCAGGCCCAGCTTGCAGGACTTTCCCAACACCCCCACCATCCCCATTGTGTCCCTCGGGGCCCAGCTCCCTTGGGAACAGCCAGGCCCGCCCCCTCCCCTTCCCGGGCTGTGCTCTTGGCAGCTCTACGGCCCTGGGCTCTGGTCCCGGGGTGGTCCCTGGCGGTGGGAGGGGTGGGCAGAAGCAGGGATCAGTTGGGCTAAGACTGGGGCCTCCGCGGAGGCCCTCAGACCCCCATCTCTGGGTCCACGGTGCTCCCGGCTGGGGTGGGCAAGGCCCTTTGGAAAGGGGTGGCTTGAGGTTTAATCACTTTATCAATGTTTGTTTGTGTAATTCAGCCTTGAGATGCTTTTCCCTCCATCTGTCCCCACCATCTGCTCCCATCAGGATTTTCCAAACCATTTGGGACCTAAGAGGGGAGGGTGGGGGCTGCGCCTCTGAGGGGGCTGGGGAGGGGCTGCGTCCACCTACCTCACTGAGAGACTTCCAGAGGGGAGCCTGGGCTCCTGAGTCACATGGAATTGGGTTCAAATTCCGGCATTGTTACTTTCTTGCTGTATTCCCTCCAGCATGTGGCCTCACTTCTCTGAGCCTCAGTCTCCACATCTGTGAAATGGCAGTAACATTATTGACTCCTCAGGATTAGTTCAGATCAAAGGAGGTGACGGATACCTGCAAAGTACCTTGCATACAACAGGTGCTCAAGAGATATGCAGTCCCTTCTCCATTCACCTCCCCACTTGCTTCTCTCTCTGGCATCCCTCTTTAGTGCTGGAGGAGGGCAGCCACCTCTGGTTTCTGTACCCCAGCCCCACTCCTCAGACCCTGAGGACACCCCCTCCGGTGAGACTTGCTCTTTCTTCTATGCCTGTGGGTCCTGCTCACCCCTCACTCAACATCTACCCTAAGCAGTGCTTCTCCCCCCCTCCTCGATGCCTCAGTCTGGGGTGGGAGGGGGATGAGTATCATCAGCAAGGACACCCCTTCCTCACCCCTACAACAGGTTTTCATAGAGCCCTTCAAATCTGCACGCTTCTAGGGCCACTGGGGCCTCCTGCCTACTATGCTCATGTGCAGAATTTCAGGCCTGAGGAGACAGTGAGGCAGCAAATGAGGCATGTCTCGTACGTACTCGGTGAGGGGGTTTGACAGGGGGTGTCAAGGGACCCAGGTCACTTGTCTAGGCTTTCTGTTCCAAAAGGGGAAAAGACTTGCTCCAGGTTACCCAGAAGCGAGGGACCCAGGCAGGCTTCCTGCCAGCTGCCCATCCGGCCCCCTTTTCTGGGTTATATCTCAGGCCATTAGGTCTTGGGCCTTGGTGTACAGTGTAGGGGCCCCCAAGCCTTCCTCTTTGGCTCGGGGCGGGGGGGGCTTCCCAATGCTTTTTAGGCCCCCAAGAGGGGAGAGGTGGCTGATGGGAAGTAGTACAGAGCCTAGCAGGGTCTAAACTCTGCCCCCAGACCTACCTCACTCATTCCACGTACAGGGAACGTCAAAAGGAGGTGAAGCTTCCAGAAGCCCCAACTACTGGTGAGACAGAATTCAGACTGGGGGCCCCCGAGGGCGGGGCATCAGAGTTACCCTCACAGGGAAGAGAAACAGTGGGACTAGAAGAAGGCCCCAGAGGGGCTAAGCCAAGAAATCAGCCTGTAGGAGGTCAAGCTGGCACGGGGTAGTGGGAGGAAGCAGAGATAGTGGCTGGGCAGCACCCTGTGAGGGTAAACTGCGACCCGCCACCCCCAAGGATGGAGAGGAGGATCCAGAGCGGGCTGGGAAGATTCTCCGGCTCCAGGCAGAGAGAGAGGAAGGAGGAGGACTGGGAGGAGAGGCCCAGGCAGTGAGTGCTGGGCAGTGCCTTCATCTAGCAAACAGGGCAGGCTCGCCAAGCCTAGTGGGGACGATGGAAGAAGCTTGTCACTCCAGGGGCCTGGGGTAGAGGCTGAGCAGCAAGTCTCTCCCTGCCCCCAAGGCCTCACACAGGAGGCAGCTGGGAACCACCCACGGGTGTCTGGCATCTCTCACGCCTCCACTGGGGGTCTCAACACCAGAGCCAAGGCACACGGAGGAACTGATGTTCTAGAGGGCCCACATGTCCAACCCCCCACCCCCGCCTGGCTCCCCAGCTCCTCCAGTTGAGACCTCCCTATCCTCAAGCAGGAAGGACTAAGACTAGACTTTGACCACTTGAGCAGCCTGGTCGGGGACCTGGAGGTAGAGCTTGATCTGAGCCCTGGAGAGCCAGGGGCCTCCTAGCTGCCACCGAACTAGGAGGAGCTGTCCAGTCGGAAGGCAGATGCTGTCAGCTCACCTTCAAAGTAACCAGACTCATCCCTCTCTCATCCTGAAATGGCCCCCTTCTTCCCCCCTGGCCCCCTTTCCTCAAGTCTGTTCTTGACAGAATGCCGGAGTAAGCTTAACCTGAAAGTCATACCCTCACTATGCTCAAGGCCCCAATCTAGAGCACCCCATCTCACCTGGAATAAAATCTACAATCCTTGGAATGGTCTTAAGCACTTGCCACCATCCCAACCTCTGAACGCCGATCTCAGTTGTTCCTAAAATACTCATCTAATACATCACAGAGTTGACTTGTATATTTTGTCCACGGTTTACTGCCCACTTCTGTAACCCCAATGCCTAGAACAATGCTGGGCACAGAAATAGCGCTTGATGAATATTTGTGCCATGAAAGGATGAAGGCATATGGATTCAAGTCCAAGCTTTCCACTCACCAGCTGTGAGACATGGGAAAAATCATTTAACCCCTCTGAACCTCCGGCTGCTCATTTGTGAAGAGGGGACATTAATAAGGCCCACCTCATAGAGATAAAGGACAAAATTCAATCCCAGGATGTGGGATTGTTGCAGACCTGGCTGAAGGAGGATGCAGCCCCCATCCTGGCAGGAGGAGCTGTCATGGGGGTCAGCGACTCGGGCAAAGGGCTGTCCTGTCTGAGGTAAGGTCCCTCAGCACTTCAAAACCCCCTCAGACTGGAAATGCACCCCAGTTCTCACATAGGACCATCTTGCACAGGCAGAGGCCGGGCACGGAGGGAGGGTATGGGAGGAGCAGTTTAGATCCATGTTGGGAGGTGAGGTTCATTCTGAGAGGGGTCGGGGCGGGGGTGAGATCCCGGGCGGTGGGCAGGAGATGGGGGCGGGGCTCTCTAAGGCCGAGGTGGGTAGGGGGCGTGTCTGCCCCCACCAGACCTCCCGGACGGGAGAAGTGGGAGCTGCCCCCTCGCGGAAGAGCCCCCAGCTCTGTTAGCTCGCGAGTTGAGGCGTGGTGGCTGGGAGGGCGCCTATCGAACCGCCCCGGATTCTGCCCGCGGAGCGACGTGCGGCTTCGCGCCCAGGTAGGCTTGAGGGTGGAGAGGCCGGGGTTGTCCCTGGCTCGGAAAGACGTCTCTGGGCACTGACACCCCGCCCCCGACCCCATTCGGGCTACCTGAGTCGAGATGCTGAGGAGATTGGAGACCTCTGTCCTCCTCCCCCGGCGGGCGCTCCCTAGTGAGGGGGCCGGGGAAGTGAGGGCGTCCCCTTCCCTCTCCCGGGCAGGGGCGGGGGCGGAGCCTAGAGCACCGCTTCCCCCCGCCCCGGGGTTGGAGGGGAAGGGGAGGAACAGGGACCCCCCCCCCCAGGGGAAGGGCTCCGGGCCAACGCCGCGGGGCGTCTCCCTGGCAGTCCCTCCCCCCGCCCCCCGCCCGCCCCTCCGGCCGCCTCTGCCGCCGCGCGCCGCAGCAGCGCCGCCTTCCCTGCGCAGTCGGTGTCTCCGCATCGCTGGGTGAGTGGGGGCCGCTCCGGCCGGGGCTGGGGGATGCGGGGAGGGGGCAACCCGGAGGGAGGGGGCCCCGTCCAGCCTCTCCAACCCCGCCGCTCCCGCGCCCCCTGGGGAGCCTCCTTCCGAGGGCGCTGGGAAGAAGGGGCTCCCCAGGGGAAGAGCCCGGCGCTCTCCAGGGTCCTGACCGCCGAGTGGCCAGCGGGGAGGAGTCGCGTTCCGGCCGCCTCGGAGCGCCCCCTCCAGGAGGGGCCCCGCGCCCAGCGCTCTGAAGCGTGGGCTCAGGGCGAGAGCTAGGGAGAGGTTTGGAGAAGGTCCCCGGGGCGAGTTTCTCAGGTCGAGCTGGGGGTCTTTTCCATTCGGGGGACTCGGGGTCTTGCGGAGACAACAGAACCTTCTACCACCCTCGTTTCCAAGTCTTCCGATTGGGAGGGGCAGTTCTGAGGGTGGCAGGGAGGAGGGGGGCTCTGGAAGATCTCTCCTGCCCAGCGCATCTCTCTGCCCCCGCCCCGATGACCCAGTTCCGTGGACCTTGAGGAGGGGACTAAGGGACACACTTCTCCGCCCCAGCCCCACGCATTTCCTCCGTCCCCTCCCACACACTTGTTCATTGGGTCCTCAGTCTGGGGCAGAAAAGGCTGCTTTAGAATGGAGGGTCACCAACTTGCAAAAACATGCATGTGACACACTGCTGAGGACACACACAAGTCCCCTAAATGGCCACTCAGGCACATCCCCCTCATACTGTGATGGGTGCGTACCTAGTCACATGCACACATATCTACTGAAACCCACGGGAGTCAAATGCCATGCAGAAACCAGAGACATATGTGCATACATGAACACAAGCACTCACACACATGTTCATCCAAATGTGCACAGAGCTATGTGCAAATGCACACACAAGGAACATCCTCACCCTGTCTCACTCACAGCTCTAGGCTGGGGGGGAGGGATTCACCTGCATACACCCCTACACTCTTGCCTGGCACTGCCTGGCTGTCTCCTCTCCATTGCCTTCCCCTCAGTCCTCCACACCCTAACCTCCTTCACTGAGGGCTTCTTTCCGGACTATGTGAAAGGTAAGTATCGGGAGGAGGTTGGCTGGCCAGGGCTCTTACTGGAAAAGAGGCCCCTAGTATGTCTGAGAAGGGTCGCAGCTCCCTCTCCTGGGACCTGCAAGCACCCCTGGGAAAAGAAAGATGGCAAGGCTGCTGCCTGAGGGTCCCACGTGCCGCTGGCCATGTGAGAGGTGTCGGTATGGGAGTTGGCTTGTGATGGCATTTGTGAGACATGTGGGGTCGTGGGCTGGTGTCTTGATGCACAGGGTATGGGAGCTGATCATGAGTGGTGCCGTGTGTCAGTACATGTGAGTTGTGGAGCAGAGGGAACGTTGTGTGGAGGCATGGTGACCCACGGTGGTATGTGAGTGGCACGGGAGCCCGTGTGTGGATTTGGTGAGCTATATAGCATTAATATGTGTCAGTGTCTATTCATTTGTATGTTGTTATGCACGAGTCTTGTGGCATCTGGGTACATATAAAACATTTTTATTTGACACTTATGTAGCACATGTATGTGTAGGCACCATTCTAAGGGCTTCACATGTATTAACTAATTTAATCCCCATAAGAATGTGGTAGGTACTATCACCCTCATTTTACAGATGAGGCAGAGAGAGTATAAGGAACTCGTCTAAGGTCACGTAGGTAGTAAGAGGCAGATCTGAGATTCAAACCCGGGTGGTCTGGCTCTGGAGCCTCGGTTAACATCTACTTTATGCTGGCCTTTGTCAGGCATACACGTGTGGAAAGAGAACAGGTCAGTGTCCAGGTTGCAGGCGTATTTTGTAATGAGAAGCATACGTGAGGCAATGAAGAAGCAGGAGGGAAGAGGACCAGAAGGCCTTTTTGCATCTCCCTGGGCAGCCCCGGGAGTCACCCTTGTCACTCCAGGGCTGTGCAACCTGAACCAGGTCACCTCACTTCCTTGAGCCTGCCTCCTCATCTGTAAAGTGGGGCTAATCCCTGGACTTCACTTTGTGAGCATGAAATGGTATTCACCAGCCCAGTGGCTGGCACTGAGAAGGCTCTCGGTAAATGTGAGCCCCCTTCCCTTCCTCCGTCTCCTGGTCTGTTCCCTGGGAAACTGCAAGGTCCTGGGAAATGGTCTGGAGCACGACACAGAGGCAGGATGCCTGGGTACGGGCTGTTGACCTTGAGTCAGCTCCTCTCTTTCATTGGGTCAAATGAGAGACTGGGGGTGGCCGGTGTCTGGGGGCGGGGGCTTCCTGGAGTGGTGTCAAGGGGCCAAGAAGGCCTGACCATTCCCTCTCTCCCCTTGACCCCCTCGGGGATTCAGGTGGGACTTGGCTTGGTGGCCATGGGCAAGCAGAACAGCAAGCTGCGGCCGGAGATGCTTCAGGACCTGCGGGAGAACACGGAGTTCTCGGAGCTGGAGCTGCAGGAGTGGTACAAGGGCTTCCTCAAGGACTGCCCCACAGGCATCCTCAACGTGGATGAGTTCAAGAAGATCTACGCCAACTTCTTCCCCTACGGCGATGCCTCCAAATTTGCCGAGCATGTCTTCCGCACCTTTGACACCAACAGCGATGGCACCATTGACTTCCGGGAGTTCATCATTGCGCTGAGCGTGACCTCACGTGGCCGCCTGGAGCAGAAGCTCATGTGGGCCTTCAGCATGTATGACCTGGATGGCAACGGCTACATCAGCCGCGAGGAGATGCTCGAGATTGTGCAGGTGGGCCCCTGGACCCCTCAGAATGCCAGGTGCAGGGCCCAGCAGAGGGCACCCACCATTCTTTTTTGTCCTCTCCACAGCCCTTGTGGCTAGGTAGTGGCGGGTGCTACTCTTGTGATTCATTTAAAAAACTATGAGGAACTGATTTCCAATTTAAAGAAAAGTTAAGAAAACTCTCATATATCCCTTACCCAGATTCACCAATTAACTTTTGCCATATTTGCTTTACCATCATGGGTGTGAGAGCGCTGTGTGTGTAGTGCTTTGCTGTTGTTCTGAACGTCACCCTCTACCCCCCAAATACATCAGGATGTATTTCCTAAGAACAGGAACATACTCTTACATAACCCATAATATGATTATCAAAGTCAGGACATTTATGTAGAAACAATGCTATTATCTAACTTACAGACCATATTCCAGTTTTGTCAACTGTCTCTCGAAATGTTCCGTATGGCATTTTTTACCCAGGTCTAGGATCACACATTGCATTTAATTGTTGTGTCTCTTTAGCTTCCTGTAATCTGTAACAGTTCCTCAGCCTTTGTCTTTCAAAACTTGGCATTTCTTCACAGTACAGGCCAGTTATGTTTTATTGATCCTCATTTACTCAGGAGAAAATGGATGCTCAGGTGAAGACATTGGCCCAAAGCCACAGAGCCTGTAAGTGGACCAGCTGGGTCCACCATCCACTTTCCATGTGGACACCCAGCCACCTTTCAACTGACTGAAGGTCCATTAAGAACCTAGTACAAATGAGATGTTTATATCCATGAGCCAGTACATCCTTACAATAACCCCATGAGGCTCAGAGAGGTGAAGTGACTTGCTCAAGGTCACATAGCATGTAAGTGGCATCAAGTTCAAGCTGGCCACCACTCAGAGCTGCCCCTAGAAAGGGAGCTGGCTTCCAGTTTGGGAGTTGGCTTCAATTCTTAGGTTTCCCATTTGTAAAATGGGGATGGTGATACTAACCTCACAGGGAGATTTAAGGACCTGATGTCCATGCTCTTTCCTACTACAAGTTTAAGTGTAACACATGTTGGCTCTACAACAACCTTCCAGAGTCCATATGCCCTCGGCCCAGCACTGAAGTCCATCAGGGCTCTGGTTCTAGTCTACTTAGCCAGTTCCTACTTCACTTTTTGCCTGAGCCTGTATTTCTTCACCCATATAGTGAGGTGTTAGCCCTCTACGTCACCAGGTTATTACAGGTATAAAGGGGGACAGGGGCTCTGTCAAGAGAGAAGAGAGTTCTCCATATGACTGCTACTTGGCAAATGTTAGATGCTGTCCATTACTATTCTCTTCTCTGCACATTCTCTGCACTAGCCAGAGTGGCCTTTTCAACATCCTTAGGATATGCCCTGAGTAATTCCACTGTACAGCTTTGCACAAGCTCTTGCTCCCTTTCTTTTTGCCTCTCTGAATCCCTTCCCTCTGGCTCCTCAGCTCTGCTGCTTCCCCATCCATTGCCTCCAGCCCCTACTGGATTCTTGCTTTGGCTTCTCTCTTGCTAAGCATTGGGGTGTGCTCTCTTGAGCTAGACCCGAATGGCTGCTTTGGGATGCGCTGCTCCCCCTGTGTCGATTGCTAGGGGTCAAACCTTAATGTTTGTGACTCCCGTGGGCCAGGCATGAACTCTCCAGCTGATGGACAGAGGAAAGTTCTGGGGGTCCTGGTGGAAGGGCTGGGGCCATCAGGGTGATGGGAAAATCACTCAGGGATTGAACAGCACCTGGATACCAACCAATATGAGAGATGTTCACGTTTTACCAGTTCGTGCGGTTACACTGCTCTATACTGGTAAATCTCAACTCCGTTGGGGGCACCAAACCCAGACATCCGTCATGCCCAGCCTCATTCCTTGGGCCTCCTCCAGGCCCCCTGCCTGGCTGGCCTCTGCTACCTGGGCCCTGATTTCCTTTATGGCAGCGGGGCAGCCCAAGACGGCCAGTGCAGAGGGAGCTCTGCAAACCCCAGTGACTGATTAATTACAAGTCGGCTCCAATGAAACAATGAGTGCACAGCAATTCCAGACAATTAATTGGGAGACCCAGGAGAGGGCTGTCACGAGGGGAGCAGTCACTCTCTAAGTCACTCGGGCATCCTTCTCAGGATCCAATCGTGTGGTAAGGTGGTGGGCACACTGCAAGGGAAAATACGGCATTTTGGCCTCTTGGGGCTTCGGCTCTGGTGGGAGAGAACAAGTGTGCAGCCCACACTGACTTGCTAAATGTGGCATCTGGAGTCTAGGGGACTGAAAGGCAGGGAAGGCCCGAGGATGTGGTGGATGAGTAATGATTATATTACACGCTGCTGTTTACTGACCACTTACTCCAGCCAGCTACTATTCTAACTACAACACTGTCTCATTCAATTGTCTAGACAATCCTATTGAGGGAGACGTGAGGAAACTGAGGTTCACAGATACATATACACATAAGGTGATTACCAGGATGCCACTCTGGGTCTCTTTACTTCAAAGTCTCTGCTGCATCCCACAAGCATCTATCCAGCAACTATGAAGGAGCGGATTCTAATTCAGTCTCCGCCATCAATTCGCTTTCCAAGCCTCCATTTCTTATCTGGAAAATGGGGATCATGATACCAGCTTTTCAGGACTGTTGTGAGGTTAAGAAATAATACATGTAAAGCACCTAGCACACAGCAGGTACCTGATAAGTGGTAGCTGGTACTATTATTCCGGGAAGAGGCTGTATATTCTGGGAAACTTGAAAGGCACGGAGGGGTTGGTTGTGGCAGGGTCACCCACCAGGGGAGGCCTGATGATGGAGAGGTCAGCGGGGACCAGAGTGCGAAGTACCTTGAGTGCCCGGCTGAATGGTTTGGACTTGGTACAGAGAGCAGTGGGAGGTGCCAAAGGCTTTTAAGCAGTGGAGTCCCTGCCACAGGCCAGGCGCTATGCTAAGTTCTGAGGTTATGGGTACTAGCTAGATGTCCATGATCTTTAGCTGTATGCTGGAGACCAGGAGCAATCCTACAAAATTCCTTCCAGAGAGGTGTCCCCAAAGGAAAAGCCCGGGAGGCTCTGGGCCAGCATATGGGCCTTGACCCAGGCAGGATCAAAGAAGGCCTCCCTAAGAAAGCGCTATGTAAGTTGAGTCCCAAGGAAGAGTGGGAGGCAGCAGAAGGAGCGTGGGGCAGCATCCAGAAGGAGCTGGGTGCACGGTGGGCCTGGAGGGAAGCCTGTGTGTGATGGAAACGAGGCGGCGGCCCACTGGGTTGGGGACGTGGTGGTGGCGATCTGTGTTTGGAAAGCGTTCAGAGGCAGCGTGGGGGCCAGATGCCAGGGAAAGAGGCCAGAAAAGACCAGTACGGAGGCTGGAGATGGATCTAAGGCAAGGGGAGTTTATGGGATGGGGGAGAAGGAAGGCTTCTTGGCAGAGGTGTCAGTAGCAAAAAGCTGTAACATTGGGACGATGGGCCTGATCCTTCAGTTCCGAGGCGCCAGGACCCAGCCTAGCCCACAGGCCAAGCCCTACGTGCTCTGTGTACATTTAGCACAAATATCCTACCTCGTGTTGCCTCCAGAGATCCTGCACGTGGCAGCTGCAGTTCTGGGCACAACTGAGCGCATGCTGTCCCCGCCTCTGGCAGCTGCTCATTTGCGTTTATTTGCATAATGCCCCCGCCCTCTCTGGGCCCTGCAGCCTCAGGCCTTCCAGCCCTTAGTGCGGCTCTGCGCCCCCTGCCGGCCATCGAGACAGAGCAGCCCAATGTCCCCTCCGCCCAGCGCCCCCTGTAGGCCACTGGGCGCTGGTCGCCCAGGGCCCCGAAGTTTTAGAAAAGCAGCGCTAAGCCGGTACTCACCCTGGAGCCTGTAGTGCCCCGCACCAGCTCCTAAGCCCCATGTTCTAGCCCCTTCGCTATCTGGGTCCTGATATCCTCCAACCTCTCTCCTGGCCCACTGCACTCGGCCACCCCCAAGTTCTCGGCGCCCACTCAGCTTCCTGCTGCAGGTCCTTTGTACGTGCGGATTGCTCTGCCAGCAATGCCTTTCCCACCTGGCGCTCCAAGGGAACTTGGACAGGGCCCGCTCCAGTGGCCCCCTCTTCTGGGAAGCCTCTCCAGACACTCCTTCCTAAATTAATCCCCCTCCCCCTTCCCCCACGCCTCCGTGACCACCTCTCCACCTCACCCAGGCGGGAGCAGCAATTTTCTGTGTGCGTAGATGCGGTTTTGGATGGTGGGGGTTCGGGGTTCGGGCAGGCTCCTCTCACTCTCTGCCTCCCCCTCCCGCCCCTCAGGCCATTTACAAGATGGTTTCGTCCGTGATGAAGATGCCGGAGGACGAGTCGACCCCAGAAAAGAGGACCGAGAAAATCTTCCGCCAAATGGACACAAACAACGACGGTGAGGGGGCAGGGATGGGGCGGGGCGGGTGCCACTCCCCCTTCCTCTTCTGCGGCTCCACTCGGCCTCCCCTCGCTGCGCGGCCGCCTCCTCCAGCATCACTGCTCCCCTCGCCCCGCAGGCAAGCTGTCCCTGGAGGAGTTCATCCGCGGGGCCAAAAGCGACCCGTCCATCGTGCGTCTGCTGCAGTGCGACCCCAGCAGCGCCTCCCAGTTCTGAGCGAGAGGACCCAGGTTCCCCCTCCTCCCTGCCTTCACTGGCCCTCTCCCGGCTCTCGGCTTCCTCTCCTTGTGTCTATCCAGGCTGGGGGTCAGGCTGGGCACCCATCCACCCCAGGGCCTGCACTCTGGGGTCTCTGGAGAAGGCAACCCTGCAGCAAGCAAGCGGTTAGCACCCTCAGTCCAAAAGGCAGCACCTCCCTTAGGCAAGGATGAGACGCAGGCTCTGGCTGGGTCTGCCCCCTCCCCCCTTACCCAGACGGAACTTCAGCCGTTTTCCCCCGCCCCCCACCCGCCCCCCGACTCACACGCAGCCTCCAGCTCCTCCCCCAACCACCGGGCAAGCTACCCCACCCCCACCCCGCCCTAGTAGCTCTCAGCCTGGGTGCAGGGCGGAATCCTGCCCAGGTGAGGAGGCTGTCTTCATTTGGATAGGAGGAAGGATTCCGGAGGTGTGGGGGGTTGAGGGAAAAGCCTCCTTGAGTCGTCCTTTCCTGCAGGAGGGCCTCAACCCTTCCTGCTCCCCAGCGCTTGTAGGCCTGGAGGCCAGGATGCAAAAGGAACCCCCTACCCCTCTTCCAGCCTCCCAGCTGTGGGTCCCAGGAACCTCCACCTGCCTTCCAGCACTCGGATGAACACAGACCCACCGATCCCTCTGTAGATTTTTCCTCTCTGAGACACACACACACACACACAGGCCCGCGGATGGACAGACACATCCAGAGCCCCAGCCCCAGCATCCTGTGTGGGAAAGAAGCACAGGCCCCCTGGCCGAGTCCCCTCCCCTGCTGCATGCATCCACGTGGAACATCTCTGTTCTTTTTAATAACTTCAGAATAAAGTCTCATTTCAGTGCAGTGGGCTGGGTAGCTGAGGGAGGGGGTCGGAAGCCCCACCCGGGTCCCTGAGTGACCAGTGAAACCTCTGGTCACAGTGCAGACTTGGTTGCGGGGGCCCCAGCGGTCACGGGGCCTGGATGGGGCATCAGCTCTCAGAGGGTCAGCGGCTCAGAGCTGGCGCAGCTCAGCAGGTCACGACCCTCCACAGGCTCTGGGCTCTCCTGCATCTGCAGACACAAGAGGGTGCCAGGGACTGGGTCTGCTCCTACAGGACACCTCGGGGAGGGAGGGGGCGGGGGGGGGCTGGGAGGATCTCTAGGGCAAAGGAGCCTCACTACCCCCTCCCGTGCAAGAGCCAGACCATACCCACGGAGTGCCCTGGAGCGCCCCCAGCTTGAGCCCGCTCCCTCTCACTCAGGGCTCATCCTGGGCCTTGGGAAGCCAGGTTTCAGCTGTGTGACCTAGCTGGGAGCTCCTCCCTTTCATCCCGGGGAAAACACTGTTGCCCCAGTTCTCAAGGCAGGGGCCCCACGCAGAGGGGTAAGGGCAGACCAGCTTGGGCTTCCCTGCAAGGGCTCCCAGGAAATATGCGGAGTCAGGGCCAGGGCGGATGGAGGGGGCCTTACCATGTGGTGGCTGCTTTTCCCCCACCAGGGCCTCAGTTCCAGCAGCTGGTGGGCGAGCTGGGCGCAGCGCACCGCAAACACGCTCTCTGCCACGCAGAGCACTAGCGCGATGCCCCAGAGGCACAGGCTGGAGCTCTGCGGGGTGCACAAGGAGCGGGAGGGAGAGTGGGTGTCCAAGGACCCTTCCCATGTCTGATGAGCACCTGGGTGTCACCACTCATCCCTCCCCACTCCCCCAGCCCTGCCCTGCTCCCCCACTGCAGTCCAGGCCTCAGCACTCACGTAAATGCGTGTGGGGTCGAAGGGACAGTCGGGCACCAGTACCAGCAGTTCGGGGCTTCCGAAAGTGCAGGCAGCCAGCAGTGCCCGGCCTTGGGTGGCAAAGGTCACGGCGATCGAGGCCAGGAGGCCCAGGGCACAGGTCAGAGAGAGAAGGGCACAGGCCACGCTCGAGCTAAACACTGTCCAGCGCTGGATGGGGGAGGCCACAGGTCAATGGACGTCAGGCTTGGCCCCATGGGGTCAGCCTCCTTCCCTCCGGGCAGGCTAGACCCCTCGAGGTGGCCGCTGCCCCTAGCCTACCCCTCCAGCCCCTCCCAGGAGGAGCCACGTACCAGGGGGATGTTGGGGAGGTAGCGTGACAACACAATGGCTGCAATGCCCGAGGTGATGACCTGCGGGGAAGGAGAGCAGGCAGGGGTGAGGGGCACCCTCGGACAACGATTCCACCAATGCCAACTCTAGCCCTCCAAGCCCCCAGACCCTCATCCCAGCTCAGCTTTGGCCTCACTACCTCCACTGGCACAGAGGCACTGCCTCCTCACGGTCCAGCCCTGAAGAGATGTTTCTAATGTCCGGTAACTCCCTGCCTACATCCTTCCGTGACTCCCCACTGCCTATAGTTGTTTATCTCAAACAGGGACCTGTGTAGCCCAGGCCTGCAGGGGCATGCCACAGGATATATATGGCATGTCTCCCTGGGGTGGAAAAGATTTGGGGGGGAAACTAAGTCAACTCAACTGGCAAGGAACTGAACACAAGATTGTATTTTAGCAAGTCAGAAAGTTTCATGGAGTAGAATTCCACGGGCAGGCTGTCTGATGGCGATCCAGCATTGGCTTTAATTCACTGAGCAGCCACAAGTAAGTGCCCCCAGCTCTCTGGGCTAAGCCTCAGTCTGCAGGATGAGCTCACAGAAAAGACGCTAGCTTTGGTGTCAGACACAAATGGTCTCAGCTCCTGCTTGGCTTCTGTGTGTCAGCCGGAGGTTGGGCGAATCCTCAGTGTCGGTTTCCCCCTCTGGAAAGCGGGGCCAGCAGATGCCCCATGGTGCCAGAAGCAGTGAGGATTAGCTGAGGAAACGAGGGCAGAGCTGAAGGGGGCCCGCCCAGAGCCCATCCCTGGTGGACCCCTTAACCCTGAGCTCACGCTCTCCTTGCGGTCCTCACAAGGCTGGGGGGAAGAACAAACCCTAGGAGTAACCCCAGGGAGCCCCGTGCATATCTGCACAGCCCAGCCCTGTTCCACCAGCTGAGGCTTCTCCTGCTTGCTGGGGCCTATGATCTTCATTCACCTCAGCCGTGGGACCAGGAGGCTGTTCGAGCTTCACTTTGGAGAGGAGAGACTAGGCTCAGAGAGAGAAAGAAGTCCCTCAACCAGGAGGCGGCAGAGATGGAACTCAAGACTGCGGTGTGTGGATGTTGCCCAAAGGTGGGAAAGAGCTTTATGACCTTCGGAACACCAGGCCCTGCATTCATGGATTCCTCCAACAGCTATTGACATCTACTCATAACCATGGCCACCATTAATTGAGCTCCTGCTATAGACGATGCCTAATGCTAAGTTCCTGCCAATTTTGTTTTTTCGGTGTCCCCAGAATAGATCTTAGCCATTCCCACCTCCACACCTTTGCATCTGCCATTCTCTGTATTTGGAATGTCATTCCAGCTTCCTCTCCTACTTGCTGGCCCCGGCATGCCTCCTACGTGAGGCTATGGTAATTGCAGCCTATCTCTGAACTCCTACTCATCCATCAATATCCAGCTCAGCGGCCTCCACCTCTGTGAACACTCCTGGACCCTCCCAAGCTCAGCTGATGCTCCTTCCTTTTGTCCAGCACTGCCCCGATCACTTCCCTATTGTAATAATAATGCTAGCTCGCAGGTGTGGGCACTAACCGTGTGCTGGGTACCGCGACAAGCACTTTACATGGATGATCTCATTCATACTCCCCGGGACCCCCTGGGGTGGACACCGTTACCGTCCCCATGTAATGGACAAGGCCGCTGAGGCAGGGAGAGGTTGACTTATGCAGTTGGAAAGTGGCAGGGAGGCTAGCGCTTGGGGCTCCCCCCTTGCCCACCCCAACCCCCCTCCAGCTCCCTCTCGCCAGTCCCGCTCCCAGCCTGGCCATACCACGATGGCAGACGTGACAGAGAGGATGTTGACCACGCAGTACTGCAGAGCCACTGCGTCGTGCGGGGTAGCCACGTAGCGCAGCACGGTGCCGTGCAGCAGAGCTGCTGCAATGAAACTCCCGTGGCCCAGCACTACCAGCACCAGCCCTGTCTTCATCAGCACCTTCCGGAAGTCACCCACACTCAGGCCACCTGTGGGGCACAGCCATGTCAGGGCCACCGGCGGGGGGGGGCCTCATTTTCGGGCAGAGGAGGGAACCGAGGCCCCGACAGGACTAAAGGACATTGGGTTCTAAGTCCCCTTCCGGATGGCTTGGGGTCACGGATGTGTCTCCCTGAGCCTCAGTTGCCTCATTTGGAAAAGAGGTTCACAATACCTTCATGAGAGTCTTTGGGACTCTGCGGCTGGAAAAGCACACAGGTGGTACTTAATAAAGGGCAGGAGTTCTCGTTAGTGCTCAAGGTTACGAGCGGCAGGGCCACCTAGGTCTCTAGCTCTAGGTCCATAATCTTTCCACTAAGCTCCCCATTCACTGATTTATTCATTCAGGAGTTTGTTACTCAAATACTCAGAGTGCCTGCTCTGTGCCAGGCCCTAATGTACCACGGTGAGTTTGACAGTCACTGTCTAGGCCCCAAGGAGTCCCTAGTTCACTGGGCAAGGATCAGATCCTGCTCAGGATTCAGTCTGGTGTGCAGAGCCTGGTATGTAGTAGATAATCAACTCACAACTGTGGAACTGACTTGGGGCAAGAAACAAGCCTCTGAGTATCCATCTCCTCATCTTTAAAATGGGAAGAGGGATGCCTGGCTGGTTCAGCCCAAAGAGCATATGACTCTTAAACTTGGGGTCGTGAGTTCGAGCCCCACATTGGGTATAGAGATTACCTAAATAAATACATAACTTAAAAAGTAATGAAATGGGAAGAATAACCCTTGTCTCCCATTGGAGGAGAGTCCCAGGAGGAGGCAGATGGGAAGGTAGGTGGGGCATACCCTGGGGGTGCTGGGAAAAGCAAGCTCTTGGTACTGGGGCACTGGACAGGGACAGGGCGAGTCGGGGAGGCTGGAGACAAAAGAACACCAGAGACTCGTCTGTAAATTCTGGGTGGCCCAGTGGCTACCCAGCCCCTGTCTGCACACCTCACGAAGAGGGAACTCTCCTGCTTGGGCAGCTCAGGCTGTTCCACATCTGCTCTTTGGAACGTCCCCTGTGAGTCCTGGCCTGGCCCCAGAGGACACACACGAATCTAGTAGCCTCCTGGTGCTGTCAACCCCTCATTCCAGCCAGCTCTGGGGGACTGGCCAGGCCTCTAAACTAAGCTCTAGGAAGTCCCTTCCTACGCCTCAGTCTCCTCATCTGTGACAGAGGGGGTTGGATCCTATTTCATATAAAGGAGCCTGTAGCAGGAAGGGAGGGAGGGAGAGAGAGAGAGAGAGAGAGAGAGAGAGAGAGA
The DNA here is from genome assembly GCF_003009895.1 of Hyaena hyaena. Taxonomy (NCBI): domain Eukaryota; kingdom Metazoa; phylum Chordata; class Mammalia; order Carnivora; family Hyaenidae; genus Hyaena; species Hyaena hyaena. The sequence goes on along the minus strand of NW_024080635.1, from coordinate 1,494,132 downwards.
GAGTGAGAGAAAGAAAGAAAGAAAGNAAAGAAAGAAAGAAAGAAAGAAAGAAAGAAAGAAAGGAAGGAAGGAAGGAAGGAAGGAAGAAAGAAAGAGAAAGGAAGGAGGGAGGGAGGGAAGGAGGGAGGGGGAAGGAGGGAGGGGGGAAGGAAGGAGGGGGGAAGGAAGGAGGGAGGAAAGAGGGAGGGGGAAAGGAAGGAGGGAGGGGGGAAGGAGGGAGGGAGGGGGGAAGGAAGGAGGGAGGGATCACTAGAGTGGATATTCTTGGGGCCCCTGTGCCAAGAAGCAGTTGCTAGAGAGAAGGGAGTATAGGGGCCACTGAGACAGCCCTTCTGGGTGACCCTGTGGTGTATAAACTGGGGAGGGGCTGGTGCCGCTGGTCTCTGAACCGCTGGGGGCCTGCAGGACCCTCTGGAGCAGGACTGGGTCTCAGAGCAGACGGCAGGTGATGGCTTGATGGCGCTGTGGAACTGGGATGGCGGCGCAAAGATTAACTGCTAGTCAAACAGGAAGCTTGTCCCAGGGGCCTGACCCACCTCACCCCATCCACCCACCTGCCTGGCAGCCCAGACGCCACCTGGCTCAGGGCTGGGCTCGGGAACAACAACATCCCAGGACTAAGACTTGGTCAACTGGAGGGACAGGGCCACCGTGGGGCTGTGCCTGGGGCCGGGACAGAGTCTGGGGCAGTCCTGGCCTCTCCCGTCTAAGTTAGCATTCTTAGAGCACTTAGCAATACGGTAGGCACGGGGGTGAGCACTGCACTGTCAGGAGCTAACTGCGTTCCCACAGTAGTCTTGGGAGGTGGTGCTACCATCCCCACTTTACAGATGAGGAAACTGAGGTTCATGAGGCCTCTTGGCTAGAAAGTGGGGAGTCCCCAGGTCTGTCTAATGCCCAAGAGCAGCATCCCTGTGCCCAGCGAGTGAGGGGAGAGGACACCCAGTCCCACTCTGGATCCTGTTTGCCAGAGTCCCTTCTATCCCCGCCTGGTTGGAGGAGTGGAGGGTTGGAGGGGGGAGCCTTTTGCAAGGCCGGTGGTCGGCCGAAAGGGCTGGTAGCCTCTGGCCCCGAACTCCCCGGGCCCCTGGGACTCCCTCCCTCCGCTCTCCCTCCCCGCCCGGCGCGCGCCGCTCCCTCCAGCGACTCCCCTCCCGCCCGGGGGGAATCCCTCCTCCGCCGGAAAGGAAAGTGGGGGCGGGGGAGGGGGCGGAGGCGCTACCCCACCTCGAGGGGATACCGGCAGCCCTCCTCCCGCCACCTCACCGCTGGGGAAACTGAGGCCAGGAGCGGAAAGTGCGCCGCGGAGAAGGCGGCGGGGGGCGGCGGGGGCCTCGCGGGCCGTCCCGCCGCGGCTCACCCAGGCGCAGACACATGTCGGCTCCCGCGCCGGCGCTCCGCGGCCGCTTCAGCGGGGCTCCGGGTGCAGCGGCCGGCCGCCGGGCCCCGCTCCCATCCCCGTCCGCAGCCTCCGCGCCCGCCCGCCGCCCGCGCTGCCCGCGCCGCCCGCGCCGCGTCTGGGGCCCGGGCTGGCCGGCGCCCGGCCGGCCTCCCTTCCCGTCACCCCCCGGGCGGCCCAGCCCCGGGCGGGCCCTGGCCGCTCGTTTGCATCCCGGGCCGGTCCGACCGGCCGGGCAGCCCTTCCCCGCCCTCCTGGCTGAGTCACGGCGCCGGCCCCTCCCACCCGCCTGGCCGCCTGCCTCGGCGGGATCCCAGCCCTCTCGGGTGGGCCCATTGCACAGATGGCCACTGAGGCTCAGTGGTGGCAGCCATGGTCCGGTGGCGGGGGCGGGGGGGGGGGCGGCGTACGCGTGTTGGCCGCACCTGGTCGGGCAGCCGCAGGGTGAAGGTTTGGAATCTACTTCTTTCTAGAAGACGGGTGGTGCAGGAGCCCTGCTTGGGAGACCAGAGGCTATCCCTGACTTGCTGTAGGACCTCAGGCAAACCACTTTCCCTGCTCGGGCCTTAGTTTTCACCGGGCAAAGGACGGGCCCTGCCCTGGGAGTCTATGGTCACTTTATCCCCCTCCTTTGAAGGTCTCTGTTCTCTCATTGGAAAGTTAGGGATAATCATTGCTGTCCTCTTCCCAGGTGATGAGACAGAATGAGATACAAAATGAGATAAGAAAACACTGAAAATTCTCTAGAGTGCCTTCAAAGCCTAGTCTCAGCGGGGTCACGCAGTAGGAGCTTTACGTATCCTGACTATTGATTACTGACCCCCTTTAATGTGCCGGGAAGGACCCTGCCCTCCTTTGTTTTGTCCTCAGCGTCTGCACGTGGTAGTCCGTGGGAACCCAGATTCCCACCCGGGTCTCCATGCCCATGTTCCCCAATGTGGCCGAGCTGGGGCTGCCTCCCAGGGCTTTATTAGCCCACAGAGCAGGCCTCTGGGAAGCGCTTACCTGGGATCTGGGCAGCATCAGTTCATCGTCTGCACCCCCCGCGACACTGGTCAGCGGCCTTCAGCGCAGGCGCTGATACTTCCAACACCAGATGTCCGCTGAATGTGTGCCTTTCCGCACGCCTGTACTGGTGCCAACTGTGTGCCCTATGTTTCAGACGCCGGGGTCGGCATGTGCATTTCTGGAGTTTAGAGGACGTTAACACCAAAGGAGGGAGTGGAGCCATTTGAAACTGGGTCCGGCAAGCCCCTGGGGGTCTGGGCAGGCTGCCACAGTCAGGCAGGCTGCCCTGATTATCCCTCAGCGGACACGCTTCCCAGTTACCTGCTGTCTGAAGTGGGACAGTTGGGAGAAAGACTTGCAAGGTGGAAGGGAAGATGTGGAGCAGTTCGCGAAGCCATTGGGTTGGTGTTCTCCGGGGCTGGCATTTGAATTTTTATGTTCATGGAGACAACCTTTTAGTAGGGCAGTTGGGCAGCTCTTATCCACACTGTAAATGGTCCCTTGTACTTGTGACCCAGCAATTCAATTTCAAGGTCTTCACCTTAAGCACTGAAAAAGTGCAAAGATATGTGTGCGTAGTTATAGATAAGCTGGTCCTAATCGCAAGCGGTAACACCAAAGTGATAACCAAGAGAGCCCAGGGAGAGGGAGGGAAGGATTTTGCTTTTTGTTTGACACGTGGCTACATTGTAGAAATCTCACAATGAGCATTTATTCGTGTCTTGCTCTTGTTACGAAGAGAGAAAGAAAAAAAGCCTTATCACCGCCACCCTACCCCACTCCAGCAACAACTTTCTGATGACAAAGGGCACCTCCCAGGGGCCGCCCTGGAGAGCACATGTGGTCACTGCAAGGTCAGTGCCAAATCTCACGTATGTGAGTGCATGTGGCTTTCCCATCAGTGTCAGGCGGTTCTCTTGACACAGCCCATCTGGGCCTTCTTGGAATTAGGCTGGGGACCTGGACCTCGCAAATATCTCTTGCTTTCAGATGCATAGATGAGGATCCTCTCTTTTTATTCTTGGAACAATACTGAGTTAAAGGTTATTATCCTGTTTTAAAGATGAGAAATTTGAGGCCCAGACAAGTACAAGGCTTTTCAAACATCACACCGCATGGTGGTGCCTGGGTGATTCAGTTGGTTAAGCATCTGACTTCAATCCGGCTCAGGTCATGAATTCATGGTTCTCAGGTCATGAGCTCATCATTCGTGAGTTCGAGGCCTGCGTTGGGCTCTGTGCGGACAGCTCAGAGCCTAGAGCCTGTTTCAGATCCTGTGTTTCCCTCTCTCTGTCCCTTCCCCACTCATGCTCTGTCTCTCTAAAAATAAACATTAAAAAAAAAAAGAGGGGCGCTTGGGTGGCTCAGTCAGTTAAGCGTCCGATTTCGGCTCAGGACATGATCTCACGGTTCGTGGGTTCGAGCCCCGCGTTGGGCTCTGTGCTGACAGCTCAGAGCCTAGAGCCTGTTTCAGATTCTGTGTCTCCCTCTCTCTCTGATCTCCCCTGCTCACGCTATCTCCCTCTCAGAAATAAACAAAAACATTTTAAAAAATTTTAAAAAAAGAAAGATCACACAGCATGTATCAGTGGTATAGGGCTGAGACCTGTGTACTTGTAAAGGCTACTCCTGAATGCAGGAGGGGACTATGGGGGGGTGGGGAATGGGGGGAGGGGAGCCCTAGCCTCCAGGGATGGCCTGTTACCCTCTGAAGAGGGTAAACTGCCTATCTGTTTCTTCCCAGACAATTTGCCAGTCATGGCCCAGGTTAAGCTACCTGAAGTTATTTCCATTTCTCTTCCTTATTGCCAGGTGGCCAAAGTCCAAGCCACCCAGTGTCCCTTGCCTCTTCCCCACCCTTCTGCACACTGGCCTGGGCTTCTAGGAAGAAACCTAGGCCAAGCTCTAGTCTCTTATCCTCTACCAGCACACTGTGACATGCTGGTAAGTCACTGCCATTCACTGGACCTCAGTTTTCCATCTGTCAAATGGGGATAATGATTGCCTTCTCTGCCTCCCAGATCTCTGTGGTGTAAATAACTCGAGAGCCGTGAGATTGGGTAGAAACCTGGCCAGAAAAATACAAGTAGTAATTCTCTCTCTTCCTGGAACATTTAACAACCAGGTGTGGCCCAGTGTACTTCAGCTGAAGGCTGGGTCTTCCCAGGGCACGGCCTCCCTGCTCGGCTGCTCAGCTCAAGAGAAGGCTCCAGCCCCTCTGATTATTCGAACACTTCCTCTATGTGGAAGAAACAATCATGCACAAACCCTACCGTATTCTGGGGTGACTAGGTGGCTCGGTCTGTTGAGCGACCTATCCTCGAATTCAGCTCAGGTCAGGGTTGTGGGATCGAGCCCTGCATGGGACCCCGCGTCAGGCTCTGCACTGAGCATGGAGTGCTTAGGATTGTCACTCTCTCTCCCTCAGTCCCTCTCCCCTGCTTGCCCGGGCTGTCTCTCTCTAATATAAAATAAATAATCAATTAAAACAACACACTGGGGTGCCTGGGTGGTACAGTTGGTTAAGCATCCAACTCTTGATCTCGATTCAGGTCATGATCTTACAGTTTGTGAGTTTGAGCCCTGCATTTGGGCTCTGCATTGATGGTATGGAGCCTGCTTGGGATTCTGTCTTTTCTTCTCTCTGCCCCTCCCGGCTTGTTCTCTCTCTCTCTCTCTCAAAATCAATAAATAAACTTTAAAAATTTTTTTTAAAAACCCACCATATTCTATTTTAAGTGTGTATATACATGTGCATAAAACAAAAACCAACTGATCATGCTTGTCTAAGAGGAGGAGGCACTTAAAGGGGACTTTGGTATGTTTACAGTTACAAATTCTAGATGCTGTGAATGGGGCCGTTTGTCATTTGTATTTTTTTCTTATCTTTTACTTTTCAAAAAAAAAAATTCAGGGGTACCTGGGTGGCTCAGTCAGTTAAGCGTCTGTCTTCAGCTCAGGTCATGATCTCACACTTCGTGGGTTCGAGCCCCACATCGGGCTCTGTGCTGACAGCTCAGAGCCTGGAGCCTGCTTCAGATTCTGTGTCTCCCACTCTGTCTCTCCCTCCCCCACTTGCACTCTCTCTCTCTCTCTCTCTCTCTCAAAAATAATAAACATTAAAAATTTAACAATTTTTCATTGTAGGAAACTTGGAGGAAATAACAGGAAAGTATAAAGAAGAAATCAGAGCTACCCATAATTCTCCCTGCCCTCATGGACAAGCCCCATGCACACTTTGGAGGGTCTTTTCCTGTGTACATTTTCTCCCTCTCTGAGACTCCTGCCCTCTGTCTCTACTTTACCATCTCTTCTCATCACGCTCATCTGTTTCCCTCCCTGTCACCCCCTTCCATCCATCAAGGACTTCAGAATTTGTCAGGCAATCTGTCCTAATGTCCTGCTGATCCATGCAGATGGCCCTCCAATACCCTTCCTTGACCTCCTTGGTGACCTTCATCATGACCCTGCCATCCTCTCTGGGGCCATGCCTTGAATGGTCCCCTCTGGACCCCCAGCCTCAAGGGTCCCACAAAGCCCCTCTTGCAGCACGTCTGCCTTCCCACTCCTAGAGCCTCATCCCCTGACTTCACAGAGGCCACCAGCTCATCCTATTTCCTTCTGTTCAGTCAGCCTCTCCTGGCCGTTCGCCCAGCAAGCCTACACCCCAAGGCTGAGCGTCCGAAGGCCAGCACAGGGGTCCAGGTGAGGAGTGCGAAGTGGAGGACTTGAACTTGAGGAGGAGAGGGAGATTTGAGATATGTGATTGGTGCGCACTATTCCAAACCCACTCACCTCCTTTCTCCTCCCAGGTGCTCTCCAGCTCCACACGGACCCCACTCCATCCCTCATCCTGCCCCTTTAGGCTATTCCCCCCCCACCAAGTCTCCTCCCATCCTGAGATGACATCTTCCCATCCTGAGATATGACACCGCCTCCCCTTGACTCCCTTTACATTTCTAGCTACTCCTTTTTCACTCATTTTCCCTTCCCCTCCAAGCTTCTGGAGCGAATTGTCCTTCTGTGCTGTCTCCATCTTCTCAACTACCACTTCCTCCTCATTCGCAGCCATGTGCTTCAGCCCTCTGCTGGGTCACCGGGTCACCCCTGTCTGGGTCACCAGGGACTTCCAACGCGGCCCAATCCAATGGAAGCATTTCAGTTCGCAGCTGGTTATTCATCCCCCCTTCACTCATAGAGCACACTCGTTCCTGGTTGTTCCTTCTCAGGCTCCTTTGTGCACTTTTTTGTTTCTTTGTCTTATTTTAATTCCAGTATAGTTAACGTGCAGTGTTATATTCGTTTCAGATGTACAATATAATGATTCAACAATTCTATACATTACTCAGTGCTCATCAAGATACGCATACTCTTAATCCCTTCACCTATTTGACTCATCCCCGCCACTCACCTCCCCCCTGGCAGCCCCCAGACTGTTCTCTACAGTTAAGAGTCTGTGTTTTGGGGGCACCTGGGTGGCTTAGTTGGTTAAGCGTCCGACTTTCGCTTAGGTCATGATCTCACGTTCGTGGGTTCGAGCCCCGCATCGGGCTCTGTGCTGACTGCCAGCTCGGAGCCTGGAGCCTGTTTCAGTCTGTGACTCCCTCTCTCTCTGACCCTCCCCTGCTCACGCTGTCTCTCTCTCTCCTAGAAATAATAAATTAAAAAAAAATTAAAAAAAAAAAAAGAGTCTGTGTTTTGGTTTGTCTCTCTCTCTTTTTCTCTTTGTTGCCTTGTTCTGTTTTTCCTTGAGTGACATCGTATGGTATTTGTCTATCTCTGACTGGCTTATTTCGTTAGCACTGTTCTCTCTAGCGCCATCCATGCTGCCACAAATGGTCCTGTATGGACTTTTTGTGATCTGCTCTACCCTTAGACATTGGTGATCCTTTGTATCCTTTCTGCTCCCTTTATTGTTCCCAGTGGTTGGTTCATGTTGTCCCGTGGCTCTCCTTTTATATGACAATTTTCAAATCACCGTCCCCAGACTAACTTCCTTGAGCATTAGACTGAAATAGCCAGTCTCTTGACCTTCCCATCAGTCATCTCAAGCTTGACAAGTACCAGCTGATCATTTCTTCTTTTCTCCCAAACTGCTCCTTGTATATTTTCTGTCTCAGTTGGTGATAATATGACAATGTACCCAAGTCAAAAACCTGGGAGTCATTTTTTCCCTCTTCCCCTCTTCTCTCTCTTTTCTTTTTAAGAATATTTATTATTTTTGAGAGTGAGTGGGGGGGTGGGGGTGGGTAGAGAGAGGGGACAGAGGATCCAAAGAGGGCTCTGTGCTGACAGCAGAGAGCCTGATGTGGGCCTTGAATCCATGAACCATGAGATCATGACCTGAGCTGAGATCAGAGGCTTAACTGACTGAGCCACTCAGGTGCACCACTTCCCTCTCTTTCTACACAGAGTGAGTCATCAAGTCCTGCCAAGTTACATCCTAAATGATTCTGTAACAAGTGCTTTCCTTTTTGTCTCTGCAACTAATGCCCTTGTTCATGTAACATCTCTTATTCCCTGGTTGTTTTTTCACACACCACTGGGTACTCTTCCTAAGGTATAAATCAGATTATGTCACTCTTCTGCTTAAAATCAGCAACATAAAAGAAAACATAAAAGACATAAATAAATGGGGGGGGTGCCTGGGTGGCTCAGTTGGTTGAGTATCCAACTTTGACTCAGGTCATGATCTCAGTTTGTGAGTTCAGACACCACATCAGGCTCTGTGCTGTCACTGTGGAGCCCACTTCGGATCCTCTGTCCCCCCAACCCCCTGCCCCGTCTCTGCGCTTCCCGTGCTCATGCTCTTTCTTCCTACAAAATAAATAAACATTAAAAAAAAAAAAAAGACATACATAAATGGAAAGCCATCCTGGGTTCATGGAGTGTAAGACTTAATATTAAGTTAGGATGGCAATTCTCCCCAGTTGATCTACAGATTTATTGCAACCCCTATCAAAATCCAAGCTTCCCTCACCTTTGTTTTGCAGAAATTGACAAGCTGATCCTAAAATTCATATGGAAATGCAAAAGATCCAAAATAGCCAAAACAATCTTGAAAAAGAAACAGGTTGGAGGATTTCAAAATTTACCCTAAAGGTACGGTAATCAAGACAACGTGGTACTGGGCATAAGGTATCCATACCTCAATGGAATAGATTTGAGAGTAAAAGCATATGAAGAAACCAGAAATAAACTAGAACTAAAAACACATATGTGGTCAACTGATTTTTGACAAGGGTACCAAGGTGATTTAGAGAGGAAAGATAGGGTGCCCGAGTGGCTCGGTTGGTTAGGTGTCCAATTCTTGATTTTGGCTCAGGTCAGGACCTCATGGTTTGTGAAACTGAGCCCAGAGTGGGGCTTCATGCTGACATCAAGGAGCCTGCCGAGATTCTCTTTCTCCCTCTCTCTCTGCCCCTCCCCAGCTCACATGCTCTTTCTCTCAAAATAAGTAAATACACTTAAAAGAAGAAGAAAGAGCTGGCTCAGTCAGTAGAGCACATGACTCTTGATCTCGGGGTTGGGAGTTCAAGCCCCATGCTTGGTGTAGAGCTTAAATTAAATAAATAACTAAATAAACCATTGACTTGGGGAAAATATTTGTGAAGTATATATCTGATAAGGGTCTAGTATCCAGAATACATAAAGAACTATTACAACTCAACAGTAAAATTAGGCAAACAAAAAAGGTGAGAGATTTGAGTGATATTTCTCTAAAGAACATACACAGATGGCCAATGAACCAAAGTCATCAGTCAGTAGGGGGATGCAAACAAAATCAGCAAAGATGCCCAAAGTCATCAGTCAGTAGGGGGATGCAAATAAAATCAGCAAAGATGTCCAAACTCATCAGTCAGTAAGGGTATGCAAATAAAAACCAGGAGATACTACCTCATCCTCACTAGAGTAGCAGGCTATAGCCAAAAAGATAGGCATAACAAGCATTAAGAATGTGGAGAATTGGAACTCTCATGCACCACTGGTGGGAATGCAAAATGGTGCAGCCACTTTGGAAAAGTTCAGCAGTTCCTCAAAAAGTTAAACACAGAGTTACCATACGACCGGGCTTTCTATTCCTAGGTATGTACCCAAAAGAACTGAAGATACATCTTCACACAAAAATTTGTACATGAATGTTCAGAGCAACTTAATTCATAACTGTATCACCACATCCAAAACAGGAATCCATGCTCTCTGCAGTCTTCCCTGTTACCAAAAATGAAGTATGTTCTCTTGCGTTCTTTTTTGTTTTCTTAGAGAGAGAGGGAGAGAGTGAGTGGGGAGAGGGGCAGAGGGAGAGAGAGGATCCCAATCAGGCTCCATGCTCATCGAGGAGTGTCTGATACAGGGCTCGATCTCATGACTCTGGGACCATGACCTGAGCTGAAATCAAGAGTCAGGCACTCAACCGACTGAATCACCCAGCCGCCCTGTCTTGGGTCTTTCTAAGATAAGATATGTTCTAAACATATCTCTACATATGTGTATCTCCATCTTAATACAACACACACACACACACGCACATGCATACACACATGCACACACACGCGCGCGCGCACACACACACACACACACACACTGCCCCCAGACTCATTTCTCTGCCTCCCTTCCTGCTTCCTCAAATCTCATCATTTGGCAAAAGCTTCTATCTGTAGCCTCAACGATTCTTCACCTCCTGGGGACGTCCATCTCCCGACTGGCCCTTCATGACGGTATGCCTGAAATTTGAGCAAAGACCTCTTCTCTCTGTCTGCACCCTCTTTTTCAGTGATCTCAGCCAGCCACTTGGCTTTTATATTATCAATATGCCAATGGCCCCTGTGTGTGTCTCCAGCTCTGACCTCTCACTAAGTGCCAAACTTGTGTGCCCAGCTACCTGCTTGTCACTGCTACTTGAGTACCTAACGACCATCTAAGCTTAATAGACTCAGGAAGAGTTCTTGGTTTCTCTCCCCTCAATCTATTCTTCCCCTAGTCTCTCCCATCACAGTAAACAGCACCGTCATCACCTACAAGTCCAAAGCACAAAAGCCTTTCCTGATCCCTCCCGTTTACTCATTTTCCACATTCTATCCATCTGCAAGTCCTGTCGCTCTGTCTCCAAAATACATATTATGTCAAAAACCTTCTCTCCATATCCACTGTCACTCCCTTCATCCAGCAGTCTCCTAACTGGCCTCTCTACTTCCACCCCTACAACCCACTTTCTTTTTAAAAAATTTTTTTAATGTTTATTTAATTTTGAGAGAGAGAGAGAGAGACAGAGTGTGAGCAGGGGAGGGTCAGAGAGAGAGGGAGATACAGAATCTGAAGACAGGCTCCAGGCTCTGAGCTGGCAGTCAGCACAGAGCCTGACACAGGGCTTGAACCCACAAACCATGAGATCCGACCTGAGCCGAAGTCGGACGCTTAACCAACTGAGCCACCCTATAACCCACTTTCTACACAGCAACCATTTACTTTCAAAAACACAATTCAGGTCATATAAACACTCCCTTTAATGGCCTACGTAGGGCTTCACTGTGGCCTGCAATGCCCAGCACGCCCTGGCTCGCCTCTACCTCTCCGGCATCACATCCTATCTCTCTCCCCTGGATTTCTACCCGTCAGCCACACTGCTCTTCCTTCCTTTCTTTCAATGCACTAACGTAGGTTTAAAAAAATTTTTTTAACATTTATTTATTTTTGAGACAGAGAAACAGAGCACAACCTGGGGAGGGACAGAGAGAGAAAGAGAGAGAGAGAGAGATGGAGATAGAATCCAAAGTAGGCTCCCGGCTCTGAGCTGTCAACACAGAGCCCAACTCAGGCCATGATCTCGCTGTTTGTGAGTTTGAGTCCCACCTCGGGCTCTGTGCTGACAGCTCAGAGCCTGGAGCCTGCTTCACATTCTGTGTCTCCCTCTCCCTCTGCCCCTCCCCTGCTCATGCGCTGTCTTTCACTGTCTGTCAATAATAAATAAAGGTTAAGAATTTTAAAAAAAGAAATAATTGACATACATCACTGTAGAAGGTGTAGGGTGTACAGAGTTTTATCTTCGAGGCATTTTTCTCTAGGCGAAATAATCTTGTTTATTAATTTTCAGTTATTTCTACAGAATGTTGGCCCTGTGAGAGCAGAGGCCTTAAGTATTTTGCACGTAGCTCATCACTCAATGCCCTGCGCCTAGAGCGGTATCAGGCGGATGCGGTTGGTGCGTGGTGCATATTTGTTAACGGATAAATAAAGCATCAAATCAGCGTTTGTCAAAGTGTGGTCTACAGACCCCTGAGCATCCCCCACAACCTTTCAGAGGCTCTGCGAAGTCAAAACTATTCTCGTAATAAATACTGAGATGTTCTTTTGCCTTTTTGGTGGTGGGAAAGCAATGGCGGTTACAACAGCTGGCCCCATGGCAAAAAGCGACTCCAGGCTGCGTTAGATATGGTTATATTCCTTACTGCTGCGCATCCTCAGCAAAGGAAATACATACAGCAGTTTCATTCAAGAATGGCTTGAGGAGGGGCACCTGGGTGGCTCTGTTGGCTAAGCTGCTGAGTCTTGATTTTGGCTCAGGTCACCATCTGGTGGTTTGTGAGTTCGAGCCCCACGTTGGGCTTCGTGCTGACAGTACAGAGCCTGTTTGGGCTCCTCTCTCCTCTCTCTGCCCCTCCTCCTTGTTTGTGCCCTCTGTCTCTGTCTCTCAAAATAAGTGGATAAACTTAAAGAAAAACTTCAAAGAATGACTTGATGAAACAGTACAAATTATTAACTTTATTAAATCTCTACCCTTGATTATACTTTGAAATATGTTGACAGGAAAATTTAAAAAAAACAACAACAGGGGCGCCTGGGTGGCTCAGTCGGTTAAGCGTCCGACTTTGACTCAGGTCATGATCTCACAGTTCGTGGGTTCGAGCCCCGTGTCAGGCTCTGTGCTGACAGCTAGCTCAGAGCCTGGAGCCTGTTTCAGATTCTGTGTCTCCCTCTCTCTCTGACCCTCCCCTGCTCACGCTGTCTCTCTCTCTCTATTTCTCTTTCTCTCTCAGAAATGAATAAAAACATTAAAAAATTTAAAATAAATGAAATATGTTGACAGGGTGGGGAGAATGCTGCTATATGCCTAAGTACCATGGCTATCTGAGGAAAGCAGTGGTGGAGTTGTTTGAGGTGCAAGCTGAACACCACTTTTACCTGAAAGAAGGACTGAAAGACAGACCGTGGTTATGCAAATATAGGTTTTTAAAAAATTTTTTGCAGACGTTTTCTCTAAGGAAAGAAGTAAGCCTATTGATTCAAGGGGGAAATTGACAATATTTGCTATTAATAATAAAATTTCAGTTTTTAAGTGAAAATTAGCCTTTTGGAATGTTTGTATCCACCACTGTGAGTTTAGTAGCTTCCCAATACTTAAGGAGTTTCTTTCTTTAAAAAATTTTTAATGTTTATTTATTTTTTAATTTTTTTTTTTTTCTGAGAGAGAGCGTGAGCAGGGGAGGGTCAGAGAGAGAGAGGGAGATACAGAATCTGAAGCAGGCTCCAGGCTCCGAGCTAGCTGTCAACACAGAGCCCGACACAGGGCTCAAACCCACGAACCGTGAGATCATGACCTGAGCCGAAGTTGGACACTCAACTGACTGAGCCACCCAGGCGCCCCTATGTTTATTTATTTTTGAGAGACAAGGAGGGAGCAGGGGAGGGGCAGAGAGAGAGGGAGACACAGGATCCAAAGCAGGAGGGTCTGAGCTGTCAGCACAGAGACCCACACGAGGCTCGAACTCACAAGCCATGAGATCATGACTTGAGCTGAAGTTGGACCCTTAACCAACTGAACCATCCAGGCGCCCCTACTTAAAGACTTCCAATGAGATCCGTGGTGACACTAATGAATATAATTTCTTTTATATTGTATAGTAACATGTGTAGACATTCAGAAGATCTCTATAGCTCAGTGAACCCTATTTTCCAAGTGTTACAAAATCAGTCATGGATAAAAGATGCATTCAAAGCGCACGATAGACCAATGTATTTTAACTTAATGAAAAATTGGTTTCAGATTCCACACTGAAACTAAATTTTGCAAGGTTTCATTTGTTAAGGGTTGATATAGTATCAAAGAGGAATATCCACACACTTAACCAGGCAGGGGGAAACCATGATTATAAAGGTGCTTTTTCAGGCAAGGCCCATCCATTGCTGACCGCTTTGATCTCCCCAGATGTGGGAGACTTAGTTGCACAATTTATGGCAGTGGGGGACTGTGCTCACTTTCTTCTCTTAAAAAAAAAAAAAGAGGGGCACCCGGGTGGCTCAGTAGGTTAGGCATCAGACTTCAGCTCGGGTCATGATCTCATGTTCACGGGTTCGAGCCCAGCGTCAGGCTCTGTGCTGACAGCTCAGAGCCTAGAACCTGCTTCAGATTCTGTCTCCCTCTCTCTCTGCACCTCCCCCACTCACGCTCTGTTTCTCTCTCTCAAAAAATAATAATTAAAAAAAAAAAAAGGAATATCCACAGTTACCTGGGAAAGTTTTTAAAATAATCCTCCTTGGGCACCTGGGTGGCTCAGTTGGTTAAGCGTCCGACTTTGGCTCAGGTCATGATCTTACGGTTCACGAGTTCAAGCCCCAAGTCAGGCTCTGTGCTGACAGCTCAGATCCTGGAGCCTGTGTCAGACTCTGTCTCCCTCTCTCTGCCCCTCCCCTACTCATGCTCGGTCTGTCTCTGTCTCTCTCTCAAAAAAATAAACATTAAAAAAAAATCTTCCTTTTCCTATTTAAAATTTGTGTGGGGCTGAATTTTGTTCATATACTGCAACTAAAACAACAAATCTCAACAGATTGAATAAAGGAGCAAGGAAGCAGTTACAGGGATCTAGCCACCTTTTATTATGCCAGACATTTAAAGAGACACGCAAAGCTGTCACACAATGTCATTCTTCCCACTGATTTTTTTTGATTTGGAAAATGTAGTTATTTTTCATTGAAAAGGATGTTATTTATGTTAACTTAAGTAGGTTTATCATTTTAATTAAAAAATTTTTAATGTTTATTTTTGAGAGAGCGCATGAGCAGGGGAGGGCAGAGAGAGAGAGAGAGAGAGACCCAGAATGTGAAGCAGACTCCAGGTTCTGAGCTGTCAGCACAGAGCCTGATGCAGGGCTCAAATCCACAGACTGGTGAGATCATGACCTGAGCTGAGGTCAGACGCTTAACCGATTGAGCCCCTCAGGTGCCCTTATTTTTTAAGCTCTTTTTTTAATGTTTTTTAAAAATTTATTTCTAAGAGAGAGAGAGAGAGAGAAACAGCGTGAGCAGGGGAGGGTCAGAGAGAGAGGGAGACAGAGTCTGAAGCAGGCTCCAGGTTCCAAGCTGTCAGCACAGAGCCTGATGGGGGGCTCGAACCCACGAACAGTGAGATCATAACCTGAGCTGAAGTCGGACGCTTAACCGATTGAGCCCCCCAAGGCGCCCTTATTTTTTCAACTCTTAACTTTACTTCGAGTATGGCAAATATCAATAACGTAACCCATATGAACAAAAACCCTTTTCAGGTCTTCAATTTTTCAGAGCGTGGAAGGATTTGGAGACCAGAAAGCTTAGGAGACACTACTATAGGTAAACGCTGGAGCTGATTCGCCCCATGCAGAACACCTTGGCTCACAGGTGGAGGGAACACAAGACAATTATAAACAACCCTATTTGGAAAAGGAGACGAGACAAAACAGCACCCAGTGGTCTGCAGTGTGTATGGCCGTGTAGGGCATCCTGGAGGTGGAGAACAGCAAGGATTCTCTGCCTCGGTGGAGTGAAGCTGGCCTGTCCCGTCTGCCATGTTGGCGCGGGGCGGGGGGGGGGGTCTCCCCTATTCATTGTAACTTTGAGGCCACGTCTCCAGATTTTGAAGATGTCCTTTTAGTAGTGTTTGGAACCAAGATGATGCCCTAGAAGTTGATCAATTGTAGGCTTCCTTGTGCCCGGATTTGGGCTTTTCTGGCAAAACCACTCCCTTAAAAGATGCGGAAGGTTTCTGGCTCTTCATATTTGGATAACTCTATGGGTTAATAACCAAGTCAGAATAATCGTGAGTTATGGCCTCTGAATCTAGAGCGGGGGAGTCTTTCAGCAACGGGACCAGCCAGTGCTCAGCCTCGGGCCTCCAGCCTCACCTCTGCCTTGGAGCAATTCTGACCACTAGGCTCTATCCCAGTGGAAGGCTCTAAATTTACATACGCTATAACCCTCCTGTTAGTGGGAACAGGCAGGAAGGGCTTGGGTGGGGCTGTGTTTCCTGCCTTCCTACCTTTGTTTCCACTCAATTTTTTTTTAATGTTTATTTATTTTGAGAAATAGCGAGACAGAGCATGAATGGGGGAGGGGCAGAAAGAGAGGAGACACACACACACACACAGAATCCAAAAGCAGCTCACAGAATCTGAGCTCTCAGCACAGAGCCTGATGCAGGGCTCAAACTCATGAACTGTGAGATCATGACCTGAGCTAGTTAGACGCTTAACTGACTGAGCCACCCAGGCGCCCCTGTTTCCACTCAGTTTAACTTTGATATAAAGAGATGAGCTTTTTCAATCCACGTGACCATCAGACTGTGTAGGCTTGGATTGCTGGCTCCAGGCAGTCTCTCTTGGCAAAGCTGAAGGCACACAGGAGCAGGGGCCAGGCTGCCGGGATTCGAGCGACAGCTCCAGCCCTGTCTAGCTTTGTGAAGTTGGGCGAATGGTGCTGCGCCTCAGTTCTTCAAATGTAAAATGGGGAATTACAACGTACCTACTTCTTTGTGTTATTGTGAAGATTCAGTGAACTAGTATGAGTAAAGCTCTTAGAGCCCGGCACAGGGTGGGTGCTTCAGAAATATTAGCTTTTAGGGGCACCTGGTTGGCTCAATCGGTTGGTCATCCAACTTCCGTTCAGGTTATGGTCTTGTGGGTTTGTGAGTTGGAGCCCCGCATCGGGCTCTGCACCTGGTGATGCGGAACCTGCTTGGGATTCTCTCTCTCTCTCTCTCTCTCTCTCTCTCTCCCCCTCTCTCTCTTTCACTCTCTCTCTCTCCCTTCCCCGCCCACACATGCTCTCTCTCACTCATAGTAAATAAATAAACTTAAAATTAAAAAAAAGAGAGACATTACCTTTTGTTATTCATTATTCTGTTGCAAAATTTGTGTCTTTGACTCCAAACTAAAGGCTTGGGAAAACACCCAAAACATACAACCTTCTGACATATTTCTACCAAATCCCTGGGCTCTCACCTGTGTGGGGTACATGGTCTGAGCTTCAGGAGCCCCTGGCCGTGTACCTGCATGTCAAGGCATGCCAACCTCCCACCCTGGGATGGGGACATCCTCACTTTCTCTACCCACGTCAGTCTGCCACTTCCATGTGTTAGGGGTCATTACCAGCAATGCCCCACTTCCTGTATTAGAAACTCTTCTGTTACAGGTGACAGAATCTTAACAGACATGGGCTTTGGATGGGGGGGAAGAATTTGTTGGATTATGGTATGGGAAATTTCAGGGACTTCAGGCATGGTTAGATGCTGGCCTTAAAATGACGTCATCTGGTGTCTTCCAACGGTGTCCCCGTCTCTGTTTCTCAGCTCTGCCTTCTTCCGTGTGGTTTCAGTGTCAGGTAGTCTGTCCACATAGTGGAAGATCCAATGCTTACTTACATCTTCCCCGCTTAGGAACCTCTAAGAAGAAAGCAGAGCCTCCATTCCTCTGAAATTCCAGAAAAGTTTGGAATTACCTTGAATTTCTCCAGCTCTAGCTGTATTCCTTAGCTTTGTGACATATCACCCTGAGTGACATCACATGTGACTTCAGAGGACTGGAACGACACAGCCAGGGAGGGGAGGAAGGATTGGTATTTATCAACCATCTGTTATGTCAGAGGCATTGTGCGTCCTCTCATAGTGAAGATTAGCCCCTTGGGGAAGGACACTAAGTCTCTCGGCCGGCAGTCTTCACGTCCCTCCAAGCTGCGAGGGGAGGGGCCCTTTCTTGGGTCTGCAGCCAACCCCTCTGCCTGCCCTTGATTTCATCCCTCTGGCTTCTAGAGCACCATTAACTCACTTTCTCTCTCCTCGTACTTCCCCCCGAGGGTCCAGACATGCATGAGTCTCTCCTGCCACAAAAACAAATCTCCCCTTCTTGAGAGAGAACCAGCCACCATCTCTACCTCCTCACCATCCACTCACACCTCAACTAAATGAACTTGGTTTTCTACTTCTGCTGTCTTCTGAGATTGCTCTCTCTCAAGTCAGCAGTCACTTCCCATGTGACAAACTCAGTTCTTGGCCAGCTTGACCTCACATGTCCGCTGACCGCGCTTTCCTTCCTGAAATTCTCACCCTGTTGGCTTCCACTGTTTTCCTCATTCCTGGTTCCCCTTGCCCCCTTTCTGACTGCTCTTTTCTCTGCACGCGTCGGAGAATGGTTTACGAGAAGAGGAAGCCAACTCTCCTGTCATTCACGTCTGTTGTCTCAAGTGCCATTTTGTCGTTGGTGGTTTTCCGTCTCCGTGGCCTATGTCTGTCTCCGTGTCTGTCCAAGCACAGAGTCTGAGCAGAGCCCTTGTCCACATATAGTGAGCGATGGATGCATTTCCTCCAAGGCAGGTGTCCAAGGAATGACAAAGCAGCATCTGGATCTAGAAGATTTTCTTTCTTTTTTTTTTTTTTAATATTTTTATTTATTTCTAGGAGAGAGAGAGAGAGAGAGAGACAGCGTGAGCAGGGGAGGGTCAGAGAGAGGGAGATACAGATTCTGAAATAGGCTCCAGGCTCTGAGCTGGCAGTCAGCACAGAGCCCGACGCGGGGCTCGAACCGACGAACCACGAGATCATGACCTAAGCGAAAGTCAGACCCTTAACCGACTAAGCCACCCAGGCGCCCCAGCATCTGGATCTAGAACTATATCCCACGCCACTCACAAAGGCAGATCCACAGAAGTAAAGTTAAGCCGCATCTCCAGTGTAGGCTAAGAGATGCGGCAGCTGTCCTGCCCTTGCGGGACCCTTTTGATGACCCCTCAGGCCTCAGAGTTCAACTTCACAGCGCCAGCAGCCTCCTCTGGTCCCTGTGCTCACGGAGTCCTTTGTCTCTCATATCGCATGTGACACAGCCATGGCAGAATGGAAAGAGCGTGAGGTCTGGAATTCCAGATCTGGGTCTATGGCTCGCTTCTGCCTCTTCATCTTCCTCCTCCTCCTTCTTCTTGTTTTTTATTTATTTTTGAGAAAGAGAACACAAGTTGGGAGGGACAGTGAGAGGGAGAGAGACAGAATCCCAAGCAGGCTCCACGCTGACAGCAGCGAGCCCAATGCGGGGCTTGAACTCACAAACCACAAGATCACGACCTGAGCAGAAGTCGGATACTCAACCGACTGAGCCACCCAGGCCCACCCCGCCTTTGATTTTTTAATTTTTAAAGTTTATTTATTCTGAGAGAGAGAGAGCAAGAGCAGGGAAAGGTAGAGAGAGACAGACAGACAGAATCATAAGCAGGCTCCACCTGTCAGCACAGAGCTGGCCACGGAGCTTGACCTCATGAACCATGAGATCATGACCTGAGCCAAAATCCAGACTCAGATGTTTAACTGACTGAGTGGCCCAGGCACGCCCTCCGCCTTTTTTTGATCTGGCTATGATCCCCCAGAAAACCAGTGGCCATGTTCGGGTAGGTTCATGAACCTCTTCAGGTGTGCAAGGAAGAGCCATGCTCAGAAGACTGACGGTAATGGGGGCTATGGAAAGGACAGTGAGGAAGTACGGTGGGCGGGGAAGCCATCTCAGCAGTGCACGCAGGTCCCTGGAGAACAGGGACAACGATGTGGTGATGAGCTCCAGGTCTGCTTCTAACGCTTCTGTCTCCCAGGCCAGACAGTCTCGTCTCACACGGGTGGTTGGCCTCCAGCACATCGAGGTTGTTCACAGTGGCATTTGGCTTTGGCCCAGATCCTGTGTCTAGTCAGCTGCAGCAAGGTCGGCAGGACTGGCCTCATTGGATTTACATGACCTAGATCGCAGTGATTCCATGAGGCAAGATCAGCTCAGGTCCACTGGCCTTGGGAGGAGGCGGAGGGAACGGCGGGCCCTCAGCGTCATGGATTGTGTATCTTCCTCACTGTGTCTCAATTTCCTTCTTCATTTGACAAATGAAGGGGTTGGATCATTGATCTTCAAAGGTGCTTCCAATTCGGGCTTTCCAGGAATTTATTATTATTATAGCTTGATTTCACATCAGCTCTAGCAAAATGACATGTCATACCCTTGTTGGAAGGTTTCAAGTTGTGCTGATCAGTTAGGGATCACTTGCAGGAAGCGAAAGCTCCTTTAATTATTTTAAGCAGAAAAGGACTTAATACAGGGAATCCAATGTTAAGAGAAACAGCTGGAAGGGCTGGAGAAGTGAGTTCTGGGATGAGCCTCCAGGAATGACTCCTAGAACAGGACCCCAGAATGGCTGCTAACTCTGGCATAATCATGAAGTAAGGAGGCCACTAGTAGAATTCTTTTTTAAAAAAAAAAATTTATTTATTTATTTAAAATGCTTATTTCTGGGGCGCCTGGGTGGGTTAGTCGGTTAAGCGTCCAACTTTCGCTTAGGTCATGATCTCGCGGTTGTGGGTTCGAGCCCCGCGTCGGGCTCTGTGCTGACTGCCAGCTCAGAGCCTGGAGCCTGTTTCAGATTCTGTGCCTCCCTCTCTCTCTGACCCTCCCCTGCTCACGCTGTCTCTCCCTCTCTCTCCTAGCAATAAATAAAAATATTAAAAAAATAAAAATAAAAATAAAATGTTTATTTCTTTTTGAGAGGGGAAGAGGGGCAGAAAGAGAGGGGGACAGAGGATCTGAAATGGTCTCTGTGCTGACAGCAGTGAGCCTGATGCGGGGCTTGAACCTGCAAACCATGAAATCATGACCTAAGCTGAAGTCAGACGCTCAACCGGCTGAGCCACCAGGTGCCCCTAGAAATTTTGCATTGAAGAATGTACCCAGTGAAAAGACAACCCACAGAACAGGAGAAAGAATTTGTGAATCATATGTCTGTTAAGGGAATTTTAAACAGACTATATAAAGAAGTCTTCCAGCTCAACAATACAAAAGACAAATAACCCAATTTAAAAATAAGCCACGGATTTGAATAGGTATTTCAAATAAGATATATATTCAGATAAGATATACAAATCGCCAAGTAGTAAGTGAAAAGATGCTCACCATTATTAGACACTAGAGAAATGCAAATCATAACGACAATGAGAAACTACTTCATGCCCACTAGGATGACTATCATGAAAAAAAAAACAGGTAGTAACAAGTATTGGTAGGGATGTGGAGAAATTGGAACCGTTGTGTATCACTGGTGTTTAAAATGGTGTAGGGTCTGTGGAAATAGGATGGTTTCTCAAAAA
Source organism: Hyaena hyaena (assembly GCF_003009895.1). Taxonomy (NCBI): domain Eukaryota; kingdom Metazoa; phylum Chordata; class Mammalia; order Carnivora; family Hyaenidae; genus Hyaena; species Hyaena hyaena. The sequence goes on along the minus strand of NW_024080635.1, from coordinate 1,473,319 downwards.
AAAAAAAAAAAAAGAAACATAGAATTTCCATATGACCCAGCAATTCCACTTCTGGGTATATATCCGAAAGAATTGAAAGCAGAGACTTGAACAGATTTTTGTACGCCAGTATTCACAGCAGTGTTGCTCGCAACTGCCATAAAGTAGAAACAACTTAAATGTCTATCAGTTGATTAGTAGGGAAACAAGGTGTGGTATATCCATACACTATACTATGGAATATTCAGTCTTAACAAGGAATGAAGTATCAATACATGCTACAACCTGGATGGGCCTTTGAAAACCTTATGTCAACTGAAAGAAGCCAAACACAAAAGGCTATATAGGGTATGATTCCATTTATGTGGAATGTCCAGAACAGGTAAAGTCATAGAGACAGGAAGTAGATAAACAGTTGCCTGGGCTGGGGTGATGAGGGCGTTGGGACTGACTACTGATAGGTTCCTTTGAGGGTGATGGAAATGTTTTGGAATTAGAGAGTGGTGATAGTTGGACAACGTTAGGAGTATATTTAAAATCTACTGAGTTGGGCAGTTTATTTTTTGTTGAGTTGTACAGTTTAGAAACAGTGAAAGGATGGTTAAAAAGCACATAGCAGGGGCTCTTGGGTGGCTCAGTTGGTTGAGTATTGGAATCGTGGTTCCTGTTCAGGTTATGATCTCGCGGTTCATGGGTTGAAACCCCACATTGGGCTCTGCACTGACAGTGTGGAGCCTGCTTGGGATTCTCTCTCTCCTTCTCTCCCTGCCCTTCCCCTACTTGCTCTCTCTTTTTCTCATTAAAACCAAACCAAACCAGGGGCGCCTGGGTGGCTTAGTCGGTTAAGCGTCCGGCTTTCGCTTAGGTCATGATCTCGCGGTTTGTGGGTTCGGGCCCCGCGTCGGGCTCTGTGCTGACTGCCAGCTCAGAGCCTGGAGGCTGTTTCAGTCTGTGACTCCCTCTCTCTCTGACCCTCCCCTGCTCACGCGCTCTCTCTCTCTCTCTCCTAGAAAAAACAAAACAAAACAAAACAAAACAAAACAAACACCCATTGTGGCTGCAATCTAAGATGGCCACCTCTGCAGCTACCACCGCCACATTCCAACCTCATGAAGCTAGTGGTTGGCCACTGGAATCCTGCTAAAGAGTAACCCAAGGTTGCCACAAACAGAAAGCAACACCCACACAGCTAGAAGGTAGCCTTGGCCTTCCTTTCTCCTCCTAACTTTTATATAAATGGATGCAATTTATAGACCCTAATTTGCAGCAGAATATTAACTACAAGGGATTCTGGGAAATGCAGTGGTTTTTTTTTTTTACTGCTTATTTATTTATTTAGAGAGAGAGAGAGCAAGCTGAGAAGAGGCAGAGAGAGAGGGAGAGAGAGAATCTCAAGCAGGCTCTGCTCTGTCAGGGCAGAGCCCAATGTGGGGCTCGATCTCATGAGTGTTGAGACCATGACCTGAGCCAAAATCAAGAGTTGGCTGCTTATTCGACTGTGTCACCCAGGTGCCCCTGGAAAATAGTGTTCAACTTTTCAGCCTTGACAGTAGAAGAGACTGGAATGGATACTGACAGCCAATTCACCATATCTACTCTAATTTACCATTTGACCTTTTAGGGGTCTAAACATGCTCCCTAAATGGTGTATTCAAAGTCTCATTAGTTATGTATTCTTCCTGGGTGATGTTCATCCTCGTTCAGTCACAGTTCTACCTCAACAACCTAAGGCTTACGTGACTACCATGTTAGCAACAGTAACACACCTTATCATTCTGGGGGAAATGTGGGAGGAAGAGAAGAAGTGGATTGATATTTATAAATGTATATATACTAGAGCAAGGAAAAATATGAAATGCTAAGATAGTCCTCAACTTTTCATGAATTAGTTATTTATATTCATACATTTGTTTTAGAACTTTGCCTCTTGAATATGGTAGGGCTGGAATTAGCCCTCGAGGGTCCTTCAGGTTCCAGACATACCCCTTTTTGCCCCCCCCCCCCCGAGCAAACCTATCACCCTCAATAATCAAGATCCATCTACCTAGCACAATCGCCCCCTTTTGGGCTGTTGGTTCAGTGGATGAGGATCCCAAATTGGTCAGAAAGTTCTCTGTTGAATGGACTCATTGTTGCGTGATCTGGTGGAAGTCTTTCTCCTCTGGGTACTGAGACTTCTAAGCTAACAGACCAAAGTCACAGGGACAAGCAGCAAAACTTGTGAGTGGCTTATATATATTGGTCACTGTTTCAGAACATATACCTCATCCTCATCCTCAGCGACAGGACTTCAACCCCACAAGATGGTGTTTTCCAGTAGTCTTCAGTAAGCCACTGACTGTTGTCTAAGGCCATGGGTCTCAGGCCATTGGCCTTAGCTTACTTAGCTCACTTGATGAGAAGTGGTGTGCAGAAAACTACACGATGAGTAAGGCATTCAGTAAGTTCATGGATGATGATGATGGTGATAAGTGGAAACATTAGCCAATACATAGAGCTCTTACTACAGCCTGGGCACTATTCTATATATTCATGTAATCCTCAAGTCCCAAATCAAGAAATTGAGACAGAGAGGTTAAATGATTTGCCCAGGGTCATAAGCTACTTATGGTAGAGTTAGAGATTCCCATCCAGGCATTCTGCCTCTGGAGTCTATCCTCTTAACCACTATGTTTGTGAGAGTACAAAGGGGGAATGTCTTTGGTTTTGTAATAATTTAAATTTTATTTGAAGTTTCTTTGTGAATATTTTAGGTTTGACATTCATGGAAACAAGCCATATCTTGATTTTCCATTGAGGAAAATCCCTGTGTTCTCTGTGACGGAAGGGATCTGCTATTAAATGTGCAGCTTGTCTTCCCAGACCGTGAAGCAGGGCTCAGTAGTAAGCTAATAGCAGCTTTTCAAAAGAATGGGCGTTGCCCAAATTAGCACAACTGGACTCCAACATCTTAAGGCCTTGCACTGTGATTCTCTTATGGAAGTCTGCTGGTGTATATGTATACCATGTCATTTACCAAGGAATTTGCACACCAGTGGATTCACTGAAACATAAAACCCACACTGCTTACACTGCAGCCTATACCAACTGGTGACCATTCGTTTTTTTCTTGGCCCATTGAAGTTGGTCCCCATTTACTTGGTAAACAGGTCAGCACGGCATAACCAAATGGGATATATTACCTCTGGTATCAAAAGGGATCAAATTCTCAGGGTATTTCTCCGTGGTGGCAGGTGTACAAGGCAATAGCTTATCTTTCACTGTAGATATCCTACCATGTTCCACGCTACTGCTCTAGTTTCCTAAAAACTTCATGGAGGTGGAAGTGCCCTTAATCTCCACAGGGATTATCTCCTAGCCTCTAGAACACATGTGCTTTACCAAGGCATTTAGACACCTGCTACTTCCTACTCGGTCTCAAACCATGATTTTATCACATGTAGAGTGGTGTTTGGGGAAATGAGATGATTTAAATGCCTACAGATTGGATCTCAACAGAGCTGGCAGGGTGATACAACCCAGATGTGGGCCAGTTGACCCTGACAGGGGAAAGTAATCTACTTTTGATGTTTTCTGCTCAAAGGGCTAGAAGAGAAGCAAGCATCTTTCAGGTCAACAGTTGCATGTCTTCGGGTGCTGCGGCGGGTGCGGACTTGCTTCATGAAGAGATTATATCTGAAATAACAGCTGCAAGTCAAGTCCCGGGCAAGCAAATAATTTTAAATGTGGGAAAGATAGAGATCAGCCAGCACTCCTCGACTTCTCCGTCTTTGGCGGTGGCGGCAGTATCTGTCATGCCCTCAGGGATGTACTACTGCTTTTGAATTATGATTCTGGTAGGGAGTGACAATTCCAGGGACTTTCTCCTGCTCTTCTTACCACAACAGCTTTAGCTCTACGGGGCGATGTGAAGATTCTGCCAGTTGCCAAGTATGTCTATAATACCTGTGTCTACTGGAACTGGGAAGCAACCCCAGGACTTTAAGTTACTTGATCCCCAGGGTGCCTGGGTGGCTCAGTCAGTTAAGTGTCTGACTCTTGATTTCTGTTCAGGTCGTGGTCTCAGGTTGTGAGGTCGACCCCCATGTCTGGCTCTGCGTTGTCAGCAAAGAGCCTGCTTGAAATTCTCTCTCTCCCTTTTTTTCTGCCTCCCTTTCTCTCAAAATAGACATTAAAAAATTATTTGATCCCCATATATTAATTTGCTAGGTATGCTATAACAAGTACTACAAACTGGGTGGCTTAAACAACACAATTTTATTGGGCTGGAAGTCTGAGATCAAGGTGTGGGCAGGCTTGGCTCCTCTGAGGGCTGAGGGAGAGCCTCTCCCAGGCCTCTCCCCTGGTCTCTGGTAGTTTGCTGACAGTCTTTGCAATTCCTTTGCTTCTGCTGCATCATCTCGATCTCTGGCTTCATCTTCACATGACGTTCCGGTTTTGGATCTCTGTGTCCAAATTTTTCCTTTTCATAGGACACCAATCAGATTGGATTAGGGGCCTACCTACTCCAGAATGACCTCATTTTATGTAATTATATCTGCAATAGCCCTATTTCCAAATAAGGTCATATTCTGAGGTATTAGGGGTTAGGGCTCCAGCACATAAATTTTGGAGGACACAATTCAACCCTAATATCCCATAAACTTCTATTCTAACTAGTGAACCACAGGCCTTTTAGGTCCCTTAGGATTACTGTTAGCATAGGGCTAGTTTTTAAGTACTCCCTAAAGGCCTGTGTATCTCCATTCCCCTAAGCACAGGAACATAGATCAATGGCTTAAGATTCCCTTGGGGAACACTGAGAGATTTACAAGTACATTGACGGTGATATTGTTGGGTACTCCACACCCAAGGGCCTTGGGTCTGAGAATTTAGTGAGAGTTTATAACTTTCCATTTTGGTGACTCAAAACAGGTCTCTTTTGGCCAGATCTGGAGTCTTGCTTTGGGTTATATAAACCAAACAGGACCTTGGAAGGTTATATTTCATCACTCTGGCTCTGTTGCCTTGGTACTACCCCTTGGCTCCTCACTCCAGGACCCCATCATCCCTACTGGGGATTCCATTTCAATGGCAGCATCTCAGCTTCATTCCCAGCCTATGGAGGATATAAACTACCGCACTTTTCACGATAAGGTGTTCCCCTTATCTATGTGCTTTCCAGTTCCTTGGTGAAAGGAATATCCTCTGAGCACTTCTGGAGGACAAAATTAAATGGGTAAGTCACACAGATGACAATCTGCATCATTTCTATCTTCATGTTTTTGGATTTATCTTTTAATGCTATGCTATTTTTTGCTTTTCAATTTGAGTGTTCACCGTGTTCAGTCCAGGTTTCATTTAACCAATCAGCTAAGAGCCACTCTTAGCTGCTAAAGCCAATATGTTGAATCCAGAATCTCTAGAATTCCCATATCAATAAATTCAACCCAAATGAAAATAAAATTATGCTCTTTTCTTCCTGGTCTAATTTAAACCTTTAAAATCCAGTTTTCTGCTGATTTAAATTAATCAAATCTTGTAATTCTTCTGTAAGCCTTCCCTCAGATCAGACTTTGTGTTCGCCTTCCAGAAGCATACTGGGATGTAACTCTAGTTACAGATCTGGTGGCAATACGGGGTAGTGGGTTGGACATGAGCATTGGCATTCCCTTTCAAGGCAACTACCCAAGGGTCTCCAAGTAAAGCAGGACCAGCCACATCGGTGAGAGGAAGAAAGGCTGTTTCCGCTGGTAAGAGACACTAAATGGAATTTACCTAAATCCACTCAAATGTCCCCATTTCTCATTTCAGGGTCCTACTCTCTCCCAAACAATGCTCTAATTTTCACATAAGAGACATGGTAAGGCTATGAATTTAACTTACACTGTAATCCTGTGACCCAGAATCTCCTCCTGATTTTCATGCACATCAGCCTTGCAGTTGCAAGAGATGAAATTCTTCTGGGGCTCTCCTATACATGCCTTGAGCTGAAAATTTAAAGCTCTGGAGTCCTGTTTTTGTTTTTTCCTTTACTTCTTTAGCATAGCCATCACCATCTAGGCCCTCAATTCTTACATGATGGTCTGTAGTGGCAGCCATTTGGTCTGCCTAAGTCTTCCGAAAGACATTCCATTTCAAGTGAAACACGGATACAAGTAATCTTCATCTACTATTTTCCAATGGCAAGTTTATCCTCATTTCCTTCAAATCCAACATAATCATAACTAATCTAAGAGCGCCATCTTTGAGGGCTTACTGCTATCTATAACCACTTTCGGAACCAGATAGGGTTATCAGAGTTTAGTAGTTGCAAGAAACAAAACCCTTCCACCTCAGTAGAAAAGGATTCGAAACAAGTACATTTGGTGCTTGCAAGAATTGGAAAGCCTGAGCCGTGGGCTCTAGACTGGATCTCCAGGTCCACCCTGGTAGCGTTCCCTCTGCCACCATCAAGATGAGGAATCATCAGGCCACCACAGGCTGACTACGAGAACATACATCACAGTTGTTTACGGATCAGGAAGCCCTTCAACACTCACAAAACTAAGGATGGGTATTGGATACTGTTGAACAGAAACTCAAGGTCTCTATATCCTTGCAGCAGCAACAAAGTAGCTGAAGATGGCCCCACAATCACTTCCTCCTTCCACATCTTGTTTGCACATTTAATTGGCACAATTTAAATTATATTCAGAACCTTGGTTTAAGGAAGTTTAAAACACGCAGCTTTTAGCTTTCCTGCCTCTAGAGTACAGGTATATTAGAAAGGGTGAGAATGAATGAGTACCCATTTACCGTATCCACGCGTTTCTTTCCATTAGCCCATTCAAGTGGGACTGGTGACCAGGTACACTCTCCCAGTTTTGGCCCCTTTGAAAGTGGACTGCAAGCCTCCCATCTGTCTAGCTTTGAAGCTCGCTAACCTCTCTTCCTGGACTCAGAGACACTTAAGATTTCCTGGTCTTCAGAGTTGTTTTGTTAATCTATACAATCTCATCCCCAGCTACCTCTTCAACCTCCTTGGTCCACATAGTTCCAGCCAAATAGGTCTCTAAGTTGTGTGTGTGTGTGTGTGTGTGTGTGTGTGTGTGTGTGAGTGAGAGAGAGAGAGAGAGAGAGAGAGAGAGAGAGAAACAAGCTAAGGATGCTCCACCAAAGGGCTTTTGTACTTTATTCCTAATAAAGTCTGTGTCTGTGTTCTTCCCCTAGATATCCACTTGGGTCTTTCTCACACCCCCTAGGATTCTGGTACCTTTATCAAAGACGCCTACACTGCCCATCTGAAGTAGCACCATCTACCACTCTGTCTTTACTCCCCCTACTTTGTTTTCTCCAGTGCGCTTATCCTCATCCAGATTACCTATCTGATCGTCTTTCCCCACTAGAGCGGAAGTTCCGCGGGGACGATTTTGTTTCCTTCATTGCTGCTTTCTACACTTGAAGTGTAGCAGCATTTCAAAACGAATGAATGCGTGTGCACAGAGGAAGTTAAACGGTCCCCATTTAAAGGGAGAACTAACTTTTCCAATGCTTTACTCCTGGTCTCCTCCAGGTGGTGCTGAAGGGCCTTTTCATCCGCTAATATCTAGGATCTACAACAGCGGTGTTGTAAAGGATTAGAATAAGCTTAGTGTTTCATAGCCTCTGGTCTAGAGTTCTGGGCTTTTCTTAGATGACCCCCATAATCTCCCATAACTTATTTCTTCTTATTCCTGCAGGAGGAAAACACATGAGTCTTTACCAAAAGCATTCCAGTACACCATCTCACTTAATCTTTACAACCCCATAATTAAGGATTATTTTCCCCATTTTGGCTAACTGAAAGCAGACTCAGAGGCAACTGCCCAAGTCTCACAGCAGGAAGAAGCAGAGCTTAGAGAAGAACACGGGTCTTGCTGCCAGTTCTTGCCTCTGCAAAAGACTTCTTTCAGTTTATCAAAGTTAACTGTTGTCCTGGTAAGGCTTCAAGGGAATTGCCATCTTGAGCTGATGGTTTGCAATTTCGCAGATCTGCAGGCTGTTTGCCCCCTTTCCCAACAGGTCCCTTTTTTCACATGAGGACACCCTCTAGGGCATTTCTTCCAGAGACCCAAAGTCCACTAAGAGCATTTCCTGTCTCAGGTGCAGGGAAATGTGCTCAGTCTGGCTGCAGTGCCAAAGAGATACGAGTCTTCCAAGTGGTCTGTTGTCCAGACTCATCCTCCTCATTGCGGTAAAGCACAGGCCAGGAAGATAAGGAGCAGGTGCATCTGTGAAAGGAAACAGAAAACCATCTGGTCCTTAGGGAAAGGATGTTTTCAATTCTTCCTCTGAGCCCAGGGCTAAGGTGGGGAAATTAAGGGCACAAGAGAGAAACGGACTCACAGTCACAAAGTAAGTTACTGCCAGATTTAGAATCTTACATCAGGTTTCATGAATCTTTCAGTTTTTCTGCTACACTATGTATGAGCTCTCATTTCTAAGGCCAAAACCCAAAGTAGTACTAATAGCTCAATTCTGACAAATTTTTAAGAGCAGATAAAATCAAACGTTGAGATTTTGATGGCATGTCTCATCTCTTTTCATTACGAGTTTTAGTCACAGTCCTTAGTCCCTCTTCCTTAAACTACACTGGCAAAACTAAGAAAGCTTTTCAGAACAGGGAATGCACGCCTGGGAATGTTAACAAACACGCGGGTTATTGCTTGGTAATTATGCAAAACCAGTCCCTTTCCTCCTCCAGTAAGAATACTCTGTCCCCGACTCGTAACCCCTCACCGTTCACTGGGACTCGCTGAAGAGTCACTGGAACAGCTGCCCCTTCCCCTCCTCTGAAGCACATTTCCACTGGTGACTATAATGCAGAAAAGCAGAAGTAAGGCTTGAACAGAAAAACTGCAGAGCTGCCTCTAGAGGGCAAACAAGATTCATTTTAATCTACAGCTTCTCCATACGGCTGACTCAGCTAATTCTTCAGTCTGACTACATAGTCCAAAACAAGCCAAGCTTTGCTTCCTGTCAGGCTAGGAGTCGGTGGTTTATAGAGGACTCCATTGCAGTCTAACGAGAATACAATCTTTCTTCCCTGGGATTAGGAAAACTCCTATCTAGAGACTGTTAAAGACGTTAAGTGGTCTATTCGATCAAACACTTGGCTCTGTAGGACTACCCAAGCCAAGGAAAATGAGAGGAGCTGAATTACGACAGAAATCTTTATTAAAATGTGTTTCTTTCAGTAATATGTTAGCATACGTACAATATACACACATACATCTGTACACTCTTTGACACACCTCATGGATTGCCACTTTCAGTTTAACCAATAAATTAAAACTAAAACAAGGAGGGAAGGGGTTGGGGGTAGGACTAAGGGCAAAAATTTCCATGTTTTATCTGGTAAGAAATTGCAAATTTCTCAGAATTTCCCTGGGGAAAACCTGTGACCAGAGAATCTTTGAAATGAAATACATAAATTCCCGCCCACCCCTCCACAAAAAAAATTCCAAAAGATGCAGTTACAAGTGTGCTTCTCAGAACAGGATCATTCATTCCACTTCATACTCTGTCTTCTGCACCTTCTGGCTTCAAGACAGTCTTCCCCTCGGCTGGGGCAGAAAGGTTCATATGGGCACTTGGGCTCGGTGCACCTTGGGCTCTGGGAGTGGAGGGGCAGGCTGCTGTATGGGAGCGAGGGGAGCCACACTCATCTGAGGTGATGTCCGGCACATCGTCCGACTGCGTGTCAGAGCTCTCCAGGTCACTGCGGATGCTCTCGGGCTGGGCCAGGCTGATGTCCCAAGGTTTGCTGGCCAGACAGTCTTTCTGTTCACAGCTTTGGTGTTTGCAGGAGGGGTCCTCTTCAGTGCTGACGCTGCCGCCGCCGCCGCCACTCCCTTCTTCTTCATTCTCTGCCATCTGAGCATGAACGTGGAGCGAGTCCTCCGTGCTGCTTCCACTCACCAGCTGATAGTGGCTTGGTTTGGCTTCAATGTCCACCTGGATTTCCATATTGTTGCATTCTCTGTGGAGACAAAATCCACGTTGCTGAGTCATGCATGGGTCATGCTACACCTGTTGGTACAAGCAGTTTGTGGGTTCAGGATTAGGAAGTCCAAAGCATAGTAGTCAGTAGACAAAAGCTCACTTTTTTTTTTCTTCTTTTTTTTTTTGAAATCCAGATATTTTATTTATTTTTTTTTACAAATAGTTTATTGTCAAATTAGTTTCCACATAACACTCAGTGCTCATCCCCGCAAGTGTCCTCCTCCATGCCCATCACCCCCCTCCCCCCCACATCCATCAGTCCTCAGTTTTTGTCAGCATTCAAGAGTCTCTCATGGTTTGCCTCTCTCCCTTTCCCCCACCATTTCCGCCCTTCTTCTCCCCCTTGTTCCTCCGTCAGGTTCCTCCTAATCCTCCTATACATGCAAACATAGGATATTTGTCCTTCTCTGCCTGACTTATTTCGCTCAGCATGACACCCTCAAGGTCCATCCATGTTGCTACACATGGCCAGATTTCATTGTTTCTCATTGCCATGTAGTATTCCATGGTATAGATAAACCACATCTTCTTGATCCATTCATCTGTTGATGGACACTTAGGCTAAAAGCTCACTTTTAGTAAAATAAAAACTTAACTCTCAAGTTAGATGGAGAAGAACTAGATCTCTTTTGATGATTAAAAACACATACACACCTCCGCCAATTTCATTATACAACTAAAAAAGAGCTTTCAAAATTCAACTAAGGGTCGGACCCTCACACTATCTTACTCAAAACATGAAAGTGAAAGAAGATTCATAGTGTTTTGCTATGGTGTCACAATTGGAAGGAACCAGAACCTCTCCAGCAGGGGGTGCTGCAATCACACCATATCATTTACACTAGTTCCTCAAAAATAGAGAGAAATAGGCAACAGGAGTCACATCAAGCAAAGAGCACATGAGAACAGAAACCACAGACCCACAGACATCAGTGAACAGCAATCTAGCGCCTTAAGTTTCATATGAATAATTATACAATAGCCAAAATGACCCAAAAGGGGTGGGGGGGAAGAAAAGGGGGAAAGAAAGAAATCCCTAAAAATCAAGTGCTAACAAGAAGAATCAATCAAGAGATCCCAAAGACTCCTAAACCAAGAACCTGCCTGAACTCCTAGGGCGCACACTATACATCCCATCAATAGCACACGGGGCCCTAACACGAGGCGTTGAGCTTCTGAAGGCCTAGCACCCGACCACAAACTGCAACCTGTCCTGGGCATCTCTGACTGTTCACATACCTGTCCTGTGGGTTGTAGGAACTGATTATGGAACCGGCCATAGCACGAGTGCTTGCGTTGTCACTAATTGCACCAAGACTGGCTGTGTCTTTGGGGAAAATTTCCTTTTGGACATCGGCTTGAACTTCTAACCTGTGTAAAGAGGGGACGTTCATGTTAATATGAGACCTGGGTATTCCAAGACAGTCTGCTTCCTGGCACACATCTCTTCTATTTTTCCCTTGCAAACTGAGTTGATCCGATCTTCTCCAATTGTCAAATAGCTCAAATAGATGCCCACATATTTTCTCTCTTGAATATCTACTGAAATCGTCCCCTCCTTTCTATCCCCATTGCTATTCCTTAACTGAAGGTGCTCAACATCTCCTCCTTGGAAAACTGCAGTTGGATTCTCTCTCCAGCAGCCCTAAGTCCAAGTCCAACACCTTCCAGATCAGTGCCAATGTGAACAAAGACCCGATCACTCAGAAGTCCTCTCTTGGTTCTCTACTGCCAATAGGCATGTAAGGTCTTCCTGGTCTGCCTCCAAGCTCTCTCTCCAGTTCCGTCTCTCACCATAGGTCCTAAATCATAATCACTCTGAATCTTTCTTTCCTTACACACCTATATACGTTGTATACTCCATGACTTGGCACATACTATTCCCTCACTCTGGAAGTTTCCTTCCTTTATGTGACAAACTCATATTCAGTCCTTAATAACAAAGGAGGTATCATCTCCCTTCACTCTCCCAGCAAACCAGTCATTTCCTGTTAAATGCTCCCACAGCACCTAGCTACTTATTAAATCAATCTGTGCATCTCTCCTCCAATCATCTGTGAGCTCCAAAAAAAGGAGAGACCACTTCTCATTTACATTACATCTTGTACATAGGAACTCAAACTTAGCCATCAAATTAGCTCCAGGCTATGAGATTAAAAGACACAGAGGATCCGATCTCCCATAAGAGCAGCAAACTTTCCCAATGGTGTCTCAAAGTTGAGAACCCATAACTATTTCCCTTCTTGGCTTTAACACCAGTTTGCTGTACACCTAAGTATTTCCTCTTAATAGGTTTCACAGTCAAACCCATCTGACTCATTCACTTCCTATAAAAGGCTTTCACAGAACTGGAACAGCTAGACTGGCTAAGCAGCAGTTTCAGCAAGTCTGTCTCCAATGAGGTCTGTCTGCTTATTTACAAGGGTGAAGGTTTTAAGAAAGCCCAGCAGTGAATTCTCTGGCATGTGGGGGCGGGATCCCCTAACAAGAGACGACCAGAGTCATGAGACACAGACAGGTCAGCAGCAGCCTTCAGCTGCACATTCGAGCAACCTCCATCCTGCTGCCTATGCCTTTGCTCTGTGGCTCCAGCCTCGGATACCCTTCAAGCATGTGCCACAGCCCAGGAAAATGAAGCAGTGCGATGTAAAGTGTGTCGAATCACAGACCTAGGTTCTATTTTTAGCTCTTCCACAGATTCTAAGAACCGGAAGAGACTTTCCACAAGCACCATCCACTTAGGTGCTTCCCAGATAGCAGCTTGTACAGTGACTGTGCTGGAATCACCTAGGGAGCCTTTGCAAAACATAGATCCCCAGGTTCTACGCCAGGAGATTCAATTTATTCATGTTGGGATAGGGCCCCGAAATCTATTTTTAAGAGGCTCCCAGGTGACTGACAGGCACTCAGGTGTGGGATCCAGTCCATCTGTCATCTGTTGCTTGACTCTTTAGCCAAAAGGCCTAATAGCCAAATGGCCATTTGGTCTTACTTTAAACAGTTCCAGGGATAGGCAGCTCAGTATTTTCAAGGTAATCCAATCCAAGCCTTCTTTGGATTTCTATATAGATTTTTCCTATATTCTCTAAACAAAATTAGTTTCCCTCTAGCTTCTGCTAAGTTGCCTTAATCTACCTCTTGGCATGAGCCAGAATCCTTTTTTCCAATTCAAGGCCCTTCAGATATCTGAAGGCGACCATTTCTCCTACCTCCTCACCTTGTTCTGTCCCACCCACAGGCCTCTCTTCTCCAGTGCACTCAACTAACTGCTTCTCATATAACATCTATAATGTTTCTCAGAATATGTTCTGGCTTATCTAACTGGTAAAATGACTGAACAGGTCAAAACATTTTTACTCATAAAGCTTTACATATTCTCAACACATGTTCATAGAATTGATTTTCCTTATCTATCAAATGGGAATAAGAATAAGAATGTAATAAGGATCACAGCACCAATAAGCCAACAACAGACAGCATGAACGTCGTTCAACTGAAAGTCAGTGACAACCCTAATGAGGAGTGCAGTCTAGGGATTTCCACAAAAATGTGTGCTTTCCCTTCCAGAAGCAGGCAGCCTAATGTAGCAGAGCGAAGACCTGAAGTCAGGATTACTCTTTAGGTGGAGCCACTATGGTGCAGTGGAAAGAACACCAAACTCTGTAAGTCACTTAGCACTTCTGAGCCTGTTTTCTCACTGCAAAGTAAAAAAAGAAAACAACCCCTCCCACACACACTGATGATTACATCAAAATGAGATGATACATGAGATGTGCCTAGCACAGAGAAATGACTCAATACAGGTATTTTACTTCTTATAATTCCAACTGGTTCTGTCAGCAATTATCTATTTGCTCACCTGCTATATTTTCCCTTGCCACTGGAAAGAATGCCACCGCTCAGCGTGCCCCCTGAGAGGGCTGCAAAGCTGGCTGTTTCGCTGTATGGACCCTGCATAACACTGAGTCCATCTGTAGGGCTTCCGCTGGTGCTCAACACACTAGTCAGACCTTCAATGCTGCTTTCCCCAATGCTGGGGTTCTTAAGGGCTCTCCAGGCATCTGCCACTGGGGAAGGAACCAAACATCTCAATTTAAGATAACACAGCATCAAAACAGAGTCTGTTATTTTCCTGTAATGACTCTTCAGAGTAATAGAGTCTATTCCTGTAGAAGAATACCCATATATCCACCTAATGAACATCTACTCCATGTAGCCACTACACGTCAAGTGCTTGAACATATATTAATAGTTAATCTTCCCAATAACTAGGCAATAAGAGGCCCAGTTTCAGATGAGGCTTAGAACTAAATGACTTGTCCCAGTCATGGCTGGTCGCACAAAACTACACTTTGAATTCTAAGTCCACTATTCTGTCCATTATACCATAGATGCCGTCTAATCAAATATGCAGATTTCAAAATATGTTCAGGTCACATGTTGATTCTAGTAGGAAGCTTAAAAAACTTGTGGGATTCTCTGTGCCTTAGCTTAGTTAATATGGTAAAGTGAATGGGCGCCAGGGTGGCTCAGTCAGTTAAGTGTCCGACTCCAGCTCAGGTCATGATCTCATGGTTCGTGGGTTCGAGCCCTGCGTCGGGCTCTGTGCTGACAGCTAGCTCAGAGCCTGGAGCCTGTTTCAGATTCTGTGTCTCCCTCTCTCTCTGATCCTCCCCTGCTCACTCTCTCTCTCTCTTAGAAATAAATAAAACATTAAAAAATGTTTAAAAATATGGTAAAGTGAAAACATCAAAGTAGAAGTTGGGGGATGGGGTGGGCGGGGAAGAAGTCGAAAGACTTGCTCTAGTCCCAGCTCTGTAGAAGCTCTTAAACCCATTTAACAGATGTCGAGACAAAAGTTTAAAGAGTTCCCATTAAATGGGGATGATAATAGCACCTGCTTTTCCTATTCAGAGAGCTGCTATAAAAACCAGGTGAGATAATAACTGTGTAAAGTCCTCTGAAAATTATAAAGTACTGTGCAGATATAAGACTTTATTATAATCACTACTATTACCAGCATACTTGGAGTTACTTGGAATCCTACTAGTTTGTACCTGTCACACAGAGCCAAGTACCAGAGGAATTAACCTAATAACTCTGGAACAAAGAAATGAAAAGCTAAAAATACTTTACCCCCTACAAAGCTCATTATCCAAAGTAATCCAATGACAATCTCTCTGTAAAATGTACTGAATTCTGATTTTTATCTTCTGTCCCATAAATTCAAAGGGAAATTAAAATTCTCCTTTTACCTGTGATTGGACCATCGTCTTCATCAAACTCAATTTTCACCCCCTTTCCATTGGCTGTGCTAACTCCACAGCCACCTCCACGACAGAGAGAAATGGGCACAACCCCATAGACATAAGCCAGCATAATGGGGACACCAATACCTGGGGGAGGAGGAAACAAGTCAGCAGGCCGTCAGGTTTCAGCCGCCCTAATTCTCCTTCCTGGCCCGAGCACAGACAAACCACTTTATAAAGGCCAAAGAAAGACAGAAGATGGTTATCCTAAAGAGGTAGCTGGGTCTAAAAGATGATGACTGGACTTGGAATTAGGTCTGGATTAGAATTCTGGCTCCAATTTACTAGCTGTATAACCTTGGACATAGCTTCCTGGGGTTGTCAATGACCGTAAGAAAAGTATGTACAGCGCCCAGCACAGTGAGTACAGTACATGTTGCTTTCATTTTCCCTCTTCCATCACTGCTGACATGCTAGTCCAAGAAACAATCAATAATCAAACATAAAATAAGTGGGGGTTGAGGATCCCCACCCCCACAGAGTGTTAATTCCAAAATCTTACTGCTGTGTGAGGCAGAATGGCTTAGATAAGAGCACAGGCTCTGAGGTCGGACTGCCTTGATTCATGTCCCAGCTAAGTGACCTTGGCAAATTACTGCACCTTTCTATTACAAGTGTGCTGCTGTGAGGATCAAATGAATTTATACATGCAAATCACTTGGAACTGCTCCTGGCACATGGAGAGCCGTAATAAATGTCGGTTATATATTTTTATTCTAAAACAAACCCTCATGCCTCCTAAAATACTGTGAGGCATTAAGCAAATCAAAATAAAAGTAATTTTATTTTGCGGGTTCCCTGGCAGAGAGGAAAGGTGTAAAACTAGGCCTTAAAGTAAGGTTGTTTAGGGGCACCTGGGTGGCTTAGTCGGTTGAGCGTCCGACTTTCGCTTAGGTCATGATCTCGCGGTTCGTGGGTTCGAGCCCCGCGTCGGGCTCTGTGCTGACTGCCAGCTCAGAGCCTGGAGCCTGTTTCAGTCTGTGACTCCCTCTCTCTCTGACCCTCCCCTGCTCACGCTGTCTCTCTCTCTCTCCTAGAAATAAATAAAACATTAAAAAATAAAATAAAGTAAGATTGTTTAATTCAACCTTTCCCATGTGCCAGATGGGAGTTCTAAGCATGAACTCCCATGAAAGATTAAAGATTAAGAATGAAAGATTCCAAAGTCTGACAATTTAGTGCAGCTGATAATAATAATAGTGGTTAATAGAGGTAACGCTCAGGTTGGGTTTGGCATAAAATGTAGGAGCCTCCAAGGTGAAGCATCAGGCCAGCGGGCTAAACTGCTATAGTTGGAAAGCTAGAGGTGGGGAGGGGGGTGGTGGAAGAAAAGAGAGCGGGGGAAGGAGAAGAATCGTGGTCTTGGCTAACTTACCCACACTAACTGCAGCAATGACTGGGGATGCAATGACTGACAAAGTCACTCCTCCTGTGATAGCCAAATTCCTCTTGTGTTTGGAGGTTTTCCTTCCCTCATATCTGCTGTGAATCTAAGAATAAGAAATAAAATTCAGGTCAGCAGGTTAGGATATCAATCTTTTTGCCAGGGTGAAAGAAGACCAAGTGAATATTCTAACTATATTAAAATATATCCCCCACCCACCAAGAGGCCATCTTTCTCAAATTTTAAACTAATTCAGACCAGGGTGACATAAACTAACACAGAAAAAGTTAATCCAAGAAGAGACAAAATAACTCAGGAGAGTGAGGCAAAGTATTTCACCTTTAAGTCACCGAGATGAACCAGGCCCAGGATGCTAATAAGAACTTCCAGATCTCTTGGGGTTTATGAAAATCCATTTAAGAAATTAAGGTTATTTTTATCCAAGAACCAGCTGGTTTTCAGGAAGCTCTAAAATATAAGCTCCTCCCTATTTCCTTCAAATCTTTACCAACAAACCTGGGTATGGAACATACACAGAACTCCGTGTGTCTTACCTTCCTGCCAACATAAACAGGAATGCCGATGACCATGGCAGGAATGGCAATGCCAGCAATGAGGGATATCCCCACTGGAGCACCAATCAGTGTGCCCAGCTGCCAAAGAATTTTCTTCTTACGGCTCCACGGCTTCTTGCCCCAGAATGTGCAGCCAGAGGGGCTGCAGAGAAAACATGCTAAAGTTAATGGTAATATTACAAATGCAGCTATTGTTACCAGAGGGCTTAATAAGAGCAAGAGCCTTCTTTTTCAACAGGAATGATTAACAGTTACAAGAGGTTACAGGAAATGAATATACTATATGAGGGGGAGTAAAAGACAAGGTCAGATTCCTAGAGCTCTGGGCTCTTTACTTTTTGTAAAGGTATCCTTCCAGACTTGAAACCTCTTTTCCTTTCTTTTCTGTTGAACTCTGTCCTCCCTAACCTGCCAACACTGATCCAGCTTCCTTGACTGATATACTACTTCGGATCCTGCACAACCTACACACTGGACACTGTATCCGAAAGCACTGTGCCCTGCTAATAAACACTGATTTGCATAGTTGTCGTGGCATCTGCCCTACCCATATCCAATAGATAATGTAAACCACGTTCCTGGGAAAAAAATAAGACTTTGTTCACACCCTGTATGTCAGTTTCATATTCTGAGCTTGGGTACTTTTACATTCAATTCTTATTTGTTCAACCATTTTTGCTCACTCCCTTTGTCTCATCTCGACTAGATACGATAAGCAATTCCGAAAGTAGGGATCATGTCTTACACACTCGTGTCCCTGGTAATCGGTACAGTGTAAGTACTCAATGTTTGTCATATTGGAGATGAAAATGGTTCATGCACACCACAATGAATATTAAGTTGGTAAATATTAACTCCTTCAGGATAATATTTTTTTTTGTTTTTTTTTTTTTTTATTTCTAGGAGAGAGAGAGAGACAGCGTGAGCAGGGGAGGGTCAGAGAGAGAGGGAGTCACAGACTCCGAAATAGGCTCCAGGCTCTGAGCTGGCAGTCAGCACAGAGCCCGATGCGGGGCTCGAACCCACGAATCGCGAGATCATGACCTAAGCGAAAGTCGGACGCCTAACTGACTAAGCCACCGAGGCGCCCCTTCAGGATAATATTTTAATATTCACTCTGAATCTTTTAGAAAATCATTACGTGTAAGAATCTGTAAAAAGGTAACTTTGACCTTAATAAATTTATGCTGTTCAGCAAAATTAGACTTGTATATGAAGCAAAAGTAGTGACTTTGATAAAGAAACATTTAAGGAATGCCAATACAGAAGAATGAGGCAGAAAAAGCTGGGGAAGGCATCATAGACGAAATGGCATTTAAGTGACCCCTGAAGGATGAATAAAAACTGAACAGGTTGAGATAAAAAGAGGTTGCTAAGAGGGTGATGTGATCAGAAAGCATTCTGAGCAAAGCAAAGAACATAAACAATTATGAAAGAATACCAGCAAGTAAGACAGCACAGAGAAGACACAGGGAATAGCAAGCCCAGGTCACTTGTAATATAGCGTGTATAAAAGCAACATGGAAAAAGCCAGAAAAGTAGATGAGGGCCAAACAGTGGAAAGACTTAAAAGCCATTCTAGGGAAATTGAACTCTATTTGGAAGGTAACGAAGACAGTCCCTGGAAGTTGCTGAACTCGAAAAAAACATGGTCACAGGAGTGCTTCAGAAGATCTTTTTATAGCCTCCTTATTCTATATTGAGAGGAAAGACAACTATGTCTCTTTGGCCTCCTTTCCCCTAAATCAGTAACAGAATAAGATTATGAAATAATGGACACATTTGCCATCTCACCTGAGGTAATGCAAGTCTGAGATCTCTTTCATACAAAGCCAACAGAATTCACAGCCACACACCGCACAGGTCATATGATTACAGCTCCCATCATTCATCTTGATAATGTAAGCACTGCATCGTGGGCATGGCTTGATGTCATCTGATGGGGGGGGGAGGGAGGAAGAAGATTGGGTAGAAAAATACCTCCAGTTAAACCTAGTTTGATTTATTATTCCTAGGAATATATATATAAAAAGTGAGGAGGCAGTCAAAAATTCTTGACTAAGAATTCCAAATTGTGCAACCCACTTCACTGGAAGGTTGGCTATGTCTAGACCTAAGGAATTTTCATAAAATGGATCCTGTCTCATACTGAGCTGCCTAGCCCTCAAACTGGCATCTTACACAGCACTTAAGCCGCACTCTGAGCAAGAATACTTCCCTAGAGAGGAAGATCGTTCCAAGAAAAATGGAATGCCATCAGCCAATAGGCAGGCAGAATTCAAAGCAGAGTCCTGCAGGAGAAACAGTCTGCAAAAAAAACTTTAGCTCAGGAAACTCATTTCTCAGTCTCAGTAAGTATCACTGTGATTTGCTGTTAACGCAACCCACAGACCCTTCCCATGATACTTTCAAACTCGAAACCTAAAAATAAGTGGGTATGCTATGTAGCATACACCTAGTAATTTTCACAGCAAGCTAGGAACTATCCTATTAAAATGACAATTTAGGAGATTATGCTGTGCCAGGAAAAAGTAATGGTAAAATCTTTCCTACCAGCCTCTCCCAAATGACATCAGTGAAATAAAATACATTTATAAAAGGCAATAAACCCACTGACATTTTTAAGTAGGTTTACTCTGACTTGCCAAGGTTCCTCCTTTTAAGGTTAATCATTAATCCATACTAATATCATTTCCTATTCGTAACTCTGTACCCTACTTCCAAAAGTGGTGATACATTTAAAGCTGGCAGGAAAATAATAGAGGTTTAATACTAATTAAATGTGTTTCTGCTCACAGTGAAGGTTTCGAAAAAGTCCCTAGCAAAAGGACCTAATTACTTTCCAATACAAGACATATTACTAAGAAGGCTGAATCTAGAGAATTCAATTTTGTTGCATTCCAAGTTTACCAATTTATAGGTTGGAGAGAATCTACATATCAAATAACAATACTGAAGGTATAACCAAATATTTTCTGTTCTCTGATCCTAGGAAATACTTGGTTGTACAGTAAGATAATCTCTCCCAGCTTTAGGCTCACATTATGAAATATCAAATAAAGAGAAAAATGAGAAAATGCCAATGTATACCTGGTCCAGATTCTTGCCCGTAACTGAGACCTGATGTGTGCTTGGTCCGTACCCGCAAAGTCTGTGCCCTCTGCTGCCGGGCCATATCGCATGTCTGATTTGGATGCCATATTTGCTTGCAGTGGTAGCAAAACTCCGTTTGGCAGCCTTCCCTCTCACAGGTCAGCTTTGGGCAGCTGGCACAGCCATAGGCAATAACAGCATAACTGGATGAGGACACAGGAAGAGATATATCAGTAAGGTAAGAAAGATCAGAACAAGACAGACATTATTCATCAGTGTTGCGGGGGGGGGGGGGGACACTGATACTCCTCACCACTACACATGACACAGAGAGAAAAGAGTACACACATAACACATAACACACACACACACACGGCTGCCGATCAAACTGTAAAATATATTCTGTGTAAGAAAGTAAATTTCTTCTTGAGATTCTAAAAAAACACAAATCACTTATTTGCTGAAAAAAAGAAGGAAAAATACCACAATTAGACTGAATTCTAGCACATCTTCAGTCACAGTTCAAGCTGCTTTGGAAGCAGTTTCCCACAGCAAGTTTCATAAATAACAGGGTACAAAACTATATCCTTTTGATGGCTTACTGTATTTAGAGAGATTAGAATTTGTTTACATTAAAGGACAGAACATTTGTAAAACAAGGCATAGCAAAAACTAAAGAAAACTTTTTCATTCTTAAGTTCCACAGTGAAGCTGGCCTGACCACACACAGCCTGAGACAAGGGCCATAGATAGATTCATGACCAGCTTCTCCTATTGAAAGCTCATTTTATCTTTCAAACTTTTTTTTTTTTAAACTCAAATCTATACCTTGAAACATCTACTTCCTTGACAGTCTCCAGAGTCCAAGAATATCATTCCTCTACCTTAGTAATTAATACAGAATAAGGTTATAATCTCCCTCCCTTTCCTTCTCTCTTCTGACACATAGGTCTTAGTAAAGATAGGCAATTCAGAATCTATCTGCACCAACATCAACTGTTTCTTGTAATTCACATTTATTTTCCAGGAATTCTCTCTCTCAAACAATCCAAAATATTTATAACTATTAGCCCGAAACTAAATGTTCAGATTACCCTAACAAGTGAAGGCTTGTTTAAAGTAAAAAAAAATTTTTAAGTAATTTAAAGAAACAAAGAAGGGGAAATGGCAGTTGTGAAAGTTCAAACAATTTTTAAGCAGGTCAATGACTGCAGGCTTAGGTGTTGCCATCGGGCTTTGCTGTCCTCTATTCCACTTTCTCCTCCAATTGCCAAAGACCTCAAACAACTTTTACAGAAGGCTAATAAGGTTTTCTTGGATTTCTTCTACTGTTTGTAAATTTGAATGGACATTAGATGTTCATAAAAGCAACCCAAGTTCTCAGGTTTATTTGAGAATGACACTGAAAGTATCGATGACATATCATCCGTTATATAATACAGTCTGTATTAAATCTCTTCTCAGAAACAGCAAAGTGGGAATAGGTCAATGCATGAATGCAAATGATTCATATCCTGTAGGAGTTCTGAGCAAATTTACCCCACCTAGCTGCAAAATAACTGTTATAGATAAACAATGTTTCTCCTGAAGAAAGTGACTTCCTTACTATTCTGTTTTAGGAAAGGTACTGGATGGCCTCTGAAAAGTAGTCAACTTCTGATGATACAAATTACACAGTCAGGAAGCCCTGATCATTTCCTGATCCATTCCTACCTCTCACATGGTGGGAGTAAATATTTACTAACATTCTTTTCTTTTCTTTTTTTAAAGAACATTTGACAAGATTGATAATGTCAATCTTGGGTGTGGAATTTGGTTCCAAGGAAGTAAAATCACCCCAAATACTCACACGAACGCACAGCAATCTATTACCATGACACAGAATCACTCAGGGCACGAGACTTGGCATTCCTGTTTTTGGGCGCCTGGTCTGGGCTCCTTGCCTCTGACTCATACTGCATGACACTGAGCTAATTTAAATCTCCAAGCCTTAACCTCTACCCCAAAAATGGAGGTATAGGTGCCTGCCACCTTTAAGTGGAACTACATATATTCTAAAACTGTATTGGAGATCATCCCCTGAAAGGTATGGTATAAAAATAGAGCACATTTTATCCTATCCTTCACATAATCTACTTCTCCTGCCTAGAAACGTTCTTTCCTTTCTTCTTCTTGCCCTGGCAAGTACTTTATCCATTTAAGAACCAGCTCAGGGGCGCCTGGGTGGCTCAGTCGGTTAGGTGTCCGACTTCAGCTCAGGTTATGATTACAGTTTGTGGGTTTGAGCCCCACATCGGGTCCTGTGCTGATGGCTAGCTCAGAGCCTGAAGTCTGCTTCGGATTCTGTATCTCCCTCTCTCTCTGACCCTCCCCTGCTCACGCTGTCTCTCTTTCTCTTTCAGAAATCAATAAAACATTAAAAAAAAAAAAAGAACCAGCTCCAATTTCATCTCCCCGATAAAACCCACTTAATCTCTCCAGGCGGCTGGTTGCCTACTTTATGCCTATGTACAATTACTTCATATTGCTTTTCACATTATGTTATAATTATTTGTTTATACATGTGCTTCCCCAACCAGACTATACTCAAGGAAAAGTATCATCCACTTTTTAACCTTTAGGGTCTAGCATACTGATTCATGCTTAAAATGTTTAATGTTCAATGAATGATAGAGACCCTTTCCTGCTTAGTTTCTTTACTTTCCCCAGGCCATCCTAATTCCTCTCTTGGACCATTACTCTGTCCTAAAGCAATCTATAAACTTTATCCATGCATCTATTGGTTTACTATATGCCAGGTACTATCACTTTAGGACTATCACTTAGTCCTAAAACTCTGTCGAAGCCCATTTTAGGAGTAAACTCCTAAATTCTGGAGGGTAATCTTTTTTCCCCAGGTGTTGAAAAATACGTCATCCTTGAGACCAAATCCACCTTGACGATCTTGTTCCTTCTCTTCCATGTCCCACACTGAAGCCTCTCTCCCAGCCTGCTCTTAGCTTAACCAAGCTAATTAGAAGCTAAATGGGGGTAGAGAGGGAGAAGCAGCAGCTAAATAGAAGGTGTTGGAAATTACATGCTGCTAAGAAAACAGATGTATCCTTCTCTCTCCTCTTAATTTCATACTAATTTTGTTCATTTCCTAAGTCTTCAGAAATACAATGTGTGACAAGCTGGACCACAGCATTACCTAACTTCAGCCCAGGAGGGAAAAAAAAAAATCCCACTATTACTAGATTATGCTCCAACAGACCCCAGTAGTTAAAGAAACGCGTTCCTATATTATGTCTGCACTTTCTAGCTCCAGGCCACTAGACCTGAGCATGTGCAAGAGTAGCAGACAGGCGACAAGTTGTACTCTATCTTTCCCCCTCCCTTTTTTTCTCCCCTTGTTTAAACTCATGTCACCTCTAGGCCAGACAACTGCAAAAGAGTCTACTATCTAGTCTCCTTATTCCCCACTCCAATCCAAATTCCAATTCCAGAAAGTTATCTATCATGATGTTACTCTTTTACTTAAAAATTCTTCAACAAAAAAAGTCTTTCTTTCTTTCTTTTTTAAATATTAAATTATTTTTGAGAGAGAGCGTGAGCGGGGAAGAGGTAGAGAGGGAGACACAGAATCCAAAGCAGGCTCACAGGCTCTGAGCCGTCAGCACAGAGCCCAACTCGGGGCTCAAACTCACAAACTGCAAGATCATGACCTGAGCCAAAAGTCAGATGCTTAAGCAACGGAGCCACTCAGGTGCCCCCTGAGTCTTTCAAACCTAAACTTTGCCTGGTTTAGATAGGGCTATCAACTTGAATCCAGTCTACGTTTTCAGACTGACCTCTAGTTACTTTCCAGATCATGCTTTCCATGTTGTGCATCCAGAGGCTTACCAAACTAGCCTCCAGACTTAGTATTGCATTTTCATACCTCTATGTATTTGCTCATAACTCTCTGATTTAAGATGCTTTTTTTCCTACTTGCATCTTTGTTCACCCTGTATGAATTTCTACTCATACTCTTCAAGGCCCAGATCAACTATTAGCTGCTCTGCGAAGTCTTTTTTTTAATAACAATTTTTTAATGTTTATTTATTTTTGAGAGAGAGTGAGCACGCAGGGGAGGGGTAGAGAGAGCCCCTGATGTGGGGCTCGAACCCATGAACTGTTAAGATCACAACCTGAGCTGAAGTCAGATGCTTAACTGAGTGAGCCACCCAGGCGCCCCTTTCTTGATACCCTCACACAGAAATCTTTCATCTATCCTCTAAGAACATTTGTATTTTCTTTGGTATGTATTACACTGCGTTTTCTTTCTTCTTCCTTCTCTTTCTTTTTCTTTCCTTCCTTCCTTCCTTCCTTTCTCTTCCTATCTATCTATCTACCTACCTACCTACCTATCTCCCTCCCTCCCTCCTTTATCATTTCTAACAGGCCAAACTCCCTGTCAAGAGGATCATGTCTAAGTCCTTTTTGTCATACCCAATACTTACCTAAGGTTCAGCACTTTATAATTCTCCAAAGTGTCTACTGCGTGATCATCTGTCCTCTTCTTACTACCCCCTCATTATTGGCTTCTTTTCCAAAAACTGTGCTATTCATGATCTTTATCACTATCTAAATCCAACTATCCCATTCTTCTAGGATCTAATTGAAAAATTTTGTTCATAGAGTTGTGGAAAAAGTTGGAATACAGATATCCTAGTCCAGAGGAGCTCTCAATCTATTCAGAGTAGAAGGTTCATTGTTAAATAAGGACACTAAGAGAAGAGAGAGTAACTATTAAAGGAGTTTGGAAAACTGCAAATAGTTAGGGAAAGTCTGAGTTAAGGATGCCATTGAAAAAACAAAAACATGGGGAAATTACACCAGACTGAAGGTTCACATTGTTTATTACCATTAGCAAAATTCACAGTGTATATTAGCATGTTTAAAAAGCTCAGAAATGAATTTGTTTTGCTCAAGCCAATACTTCCCAAGCTTATTTGATCAAAAAAATTTTCCTTTCCAGTAATACATATAATATACATTACTGTTATATATACATATAATACTGTTATATACATATAATAAAAAAATACTGTTGTACATGAAAAATAGAAAGTAAGATGAAAAGATGGTAGGAGACTATAATGGGGCTTACATTATAAGGGTAAATCATATAAATGATCAGTTCTTAAAGACATACGAAGTCATCTTATATGTCAGGTGAACAGGTTTATTTTAAATTTTTTAAGTTTACTTATTTAGAGAGAGACAGAGATAGTGTGAGTGGGGGAAGGGCAGAGAGGGAGGGAGACAGAGAATCCTAAGCAGACTGCTGCCAACACAGAGCCCTATGTGGGGCTCAAACCCACGAAACCTTGAGATCATGACTTGAGTTGAAACCAAGAATCAGAGGCTTAACCAACTGAGCCACCCAGGTGCCCCAGGTATGAAGAATTTTAAGCAGTGGAGGGATATAAGATGTTCTACTTTATAATGAGTACTTTGGCAAATGTGGGAAAGATACATGGAGCTGGAGGATGATGCGGGTGGACAAGAGAGGGGTGGGGAATAAGCAGACTGAAGAGTTGTGAAATAGAAGGCACAGAGATAAGAGAAGACATCCAGATCAACTTTACCTCAATTTTTTAAATGTCATACCAGAGAGAAAGGAGACAGAGAGAGACCAAAAGAGAGAGATAAAAGATTTCCACGAAGGCTTCAGAGAGGAAAAAAAATCCTCCCTCATTGACTGAAAATTTTGTCTTGCTCAGGAAGCTCGTTCTTCCCTCATCAATGTTCTAGAGATGAACAGAAGGTTCCTGTTTATGGGATGGTCCAGTCCAGTTCTCCAGGAAGACCAATAGCTGAAACTACCTGTTGGGGTCAGGAAGGAGGGGAGACTGAGAGAGAACCAGCAATGAGAGGCTGGAGTGGTGGACGTGCACAAAGAATTTAGGTCAAGACAGCCTTATCTCCTATTCATCTGTATGCAAGATCTGCCACTGTACACCAGGAAATTTTCTGTTGCCTCCTTTGCTCACCCTCACTCTTCCAGAGATTCTGAAAGGGTTTAAAGACTGGCAACACAGCACTTGAGAGGAAAACATTATATATTTACATGATGTGGGGTTTCTGAGACGACTTCATGCTTAAGCAGAGACTCTAAGGGGTTATAATCAACTGCACCATTTATTAGCACTGAGACATTGAAGCCCACGCTTAAACTTCTCTGGACTGGTTTCTCCTCTGTAAAATAAGTTTACCATAAAGAACTATAAAAATGTCAGTTTTTTGTATTTTGAGTTAATTTTATCTCATTAGAAAGTATGTTTTAAATACTACTGGTAATACTGTACTTAATATTAAATAATAAGGTAAATGTTTCCCCACTGAAATTTGTTCTCTTATTTATGAATAAAATAAAATCATATTCAAGTATGAGAAAAGAAAAATTCATGACTCTTTGCTCTACAAATATCTCGTAAACAAATTATTTTTAAAGGTTTATTTATGTAAGTAATCTTTATACCCGTCATGGGGCTCGACCCCCAAGATCAAGAGTCACACACTCTTCAGACTGAGTCAGCCAGGCATCCTATAAACAAATAATCTTTTAATACAGTGGTCTCATTATCATAATCACAGTGAAACTAATGATCAGAACTCTGTAAGATCACTTACATGCCTCTTTCAAACACACACATATACACACACAGAGCAAAGGGAGGACTTGATCAATCTGGCTGCAAGAACTTGATCTGTGAGTAAAGATGGTCAGGTACAAGAAGAGAACTGAGGATTATGCTTCTCTTTAACTGCTCGAACAGGATTTTTACCAGACACAGAAGAATAGAACAGTTTGATTAAAACAAAACAAAAGAAGCTATTTTTCTCCTGGCATTAAAAAGCAGTAGCAGGGCACCTGGGTGGCTCAGTCAGTTAAGTGGCTGACTCTTGATTTCGGCTCAGGTCATGATCTCACCATTTGTTGAGTTCAGGCCCCACACTGGGCTCTGCGCTCACTGCACAAAGACTGCTTTGGATCTTCTATCTCCTTCTTTCTGCCCCTTTCCCACTGATGCTCTCTCTCTCAAAAATAAATAAACATTAAAAAAATTTTAATATAATAAAAAGAAGTGGCAAAACCACTGGCCACATCCCCAGGGAACTCAGACACCTGTTCAGGAAGTGACAGAATTTTAAAGTTACTCTCTATTTATCTAACACCTCCAACTGCAGACCTCATAACACTTAGCAAATATTAATTAATAAGCCTCTCAAGTCAGGAAAAGATTAGGCCTATTTCAGATAAGAAAAAGTAGATAAGAGGCTGTGCACAAGAAGAATCAGTAAAGAAACTAGGCTCTACAGCATCCTTTGGCTCTTTCAATGTTGTCCTTAGGCTACATTTGACAAAATGATCCAAATGGTAGCATCCCCAATAATGTCAACAATCTCATGCTTTTCAAAAAGAAAAAGCTGAGAGGAAAGAATATTGGCCTTGGTTGGAGTTAAGACAAGTGTTTCAAGCCTGATTCCACCACCCACTAGTTATAGGACTCTGAACAAGTCACTCAATTTATTTAAATTTCAGTTTTCTCATCTATAAAACTAGATCAAATCTATCTGACAATGTTGTAAGGATCAAATTCTATTATGTATGCCTGGCACATGGGCATTCAGCTGCCAGCCTGCTTGCTTTCTCCCAACTTTACTTTCTTTAAACCCACAGATAACTCACATAAAAATAGCTATATAATTTTTTATAATTCTTTTAACTAATTAAAAAAAACTCTGGATGATACTAACCTAATACATGGCCTAAATAACAAGTGGCCTTAATTCTTTAATAGCTTTCAGTAATGGTTTCCAGTTGTCACTATCAAAATCGTAAGTTAATTCCTGTCTATTTTTACTGTTGTGAGCAAAGGCAGCAATTGATTTCATAGAAAAAAGGGGGTTTTTCCGGAAAGATAATCAGTGATGCCACATTTCTCAGTTAAAATTCAAGAAAAGAGGTCTCATAAAAGTAGTTTAATACACTATTCCAAAATTAACTATGCAATGTTCTCTTAAGCAATGTTCTTCTAGTTCAGAAAATAGATCACTAGTATCTATAAAACCAGCGCATCATAAGTCTATTAACCTCTAAAGGCCATTAAGATCACCAGACCACCAGAAATAAGAGCCTGCAAGGTTCTTTCCGGCACTTATTAATTGAAAGTGAAAGCGATCTACCACAGACACACAGCGTACCTCTGACTACAACCCTTCAAAGTAATTTAGAAACCCCATCTCCATGAGGTTAAATAACACACCCATCTCTAAACAAGTCTGGCAGAATAGAAAGACAGAAGTGAACTCTTCTTACTCTTCTAGAAAGGAAGACAGCTTCTGAAGGAGACAAATAGCAGCATCATGGAAATCTTAAAACAGCCTTGACACACAAGCTATAATTAAAAGCTCTTCTTAACTCCTTTGAAGCAAAGGGCCAAGCAGCTTTTTACTAGCATTACATTCACCCACTGCAAAGAGTCCCTAGCATTTTTCTGTCCCCAAAACATAACACACACGAATAAAATGATCTGCCCAAGGTCACAGAGTTGGTAAATGGCACAGTCTGACTCCCAACCACGTAGATAAGCTCCGCTGCATGCAACCGTTCATGGTTTGTACCGACAGTGGCACACAGATTTGTTTTTTAAGTGGGGGGGGGAGGGTGGAGCCCACTGAATACATAGTAAAATCTGGTGGAATTCTGTCTCTGAACATACTGCATATTTTCTCACTGACCTTAAAAATTCAGGATATATGGTGCGTTTAAAAGACTGTCCACAAGAACTCACGATCAGAGGCGCTGGGTCACACATTTTCTCCTCCCGTATCAACCTCTGGGCATCCTTCTCAGTGCCCTGTTGCTTCTCTGGACAAAGAAAGGGTCGTCCACCCCTCATCCTGCCCAAGGCAGCAGTGTAAGACCACAGAGGGCCTCCCAACAGCTTAATACAGAAGGCACACAATGCCCGGGGTGCCCCAGAGCTGCCAGTGAGCTGTCCTTTCCCCCTTAGTGCCATTTCCATCATCTCCATTCCAACTTTCAGCAGCGGTGGGCAGGAAGAACACACCTCCTGCAATGCTGCGAAGTCTGCCCCTGGCCAAAGAGACACACCCCTCCGAATGCTGTGAGCCCCTCCGAATGATACGCTCATTCCGTCCTTTGCCAATTATCCCTTCCCAGCCCTCACTGAGACCTGCCTCTACACCCCGAGACAGAGGGGCGTTCACCCGACCAAAAAGCCTCTCCCGGCCTCCTGACTTGATGGACAGCTCCGTTCCCCTCACCGACGGCTCAGCCCCCACCGTGAGCCCTCGGGAAGGGCGGGTGATGGGTGCCTCCCCGCACCGGTCTGGGCTTGCGGACGGTGGCCGGTTACCAACCCGCCGCAGTTGCCGTCTTCTCCTTCCTCCCGCTGCTCACCCCTCACCTCTCCCTCGGAGCTGGGGGTCCGGTTCCCGGGCCCGGAGCCCCTCCGCCGCAGCCCCTGCCCGGGCGGCCACGCCCCCGCGCTCACCCGCAGTCCGGGGCCGGGCACCAGCGGCAGTCGGGGTCCGAGGCCAGGTAGCGGCGCAGCATGAACTCCTCGTACTTGTGCATGAGCGGCGGGTCTGCGAGCAGCAGGCGGATGTCGTGCGGGTTGAGTCGCTCGCTGCACTCGGGGCAGCTGATGGGCACCCGGCTCTCGCTGATCTCCAGGCGCAGGTAGTGGCGGAGGCAGTCCCGGCACGAGCGGTGCGGACAGCTGAGGAGGCGCGGGGCCCGCTCGGGCGGCAGCCGCACCAGGCAGAGAGGGCACTCCACCTCCTCCGGGCCAGGGCCGCCGCCCTCCGCCGCCTCCTCATCGTCGAACCCGGGCCCGGCGGCCGCCGCCTCCTCTGCCTCCGCCTCGGCGTCCGGCTCGGCGGGCAGCGCCTCGGGCGGCGGGGCCTGGGCCGCGGCCGGAACCGGGACCGGGGCAGGCGGCGGCGGCGGCGCGGCCGGGGGCGGCGGCTCGGCCTGCGGCTTGGCCCGGGCGCGGCGGCCTCGGGCCGAGGCGGAGAAGACACTGTGGAAGGTGAGGCGCCGGCGCCGGCCGCCGCTGCGGCACTTGGGGTCGGGCGCGGCCGCGTGTAGAGATGTGGAGCGCGGCGACTCGGAGTCCTTCTCGGAGCCCATGACCCCCAGAGGCCGTGGAGCGAGGGGCGCCCAGCGCCACCACAGCTCCCGCCTCAGCGCCCCCTCAACCCGCGCGGCGACCGCCGCCACCCCAGCCGCCCTCCCCGAGATAGAAGCCCGGCGGCCGCGTCGAAGTGGTTATAAAGCCTCCGCCCCGCGCGCCGCTGCCCACTGCGCAGGCGCTTCGCTGAGACACCTCACATCCCGCACCGCCCCCCCGGAGGGGGGCGCTGGGCGGGGCCGAGTGGGGTGGGGCCGGGCGTGCTGGGGCGGAGCTCCGCCTCCTCCCGGTCATGGGGCTCGGGGCAGCCATCTTGAGGAGGCACTAATCCAACTGGTTTTATTGGACCTTTCCCCAATTCCATGCCCTATACCGCCTTCATCCTCGAGGTGGAGTTTTTGGTGTGCCTTTCCTCGCGGATAGGCCGACTGCCAGTTCCAGCAAATGATACTTAGGTTACTTCATCTGTGAAACTCAGACAGGGATAGGTCCGGTGGTGATTCCCAACTGGTCCACCTTGCAACACTTGTTTTGTTAAGTTAACAGCATTAATTAATAAAGAATATGGCCATTCATCAAGCATCTACAAAGTGGAGGCATTACTAGATAAGACAGACAGGGTCTTCTATCCCCTAGGGATTTTCAGAATAGAGCCCGAATTCCTTAATCCAGCATTCAGTGCTCTCTGTGAGCTAATAAACTGTATTCCTAGGCCCTAGGCCCACCTCCCATCCTATCCTCCTGGTAGCTTGGTTACTTACAATTTATAGAAGGAGGCCCAGCATTTCTTTCCCCCTGGATGTGTCTTTTGTCTGCCATGCACAGGCTTCCTGGAGAGACTCCAGCATGCAGCTACAACAGCATGGGGAATGACCAGTTAGGGTTAGGTTAGTTGCAAATAACAAAAGAAAAAACAATGACTTACAATAGAAATTTATTTCTTTCTTCATAGGAAAAGAAGTCCAAAGGTAGGCAGTTCAGAGCTGCTCTGCTACACTCAGCACTTGGTTTCCAATCTTAAGTTTACTTCATTGTGTTACACCTTGGAAATATGCGGGAGAAAGGGTGGGAAAATGCACCCTTTTCATTTTAAGAGATTGCGCAGGAAGTCTCACACATTTTTGCTGATATCTCAGTGGCCAAAATATATGCCCATGGTTGCGCTGAGAAATGTAGTCTTTTAACTAGGCACAGTGTGCCCAGCTAAAATAGGGGCTCTGTGATTAATAGAGAATGGCAGGGTGAATACTGGAAGGTACCAGCTGCCATTCTCATGGGTGGCGTTTAAAACCATGAGAAAGGTCCCCAAGAATAAACCCTGAGAAACTTCAAAGTTTTGAGGCTAAAACAGTGGAAGAGGAGCCAACAAAGGAAAGTGAGAAGCAGGGGCTGTGAGAAGAGAAAAACCAGGCAAGTGTGATGTCATAGACACCAAGATAAAATGTTTTGGTGGGGGGGGGTAGTTAATTGTGACAAATGCTGCTGAGAAGTCAGGAAAGAAGAGAGAAGTGACCAATACTGTAAGCAGGGGGAATGTTTCCCCTCAGGTAAGGAGGTTTGCTACTGGATGGCTAAAACAACGATTAATTTCTTTATATTGGTCAGAATAGGCTAGGCTCTGCTATGGTAACAAACAACCCAAAAAGCTCAATGGTTTAACCCAAAAAAGGTCTATTTTTCTCACTCATGCAAAGCCTGATATGAGTCAAGGCACTCTCCGAGATAGAGATCCTCCACTCCACTGGGTAACTCAGAGATCCAGGCCACTTCCATCCTGGGCTCTACCACGTCAACACAAGGCTTTCAGGATTGCCTCAATAAGGGAAAGGTTGCTGGAAGGTTATGTACTGGCAATGAAATACTTCAGTCTGGTAATGGCACTCATTACATCCACTCAGACTATTAACCAGAATTGGTCACGCAAGCCAAATCTAACTGCAAGGGAGGCTGGGAATTGTAGGGGGAAGCTATGGACTATTTAGTAAGCAATATTAACAAAACCACAGCTCCCTATAGTTGTTTTTTTACTCTGTCCTCAGTGCCAAATGTCCCGATCAGTTGCAGGGTCCCCTTCAAGAAGGTGTGTGTCTGTGGTGGGGATGAAGGGTAGGGAAGAGGTCTGACTTGTTCCCTGGGTCAGATTGTGGCGAAGGAGGTGGGGATCCCTGATTCCAGGCAGACCCAGATGGCTTTTAGGTGTTTCTCCCCGCAGAGCTGTCAGCATCCAAACTTGCTGAAAAGCTCAACACACTGAAGCTTTGCTTGTCTTGGTGCTGGTGTCCAAACAAACTCTGCCTCAGCTCAAAGCTGCCACCATCAGTGCTTTGGCAGAAAGCTGACCTCTGACAAACGCCACTGAATTTT
Organism: Hyaena hyaena; assembly: GCF_003009895.1. Taxonomy (NCBI): domain Eukaryota; kingdom Metazoa; phylum Chordata; class Mammalia; order Carnivora; family Hyaenidae; genus Hyaena; species Hyaena hyaena. Next base: position 1,440,420 of record NW_024080635.1, on the reverse strand, counting down.
GCAATGGCCCCATTCCTTTCCTACTGGTTTTCTTCCCTCCTGGATCCATCGCCCTTGAATCGAGGGACTAAAGCAATTCCTCCCACTTTTTTTTTTTTTTTTTTTTTCCTCTGTCTCCACTTGGTAGAGACTGAGTAGTGACTCAGGGGGGTGGCATGAGAGAAAGAAGGATTCTTACTCACTTTTCACTCATCAAGTAAACATTGCCCTAGGTTGTTTATGGGACACTAGGGTCACGGAGATGAAAAACAGAGCCTAATGAGGGTTGTGCAGACAAGAAAGCAGGTCATTGGGATACTAGGTGACAAAGACATGGACAAGCCAGAGGAGGTCATGACAAGCCTGGCTCAGGGTGGCCAGGGGTGGCTTTCTGAGAAAGAGCCCTGTGAGCTGGGTCTCAAAGGATGAGTAGGAGTTGACACTTGTCAGTAGGGGAAAGGGCAGAGGGAGTCTGGAGGAAAGGCATAGGAATACGGGCACAGGATCAGTCGGAGGAAGCGTGGAAGCAGGTGTGACAGGAGTGGAGAATGTCTGAAAGGATGCAAGAGACAGGAGAGAAATGGAAAGACTCTGTGTTGTGACTCCATTGGACGCAAGGAAGAGAAACCCAGCATGAACTAGCCGATACTAAAAGAGGAAGTCGACTCGGGCGATCCTTGTCGGATCCCAAGGGTCATAGCAACGGGTCCCAAGGACAACCACATCCAGGGAGCCATCTGCACTCCTCCCTCATTCATCTTTGCTTCTCTGCCTGGCAGCTCCTCTTCCTTCTCTTCCACTTCCTCCTCCTTTTAATTGTGGTAAAGTATACATTGCATAAAATCTACCATTTTTCCAATTTTTGAATGTTTATTTTTGAGAGAGAGCGAGCACAGGGGAGGGTGAGAGAGAAAGGGAGACAGAGGATCCAAAGGGGGCTCCAGGATGACAGCACAGAGCCCGATGAGGGGCTCATACTCTCAAACTGTGAGATCATGACCTGAGCCGAAGTCAGACACTTAATGGACTAAGCCACCCAGACTCCTCACATTTTTTTAAAACCAATTTTAAGTGTGCTGTTTAGTGACATTAAGTATATTCACATTGTTTGTGCCACTTTCGTTACCACGCATCTTCAGCACTTTTTTCTCTCTCATTCTGAAACCCTGTACTTATTAAACAATAACCCTCTCAACTCCCTACTGTGGGTTTTCAGATGACTTTCCTCTCCAGGCTGGAACTGTGCCCAACAGCAATCCCCAGCTCATGCCTTCTAGCTTCCTTACCAGAGAGATGAGAAATTCTCTTTCCTTTGTTCCAAATCCCCAGAATCCCACAGGAGGATTCTGACTGACCAGGGTTGGTCACGTGCTCACTCACACGCTTGATCATAGGGGATGGGATGCCATAATTGATAGTCCCCACCTGGACCATATGTTGGGCCAGGAGAGGAGCCATTCTTATTTTCAGAAGGAGGGAGGGGCCAAAAGTGACCAGGTGAAATGTGAAACATTCACCAGAGATAGGTTGGGGCCAGGTCACCAGAAGCCTCGAACACCAGGCTGAGAACCTCAGCTTTTATTCCGTTAGGCAGTAGGCACTATGGGGCCATTTTGATCAAGAAGAGTGATATGTACAATGAAGTTGGTCTACAAAATCAGCTCTTTCTTTACTTGAGGCTCTATTTTGAGCCTTCTCTTGCCTTTAAAGGTTGCTCTGAAAGGTAATTTTAATCAGATGTCACCTGAATACTGACTGGGCTCCAGCTCCTTCCTCTGGCCTCAGAACTGACCTCTACCTCTTATGACCCCTACTTTTGACAGTCCGATCTGGGTCACCTTCTGTCTCCTGAGTTTCCTGGCCCTTCTTTCCCACCTGCTTCAGTGAATGGCCTCTCCATTCCCCCAGAAGTTCTCCTGCCCCTGATCTGTCCTCCAACCCCCTACATCCAAGTCCAGTTTACCTCTAAAGTGTTTATAGAACCTCACTTGGCTTCAGGCCTCGTTATGTCTGTTGCCTGGGCTTTGGCCTCAGCTCCTCAATTGGACTCTTGTGTGAAGCTACCACTCATGTCAGTCCCTCTATAGTTCCCACCGCCAGCCTCATCTCCTTCCATGCCTCTTAGAATTGAACTTTTGGCCTTTTTAAAACATTTCCTAAGTAATCTCTACACCCAACGTGGGACTGAAACTCGCAACCCAGAGACCAAGAGTCACATGCTTTACTGACTGAGCCAGCCAGGCACCCCTTAAAAATATGGGAGGCTTCATGAATTTTGTATGTCGTCCTTGTGCAAGAGGCCACGCTGATCTTCTCTGTGCCATTCCAATTTTAGTATATGTGCTGCCAAAGTGAGCACCACTCAGCCTTCTTGATGTTATCTAAACATGCCCAGAATTACCAAGTTGTGTTTCCTTTGCAGATGCTAGTCCCTCTGCCTCTTATGCCCTTCCTATCTCTCTTTACTTGGTGTAATAACATGCATACTGCCAGGCTCATTTCCATGGGTCACATGGGGGTCACAGCCCCCTTTTCTACAGTCAGCCCCACCACCCTCCCACCTTTGTGTCCCCAGGGCACAATGTAGATAACGCTAGTGTCACACCTATTACTAGGATGACCACATAATTTACTGTCTAAACCCAGGACACTTTTGAGAATGAATGGGAACACTATTTTTTAAAATTTAATGTTTATTCATTTTTGAGACAGAGAGAGTGCATGCAAGCAGGGGCAGGGAGGAGCAGAGAGAAAGAGGAGCAGAGGATCGGAATCTGGCTCTGTGCTGACAGCAGAGAGCCTGACGCAGGGCTTGAACTCACAAACCACGAGATCATGACCTGAGCCGAAATCAGATGCTTAACCGACTGAGCCTCCCAGGAGCCCCAGCAATGCTATTTTTTAAAAATGTTTATTTATTTCTGAGAGACAGAGAGAGAGCATGAGTAGGGGAGCGGCAGAGAGGGAAACACAGAATCTGAGGCCTCCAGGCTCTGAGCTGTCAGCATAGAGCCTGATGTGCGGCTCGAACTCACGAATGATGAGATCATGAACTGAGCTAAGTCAGCTCAACCGAGCCACCCACGTGCCCCCAGGAATGCTATTATTAATTAATTGCCCTGGTTCAACAGGTATCAACTGGTCTCTTTTAGGCAAAGTAGGAAGTATAGTCACCTACCTACACCCAACATTGTTGTAAAACCTGGCACTTAGTGTTTTCATTTGTCTTGTTCATGTTTTTTAGATAGTATTGTCATACCCCATTTTTAAGATGAAAGGATGGAGCCTCAGAGAGAGAGGAGACTTGTGGTCACATAGCCAGAAGGAGACAAAGGTGGCCAGGGAAGCCAGATCATTAGCTTCCAAACCCTGGACTCTTCTGATTCTAGAAGTCATTATATTACCACCACACCTGACCCCTCCAATACCAGAGTCTTATTGTTGTTTAGGTTGATCATGTGTGGTCCCCCGAGGTGAAGGGGGAAGGTAGAAATGGTGTCTTATTACATCTTTTGCGCTGGCCTAGTACAGAGAAGGCTTCAGGCCACGTATGTTACATAGATGACTTCTTGAGGAAAGAACTCTGTGTCTTAACCTTAAATTCCGCTGTCCTTTCCACAGCTAGTACCTAGCAGAAGACTTGCCATGCATCTATTCATTTAATAAAAATTTATTAAGCACCTCCTATGTGCTGGTACTGTGTTGGTGATACAGTGATGAGCAAAATGACAAGGTCCTTGTTCTCATGGAGCTTATTGTTCAAAAACAATCACACAAATAAACATATAGTGTAAACTGGGATACATCCTAAGGGCAAGTACTGGGTACTGAGGTTTAAGAAATACTTTGGAGGTAAATTGAATAGGTTCTGGTCATAGATTTGATTCAGGATAGCAAGATGGACATGGCTATCGGGTTTTTGCTTAAAACGGATGCGGAAACAAAGTAGGAGCAGTTCGGGAGGGGCTGTGGTCACTTTGGATGTGCGGGGCTTGAGGTATCTGTGGGATTTCTGTTTGGCTCTTCCCCACCTCCAGCCAGGTTAACTGACTCGCCCAAAGCTGCAACACTGTGGCAAGTAACACAAACCCCATTCAGCCAGTCCTCACGAAGCTGGCCTCCAGGCAGCACGGTAGGCAAAGGGGCAGATGAGAGAGAAGAGAGAAGACGGGATGGGAGAGAAGCAGCGACGGGATGTGTTCACCGAGACCATCATCAGACCTCCCAAGCTGCAGTGAGGATCTCGGCGAGAAGCCAGGCACCTGGCAGCGGTTGACAGGATAGAGAGAGCTCGCCCCCCGCCCTACCCGGCTCTGCGCTGGGCCAGCACATCCCCTGCGCGCCCGGACACGCGGGAGGGGCTGCTGCGTGCCTGGAAACCCGAGCGGCCGGGCAGACTCGGCTGCGGGGCGGCCAATCCGGCAGCGCCTGGTGGCGGCGCCACGTGACCGGCCTCCTTCCCCACCCCCTTCTCGGGCCTTCCAGGGAAGACGGGCATCCCCGCCACCCCGCCGCCCCCGCCCCTCGCGTGCCGCAGTGGCGCGGGAGGGCGCCGAGGCGAGGGGCCGGGATTCCGCCGCAGTCCGCTGCGGCGCAGGGGGCGGGGGCGGGGGGGGATAGACTGGCGCGTTGGCAGCCGCGGCGCCTGCAGTGTTTTCCGTCAAGGTCAAGCGTACCGATTCCCGCGCAAGGCTGTCTCCGGAGTCCCTCCCTTGCCCTCCTCCCAGCCATTCCCACCTGACCGCAGCGTCCCGAAGCCGCCTAGACCACGGCTTCAGCCTCTCGCTGGGCTTCCTGGGGGGCCATTCGGGGGGATGGGAGGGTTTCAGTCCATCCAGCCCGCGAGCTTCCCAGCCCCATTTTCTCAGATGCACACCCCACGCTGTGTCCCTGCTCTCAACCCCAAACTGGCTCTCAGGGCCCCGTGAGACAGCATTAAGGCTCTTCAGAACCAGGCCCCAGTTTAACCCTTTACAGTCCCCTCGCCCCCTTGCACCAGAGACCCAGTCCCTCCGGACGCCTTGTCCTTCCAGGAACAGTCACCGATTGCATACTTAAGTGACTACTGTTGCTGTATCTTCCGCCGAGGGTGCCCTTTGCGAACCTGGCAAATTCAAAGACCCAACTTGATTGTAATAACGCGGTGAAGGGTGGAAACCGGCGCCGAAATGCCCTTTGGCAAAGGTCACAGAGTTGAAAGCCTGCACGGATCAAGCAGGAGAAGTAAGGCCATTGGGCAACCTCACAAGAAAAACCTGTCTAAAGGGCAGAGACTCTGCTCTCCATTTAGGCCAACAGGCTGCCTGGGAGGAATGTGGGCCCTGTAATGACGGATATTATGCGTTTACAAGAAAAGCCACACATCCAGATTTTCATGTGTAATCTCTGAAATTTTAAATGCTGATTCAGTTTCTTAAGAACATCCCTGTGGACCAGCTGCAGCTCATAGATCCTCAGCATGTGACCTTCTGTCCTAGAGAAGAGTATAGCTTTGGTTGGGAAAATACTTTGAAAAACGTTGAAGGTGAAGGTTTGCCCTTGAAGCTCTGAGACGCAGCTGCTGTGAAGGCCACAAGAAAGTGGACTAGGATTTGAATTTTTTCCTAAAAGGACATTGGATGTTTGAAGCTACGGAGCACTCCAGAGAATCTACCAGAAACTGGAGGACTGGGTTTTGAAAATGGGGAAGGCAGGGCAGCAGCCAGCAGTAGCCAGGGTCACCCACCCACCAGCATCAACTACCAGGAATGATGGCAAACATTTTTTCTCATCCCGTGGGGGCAAAGAGAAGGTGTGTAGGGGTGGCGTGGGTGGCTGAGGATGCAGGAGGTAGGAGGGAGAGCCAACTCTCCGAACCTCTTCTTCACACAATGGGATAATGCCTGGAATGGAAATTGGAGAGCTTCTTAGGAAGAGGGAATTGGACACAATAGCCAAACTATGGCAGCTGTCCCAAGGCTGAGGGGCTGGGGACAACGGAAAGGAAGCAGAAGAGAAGGCTGAGGCCATCTTGGGAACCAAGGTATTTTTAGTTCACCCTGAGGGTTTTTTTTTTAACTGATGTGATCCTCTTCTCTGTCTCCCATCCCTGGAAACCTTCAAAAAAGCCTCCTATACTCACTGAGGCTGCCTAGATTGGGGTGTTGTGGAAATAGTGGAAAGGGCCAAGTTTTACATCTATTTTGGTACAGTTTTGACCAAAGACAGTTCTGGCTGAAGCAGGAGCTGGATCAGAAGAAATCAGATCTCCCAGGAATTTGCAGTAATCTTGGAAAGGGTTTTGCAGTGGGTGCTTGAGCTCATCTTGTGATGATCTCAAGGGGCCAGGCGGCCCCTCGCTGACATCAAGGTTGCAATAATGAAGAACCAGCTATAATCCACTGAGTTCTTGCTTGCATCAGACGCTGTGCCACACGTATACGTTATCTCGGTTATCCCTGCACTGACTGTGTGAGAGAGTCATACTCTCCTGTATGAGACACTCATCATGCTCTCCATTTTACAGACGAAGAAATGAAGGCCCAGAGAAGTGAAGGGACTTGCCCAAAGCCACAGAGATTAAAAAAAAAAAAAAAAGTGGACCGGAGCTGCTCTCCAACCGATTGCCCCCAACAAGAGAAATTGTCATCTTGTCTGGGGTTTTCACGGGCACACTGGTCATGCAGAGTTATAAGTGCTGTTTTGCCTGGCATGCCTGTCCTCTCTGCTCATCTGTGAGGGGGCAGGAGCCATGCTGCTAATTGAAGTGCCTGCCACACGGTGGGTACTGAGTACCTGTTAAATCAGTTCCTTTAAGGAAGGTCAGAAGCAGCGCCCTCAGGTCTCAGATCTCTGTGTCCTTGAGCAAGTCACACACCCTCTCTAGGCCTGAGTTCGTCTGTGGAATAGGAATTATTATACAGACCTCACAGGATTATTGGTGGATTTACGGGATACCAAGTCATAGAATTTTCTGGAAATTGCCATACAACCGGCAGCTGCTGTTGCTGCTAATGAAGATGATGACGGTGGTGACCGAGGAAGGAGCAGGGAAGGAAACCAATATCTAGCACTGTATCAGCCCAGACGGGAAATTCTCAGGAGGAAATTCCCAGTGTGCAGTTTCCAAGACTACTGTGTCTTTGTACGTTCGTCATTGTTGGGAGACCTACTATGTGCCAATGCTTGATCTCATTTCAATAAAAACTCCGTTTTTCAGGGTGCTCTCAGCTGGGGCAGCCACCCAGAGGAAGAGGCCATCCCACCTGCAGGTACAGAGCTACTTCTGGTGTGGCTCCCGGTGCTGGCAGTGGGTGGCACTGTGAATGTCTACTGGCCTGGCCACAGAATGTGTGCCATCAGGGCTCCTAGTGGACCCGAGGCTTTTGTGTAGCAGATGTACCAGCCCTTCATCACTACCTGTCACAGTACTGAGCCTGCAGCATCTACTGGACCGTCTACAGGACTGCCTACTGCCTCCACCAGGCTTTGCTGTGCCTGCTGCCCTGGCTGGAAGAGGCCCAGCAGTTGCCCCAGGGTCTGTGGAGCAGCCATATGCCAGCCACCAAGGCAGAACGGGGGGGACTGTGTCCAGCCAGGCTGCTGTCAACACCCCGCAGGATGGCAAGGCGACACCTGCCAGACAGACGTGGATGAATGCGGTGCTGAAAGGGGCACCTGTCCCCCTTGGTGTCAACACCGTGGGTAGTTACTGGTGCCAGTGTTGGGAAGGGCACAGCCCATCAGCGATGGTGTGCTCTGCTTGCCCAAGAGAGGGGCCCTCAGGGTAGCCCTGAACCCCACAACAGGACTGGACGGTGTGGTAGAGGAGGAGGTGGTGCAGCGGCTTTGGTCAAGGGTGCATGTGCTGGAGCGGAAGCTGTAGCTGTTGCTGGCCCCACTGTACAGCCTGGCCTCGAGGGCCCTGGGGCACATGCTGCCTGACCCCGGCAGCTTCCTGGCTCACTCCTTCCAGCAGCTGGACCGCATCGACTCTCTAAGTGAGCAGACCTCCTTCCTAGAGGAGCAGCTGGGATCCTATTCCAACAAGAAGGAGCTGTGACAGGCCTGGCCCAGGTCCCTGGCTCTGGCTACTGAGAGCCCGTGCCCACTGTGCTGGCCAGCACTCCTGCACCCCCGCCCGTGGACCCACGGCTGAGGGACCGTACGAAGGCCCTGCCGGGGAGTAGTTCTGATCTGTATCAGAGTAAAAGGATGGTTCAATGAGGGGGGAGGGGGAAGAACCCCTCTGTTTTATTAAGAACAGATACTCAATTATTTTCCTTTTACAAGTGAGAAAATGAGGTTAGAGAGAGGATGTGACGTCCCCAAAGGGAGCACAGCTGGAAAGTGGCAGAGGCAGGATTTGAACTTGGATCTGTGTGGCTCCAACACCTTGTTCTTTCTGTTTTCTATTCAGTCTTTCCTCTGTTCACCAGAACATCTCTCAAGCATCAGCTAAGTGCTATGCCTTCTGCAGGGGCAGGGGATGTAGGTCAAGTTGGGAGGCAGACAACTTAGCAGACACCCACAATTCAGCATGATAACCTCCTACTGGGGGGTGCGGTGATAGAAGAGGGGCTGTTGCCTTAGACTTGCCTTTCTCTGGCCCATGGACCCCTGAGGCACGAACTTGCCAAGCGGTCTCCACGTCCCTCTACCCTAAAGTGAGGAGGAGACACACCTTCATCCCCTCTCTCTGGGTAGAGGGGATTGTTGCAGTGGGGACCAGACAGTAATCACACAGCCCTGTCCAAAAGAAATCCTCCCAACCAGCCTCTCCTCTGTCTGTGTCTGTGTCTGTTACTGTCTGTCTCTCTCTCTCTCTTTCTCCCTAACACAAACACACTCCACAATGACAAGAGGTGGGTGATGGGTTAATGCGGGTAGAACCAGTTTCTCCATCCTTCTGGCATGCCCTGCCTGGGTGGTCCTTGGCGTTTGTTGCCTCCGCTCTAAAGTCTAAAATGACAGGAAACTTGCATTTAACACCCTGTGATACATGCATTAAAAAGAAATCAGGAAGGAAAGTCACCCAGCCACTGATAGTGATTATCTCTGGGTAAAGTTACATGTAATCTCTATTTTCTTCTTTTTACTTATTTGCTTAAAATTTTTCTTTCTTTTCTTTTTTTTTTTTTTTTACCATGGACTTTTTTTGTTTTGTTTTGTTTTCTGTTTTTTTTTAAATATTTTTTTATTTATTTCCAGGAGAGTGAGAGACAGCGTGAGCAGGGGAGGGTCAGAGAGAGAGGGAGACACAGAATCTGAAACAGGCTCCAGGCTCTGAGCTGGCTGTCAGCACAGAGCCCGACGCGGGGCTCGAACCCACAAACCGCGAGATCATGACCTAAACGAAAGTCGGACGCTTAACCGACTAAGCCACCCAGGCGCCCCACCATGGACTATTTTTGTAATCGGTAGAAAGAAAAAGAAAAATTATCCTCCATTTTAGCAATTCTGTGTGCTCCCACAGGTGTGGGAGAGGGTCTATGAGAAGCAATCTGACAAGGGGTTTTGCGCCGAGCACAACCAGAGCTGAACAAGACAGCGAAGAGGGCAGCCGGGAGCAAGTGAGGGGTCGCTGAGGATTAAAAACCAGCTACTGTTCCTGAGACCTTGCTCTGAGCCTAGGTCCTTCCTGGCTTTGGTGTGCATGGCTCATTTAACCCTCAAAGCCAGATTAGGAGATAAGCTAGTATTTCACAGCGGAGGACACCAGGGATCCATTTTATAGGAAAAGAAATCAAGACTCAGAGAGGCTCCATTCCTTGCCCAGGGACACACGACTAGAAAGTGATAGAGGCAGGATTTGAACCCAGATCTGTGTATTTTCAACTTCTGGAATTTGAAGCCATTCCAAGCCCTCCCAGTGGCATAGTGCTGTCATATTTCCAGCTCTTCCACACAAATACACACACACTCACATGTGCACACACAATTCATGCTAGTCCTGTGCAGAGAAGCAAGTGAGTTGAAGATCATTGTCCCATGTTCCATGTGAGAAAATTAAGGCCAGAGAAGGGGCTTGCTCAGTGGAGTCAGCTGAGAAGTGGGTGCACTCCTAGAAACCAGGCCTCCTTCCTCTTTTATGGCAGTCCTCCTCCTCGTACCTTCTGCCAATTGCGGAGGCTTCCTTCTTGAAACAAATGACTCAAGGTAAATTGCTGACCGGACTTCCCCTTTCTCAAAACACAGGAAGCCTCTGTTGTTTGTAATTGTGGGAGAACAATTTCAGGTCAGTTACAGAGTGGGCGGGGCCACATAGAAGATTAGCTCCTGCAGGGGCGGGGCTCCCTGCTACCTGAGCTGCCAAGCGATGCCCATGCCCGAGTTTTTTTTTAGCGGGGCTCATGTCAGTGTGTCTGCCAAAATTAGGTCTGAAGTCCCACCTCAAGAAGCTGACTGAACTATTATTTAGAAAAATGAGCCCAGTGGGTGCCTAGGTGGCTCAGTCAGTAAGGTGTACGACCGCGGCTCAGGGCATGATCTCATGGCCGGAGCTCCATATGGGACTCTCTGCTGTCAGCATGGAAACCCTCTTCATATCCTCTGCCCCTCCATCCCTCCCCGCTCTCTGTCTCAAAAATAAACAGTTAAAAAAAAAAAGAAAAAAAAGGAAAAGAAAAATGAGCCCAGGAGGACAGGGGGCATTAATAATAATAATAATAATAATAATAATAATAACAACAACAACAACAACGGTGATGATGATGATAGCTCAGGTTCATGGTGCATTTGCCTTTGGACCAGGCACTCTAAGTAGTTGACACACGTGATTCTATAGCTTTGGAACAAATAAAATTCGATTCAAATCCCAGCCACATTGCTTCCCAGCTGTGTGACCTCGGAGGCATTATTTACATTCATTCAACAAATATTTTTGAGCACCTACACTCACTACGCTATGTGCTACACACCATTCAGTGAACAGAACAAGGATCCCTGCTCTCGTAGTGCTTCTATTCTACAAGGGGAAGCAGATAAACTGTAAACACGAAGTTTTGTTAGAAGGTTATAAGGGCTAAGTAGGGTAAGGATAAGGAGTGCAGATGGGTGTAGGGGTGGAGAGGGGATCCAGTGTTAAACAGTGGTGTCAGGGAAGCCTCACCAAGAGATGATATTTATGCAAAGCGTTAAGGAGGTGAGGGAGTTAGCCACGTAGATGACCGGGGACAATCTTTTCTAAACAGAAGCTATGGCCAATGCAAAAGCTCCAAGTGTGCCTGGTGGTTTCAAAGAGCAGCGTGAAGGCCAATGTGGCTGGAACAGAAGGAGCCAGGGAGAGAGTCCTCAGACCCCCCAATAATGACCCCGTCACTCTTTCTCATACCATGCTTTGTGTGTCCTTCATCTCTATTATTTTTTTTTAATATTTTTATTTATTTCTAGGAGAGAGAGAGAGAGACAGCGTGAGCAGGGGAGGGTCAGAGAGAGAGGGAGATACAGACTCCGAAATAGGCTCCAGGCTCTGAGCTGGCAGTCAGCACAGAGCCTGACGCGGGGCTCGAACCCACGAACCGTGAGATCATGACCTAAGCGAAAGTCGGACGCTTAACCAACTAAGCCACCCAGGCACCCCCATCTCTCTCTATTATTAACGTTTATTTATTTTGAGAGAGAGAGAGAGAGAGAGCGCACAAGTAGGGGGCATGGGAGCGGCAGAGAGAGAGGGAGAGAGAGAATCTCAAGCAGGCTTCACACTGTCAGCGTGGAACCCGACACGGGGCTCGAACCCACAAACTGTGAGATCATGACCTGAGCTGAAACAAAGAGATGCTTAACCGACTGAGCCACCCAGGCGACCCCATCATCTCTTATCATAATTTGTGATTGTTTTATTTATTTGGGTGTTTGCCTACTTCTTGTGTGTTTCTTCACTAGCGCTAAGCTCCTTAATAAGCAGACATGTTAGTCTTGTTCAGTGCTCATCACAGAGAACATAGAGAGTGCTCAATTCTAGCTGAATTAATGAATTAAATCCACTCATCCATCCATCTAATCATATTTATGATAGAAGCTCCCCATCACATATAACACTATTTCTCGGGGGTACCTCGTTCTGAGTTCCAGTTCAGAATATGAGGGCAGAGGTAGCAGTTAAGAGCATAGGCTCTGAAGCCGGGCTGCCTAGCCATTCCGGGTTTCACTCCTTACTTGCTGTGTGATCTCAGGCAAGTTAGGGAAGTCTCTCTGTGCCTCAGTTTCCAAACCTGGAAACTGGCATCGTAATAGTATCTCTCTCCAAGACTTGTAAGCATTCTAAGCAGTACCAGGTGTATAGTGCTTACATATGTGCTGGATATTGGTCTTTTCCTTTTTTGCCCCATACCAGATCCCCAAAGGAAAGTGAGAAGGGCGGGGGGTGCCCACAAGGCATTCCTCAGGCATGCTGCCATACCTGTGCTGTCTACTGGAGTAGTATTCAGTGGAAATAGTTCCTTACTGTATAGCCACCCAGAGTGATTCTCTGGCCCTTTTCTGCTAGACAATCTAGAGTGGACTCTTGTTTATAATGGAGCGAGCTAACTGATACAGATATCAATATTGAGTACCTACTTCTGTGCCTGGCCTTTACATTTCTTATTTCATTCGCTCCTTAGACAGACCTGAGAGGTAGTTATTAATAATCCTATTTTTCAGATGAGGCAACCAACTCAGAGAGGTGAAGTGACTTGACAAAGGGCGGGTAGCCCCAGTGAGTGGCAGAGCCAGGGCTGGCATGTGACTCCACACTGCTGTCTCTGGCACGATTTTCTCCTCCAGCACTTGCCGCTGTCTGTGAAGACAGCCCACAGCTCAGCTCTGCCTAGACAGAAGAAATGATGAGAGTCTGTCCCTAAGCCAGAAAGACAGACAGGTCTGGGCTGCCTGGGAGGAGCCCCAGGACCTTGACGGGGACTGATGTTTCTTGCCTGGGTCTGTACTTCAACAGGAGAAGCCGTCCTCTCCATTGCCCTGAAACACAGAAGCATTTTCTCGCTGAGGTCTGAGCCCAACTGTCACTGGGTGGCCTGATTCCCATGGAAATGTGGAGATGGAAAACATCTGGGAGTGCTGCAGAAGCCAGGCAACAACCAGCCACTCACTCACTTCGACAGAGTCAAGGAGGTCGCGTTGACGCTGTCAGAGATTCTTGGACCTGATGCCTGGAGGCCTTGATTCTGGTTCTGATTTGCAGTGTGACATCGGGTAAGTCCCTGCCCCTTTCTGGGACCCAGTTTCCCATCCCTTGTTTAAAGAGGGGTCATACTGTGTCAGCCACAATATGAGTAGACACTAGATAGTTGGGATCGGTGACGGCAGGGCAGGGCCAGAGCCTCAGGGGCCGCGGTCACGGGTGAGAGCAGACAGTATTCTCCTTCTGTCTGTCCTGCGCTAGCCTGCCTTGGCCCTGGGTGCCAGCTGAGGGCAAGGGACGTTTCCTCTCCCCACCTCCCCAGCCCCCGCCAAGCTAATTCAGGCCAGCCAGACTCTACCTCAGCCTCACTCTCCCAGCTCAGTCTGGGAACCATCTCTGGAATCCCAAGTTAGGCAGATTCAGTGCAGCTACCGCCTACCCGGAGTAGGGAGTTTCCTCTGTTCCTGCCAAAATGAAGCTACCCAGCTCTGGGTGTTTCCCTGAACATCCATCAGAGGACCTTCTGATGCTGTTTGCAGAGATTGCATGGATGGTAACCCCCGAGGCTGGTGTGTTCTGTAGCAATCAGTAGAGTCAACACGTTCCATTTTACAACCAGTACAAAAAATGACAGCAGTTGCCAAGCCCAGCAACATATGCTTTATGTCCGTGATCTCATTTAATCCTCATACAGTCCAGAGGGATGGGAACAAAGGCCCGTGTTTTACAGATGAAGAAATGGGGCTTCAGAGAGGTGAAATGACTTGCCCACGGTCCCAGTAAGTGACGGAGTCAGGACGCATACTCAGAGCTAGTGCCATGGTCTGGCGTTTCGAACCACAGTCCCAGAGGGGGCTGTGTCAGAGCTGGAAGGGCTCAACCTACCCCAAGCCCCATTTTACAGGTGGGCAATTCAAGGCCCCCAGAGAAGCAATTGGCCCAAGGTCACATAGCAAGCCAATATGAGAGCAGATTCTAGGACCAGTTTTGCCAAAGCCTCACCTCACCATTCCAGGAAATGGCAAGTGCCTCAGGCATAAACAAGAAATTCCACCTTAAGGAATCCCCAACATTTCCTGGGAAGTAGAACAGTGCCTAGGCTTTGAAGACCAGGATACCCTGACATCTCAGGATTAGGGCTGAGGGTCCTAGCATCCCTCTAGGCGGCAAGGCGGCTGGCGGGTGTCACTCTTTGGGGCCATTCAAAGTGTAATTTTGAATGCTATGCCCTTTCCACCTGAGGGCTGACTTTATAGAGGTAAACTTCCTTTGGAGATAGCCCTCACCAAGTGAGAGAGTATTGAATTTCTGGCTCCTTCTTTCACTCCTAGCCTAGACCAGAAACCCCGTGAGGATCTGTCTGGGTCCATCTCTCTGTACCCATATCCAGCACCATGCTGGACACAGAGCAGGTAGGCAGGAAGTGGCTCAAGGGGATGAATCACATTTGCTCACTTGTGGAAATAAGCCCAGCAGGGTGGTCTGTGTGGGTCTAGGTGACAAGAGGCGCTCCCCAAGACTGGAAGCCACTTAAACATCGATTTGCACTCACTCCCCTGCATTCATAAGGCCAGAAGCAGTGTGAGTGTGCATGGGTGTGTATTTGTGCAGACCCTTATGTGAAAAGCAGAGGCAATTACATTTGAATCAACTTCCTATTGCTTCGGTCACAAATTACCATTAATTTAGTGGCTTAAAACAATGACAGTTTTATTGTCTTAACGTGGAGGTAAGAACTCAAAGCAGGTCGCACAGGGTCTATAATCAAGGTGATGGCAGAGCTTCGCATTTCTTCTGGAGACTCTTGGGAAGAATCTGTGTCTTCGCCTTTTTAGCTTCTAGAGCTGCATTCCTGGGCTTTGGCCCTTCCTCCATCAGCAAAGCCAGCGGCACGGTACCTTCAGACCTCTCTGTGCTTCTGTCTTCACACATTGCCTTCTCTCTCACAAGGACCCTGTGATTACAACAGCCCCTCCCTAATAATCCAGGGTGGTCTCCCCATTCTTAAGATCCTTAATTTAACCACATCTGCAAAATCACTTTTGCCATGTAAGGTCATGTTCACAGGTTCTGGGGGTTAGGATCTGATATCTTTGGTTGGCCGTTATTCAGCCTAACTCGGGCAGTTGAGCAAGACATTGAGTACACATTGGGTGAATTGCATCATAAGAAAGGGAAGAATACTGCTCTAGCGGAGAGCATGAGATCCCAGAGCTGCAAGAACTGAGAAAACCTGGGCACAGTATAAACCAAAGCCCCTCCAATGAGGCATTACCCCCACCTCCCCCAAGGCATTGCTGTTGTTCTGTCCCTGGAATACTGGTGACTCCCGCCCCAGCCTCGTCCAGGCATCACCATTTTTGTTCTTATTTTATACCATGAATAGACAGCTTATAAATCTGTTACCAAAAGACAGAATCTTGATTTCTAGTGATCAATTAATTGAGCAGAAGAACTGTTTCAGTTAAGCATGAACTTATCTGGAATCTGGAACCTGGATTCAAACCTAGGCTCTGCCACTTGCTAGCTGTAAACAATAATTTTAGGGGTTCCCTGGGTGGCTCAGTGGGTTGAGTGTCCAACTTCGGCTCAGGTCAGGATCTCGCAGGTCATGGGTTCGAGCCCCACATTGGCCTCTGTGCTGACAGCTCAGAGCCTTGAACCTGTTTTGGACTCTGTGTCCCCCTCTCTCTCTGTCCTTCTCCCACTCGTACTCTGTGTCTCAAAAAATAAATAAATAACCATAACCCCCCCCAACCCCCCAGTAATTTTACTTCTGGGAGAAGACTCATATGATGTATATTGTTTTGCTTGTTTTTTGATCTGTAAAATGGGGATAATAACAGAACCTCCACTGTAAGGTAGTTGTGACAAATAAATAAGATAATGTATAATGTAATGTGGTTTTCAAAGTGTGGTTCCCAGACCAGCTCCATAAATATTGCCCACCCCTGGTGTATTGAATCAGAGACTCTTCAGATGGGGTGTGGCAATCTATGTTGCAACAATCCTTCCAGAGAATTCTAGTGTAGCTCAAGCTTGAAAGTCACTTGTGTATATGTCTTCATGCCTTGCCTATATATATGCCTATATGTAATTACATTATGTATCGTATGACATACCATATGTTATGTATACATTTAATGTGATTAATATGCTATATATTGTATTACATATAATATGCTAGGAGGAGGGAGCCTGGCACACAATAAGTACCCAACAAATGGTTCTCATAATTGTTTTTTTAATGTTTATTTATTTATTTATTTATTTTTTTAAATTTTTTTTAATGTTTTATTTATTTCTAGGAGAGAGAGAGAGAGAGAGAGAGACAGCGTAAGCAGGGGAGGGTGAGAGAGAGAGGGAGTCACAGACTGAAACAGGCTCCAGGCTCTGAGCTGGCAGTCAGCACAGAGCCCAACGCGGGGCTCGAACCCACGAACCGCGAGATCATGACCCAAGCGAAAGTCGGACGCTTAACCGACTAAGCCACCCAGGCGCCCCAATGTTTATTTATTTTTGAAAGAGACAGCATGAGTGGCACAGGGGCAGAGAGAGGGAGACACAGAATCCGAAGCAGGCTCCAGGCTCTGAGCGGTCAGCACAGAGCCCCGCGCAGGGCTCAAACCCATGAACGGTGAGATCATGACCTGAGCCGAGGTCAGCAGCTTAACTGACTGAGCCACCCAGGTGCCCGGTTCTCGTTATTACTATCACCAGTGCTTACTCTTGATAGTTCCAGCACATTCCCTCTGAGATGTTGAGTTGGGCGTGTATCTCTCCCCTTCATATCCTACAAACACTATCCATGTTAGGGAGGTCTCCTGATGCAACCTCTCACCCTCACAGCTGCCCTACGATGAGGTGGTCTTCCTGCCTGTCCTTGCTCGCTATTTCTCCAGACAGGTTAAGCCATCTGGTCAAGCCCTTCCCATACCTGCATGCCCACTGTGCATGTGCGGTAGAGACCTTCCCCCAGGGGACTCTTCTCCAAGGTTCCCCTCAGCTGTGCTCGGGCTCTCTAGCATGTCTGAGCCTCAGAGGAGGGCTCCGGGGAAGTCTCCTTTACTAACCTGGGACCTATGTTTCCACTTGTCTGTCTAGCTTGGCAGCTCCTTCACCCTGCTGACTCAACCCTGCTCTGAGGTTGACCAAAACCCTGAGGCATTTTTCTCAGGGACTGTCTGAGCTCCGCTGGGTTGGGAATCATCCCAGTCCTTGACTCGTGCAATTTATTTCTTAAAAATAACATTTACTTTGTTGTTGTTGTTGTTGTTTTTTAAATATTTTTATTTATTTCTAGGAGAGAGAGAGAGAGAGAGACAGCGTGAGCAGGGAAGGGTCAGAGAGAGAGGGAGACACAGACTCTGAAATAGGCTCCAGGCTCTGAGCTGGCAGTCAGCACAGAGCCCGATGCGGGGCTCGAACCCACGAACTGCAAGATCATGACCTAAGTGAAAGTCGAACGCTTAACTGACTAAGCCACCCAGGTGCCCCAAAAATAACATTTACTTTTGAATGACAAGAGTAATACATCCTTGATGCAGTAATTTAGCAAAGAGAAAGGGGGAAAAAATCACTGTTGATGGTCATTTTTATATGGACTGATTTTTATCAAATCGTTTTTATATGGACTGATCAAAAATATATGATTCTATATTTTTGCAATCAAGAAAAGAAAACTCCACACTTAAGCAACTTTCATTTCTGGGGGAAGAAAAAGAATTGGAGAAAACAAAACTAGTGTACATGGGATAACTGTGAATCTTAGCATATATAGATATCTCTGGTCTAATATGTAATTCACATGTATGTCAGTATATAACAATGTCAGCTCATCTCCCAGTGACTACCGTTGCTAATATTTGGGGCATAGCCTCCAGGACTTTAGAGTTAACATCCTTTATGTTTTTTTAAAATATTTGTTTGTTCATTAAAAAATTTTTTTTAAAAATTTACGTCCAAGTTAGTTAGCATATAGTGTAACAATGATTTCAGGAGTAGATTCCTTAATGCCCCTGACCCATTTAGCCCACCCCCGCCCCACAGCCCCTCCAGTAACCCTCTGTTTGTTCTCTATATTTAAGAGCCTCTTATGTTTTGTCCCCCTCCCTGTTTTTAGAGTATTTTTGCTTCCCTTCCCTTATGTTCATCTGTTTTGTGTCTTAAAGTCCTCATATGAGTGAAGTCATATATTTATTTTTCTCTGATTGACTAATTTCGCTTAGCATAATACCCTCTAGTTCCAACCGCATAGTTGCAAATGGAAAGATTTCGTATTTTTTGATTGCTGAGTAATACACCATTGTGTGTGTGTGTGTGTGAATATATATATGTATATATATGTATATTTATGTATATGTATGTATATATGTATATATATACATATATATACATGTGTGTGAATATATATATACATACCACATCTTCTTTTAATTTTTTTTGTTTTTGTAATTTATTTTTGAGACAGAGAGAAACAGAGCACAAGTAGGGGCGGGGCAGAGAGAGAGGGAGATAGAATCCTAAACAGGCTCCAGACTCTGAGCTGTCAGCACAGAACCCGATGTGGGGCTCGAACCCACGAACAGTGAGATCATGACCTGAGCTGAAGCCCGACGCTTAACCGACTGAGCCACCCAAGTGCCCCGTACCACATCTTCTTTATCCATTCATCCATCAATGGACATTTGGGTTCTTTCCATACTTTGACTATTGTCGATAGCCCTGCTATCAACATTGGGGTGCATGTGCCGCTTTGAAACAGCACACCTGTATCCCTTGGATAAATACCTAGTAGAGTAATTGCTGGGTTGTAGGGTAGTTCTATTTTTAATTTTTTGAGAACACCCTGTATGTTTAAACTTAAACTTAGGTCTAAACTTAGCACTGGATTTGGAGATAGACCTGGTTCAAATTTTGGCTCCTGTATTGATTGGTTATATCACTTGGGACAATTTATTAAACCTCTTAGAGTCTCAGCTTCCTCTTCTGTAAAATGGAGGTAATGATATCCGTTCCCCAGGATTGTGGTCAACATGAAAATTAGTGGAAATAAAGCACACAGTAAGAGCCTGCAAAGAGCTTACATTGGGGTTGTTACTATTATTAACTGTTCACCTGGCCAACTGCTATTCCCTTCCAGATCCAGGTCAGTTGCCGCTTTTCTTTCTAGTCTTCCCAGGCTGCTCCCACACCTCCCACTTCCTTTGTCTTGCTGCTGTCCCGTGTCCGTCCCTCTGCTATGGTCTCAGACACACAATGCTGTGCTCTCTACACTCTTAAGCTCCTCCAGGGAAAAGGCTTTATTCACCTTGTTCATTTCCGAGTCCCTAGGGCAGGGTCCAGCAGAAGGCTTGTCCCAGAGTGGCTGTCAGGATGCATCAAATGAGAGAATTAGAAGGGGCTGGATCAGGGGCACCTGGGTGGCTCAGCCTGTTGAGTGTGGGACTCTTGGTTTTGTCTCAGGTCATGATCCCAGGGTCCCTGAATTGAGCTGCACCTTGGGCTCGGCACTGAGCATGGAGTCTGCTTAAGATTCTCTCTCTCTCTCTCTCTCTCTCTCTCTCTCTGTCTCTCTGTCTCTGTCTCTCAGGGTGCCTTGGTGGCTCAGTCCATTAAGCACCTGACTCTGGCTCAGGTCATGATCTCACTGCTCATGAGTTCATGAGTTCGAACTGGGGTCAGGCTCCACACTGTCAGTTCCCCTGCTTGGGATTCCGTGTCTCCCTCTCTCTCTGCCCCTCCCCTCCCCTGCTCTCTCTCTCAAAATGAATAAACATTAAGATTTTCTCTCTCTCCCTCTGCCCTTCTCCCCCTGGGTCGTGCACTCGTGCACTCGCTCTAAGATTAAATTAAAAAACAAAGAATTTTTTAAAAAAGAAGGGGATGTTTAAGAATGTTAGAGAATGGATGCATAAACATGGGGAGACCGAATGCATGAATGGAAGAAGGTGTGAATGAGTCAGGAGCCATAGGCGTCGGCCAGCAGCCCAACCCTCTTCTCCAGCAAGGGGAGCGAAACCCCTTCTCTTGGGTGGGTCTCTTCAGATGGGGCGCGGGGCTCCTGCCTGGCCCCGTCTGCGGCTCACAGCGGGAGCGTCTCTGGGGGCTGGGCCTTTCGAGGTGTGGGGGGTTTGCGGGGGTCGGGGAGGCCAGCCCGGGTTGGGGCAGGCTGGGCCGGAATCTGTGCACCCACACGACCAAACCCATTCCGGCACCCGCACCCCCACACTCTGCGGCCCCACCCGAGGAGTGCGCTCTGGGCGAGCCCCCGCCTAGACGGCTGAGAACCTGAGGCCCCAGGGGTGGGAGGCGGCAGCCGGGCCAAGTCCGCCCCCAGCCCGCTAGTTCACTGGCTGTGTGCCCTTCGCCGGCCCGAGTCTCCGTTCCCGCTCCTCTGTCCTCATCCTGGGAACCCCTTCCCGCGTGGGCGTGATTAACTCTTTCCCAGGCAACCTCCACAGAAATCTCCGAAAGCGAAAGCAAAATCGAAACCTGATACCTGACGCCACCGAGTAGACCCTTAGGAGGAGCAGAGAGCTGAGTCACACGCGGGGGGGGGGGGGGGGGGGGGGGGGAAGCCGCCCTTGCCCCTGGCTCCTTCCCCGCCTTCAGTTTCCCATCCGTAAGCCGGCCGGCTGTCCTCAGTAACCGTCCCGCGCCCACAGGACCGCGGTGAGGACCCAGGGGCTGTCGTGTGTGAACGGCTCGCAAGCGTTGGGAGCCAGTTACTCTCACTCTCGGAGGCCCCGCCCTTCCTGAGGTCCGCACCGCACCCCCGTCCCGCCTTGGCTTGTGGCGGGGGCAGGGTAAGAGGGCTTCCGCGGCCATTCCTGAGCCGGTGTGCCTGCAGCTCCAGAAGCTAGTCTGGGTCCTCCGTGCAGGCCTCAGGCCTGCGGGGGAAGGCAGTTTTTAGAGAAGGAAATGCTTGCGGTGAGACGGAGTGATGGAGTAACTTGGCGGGGGGTCGGGCGAAAAGCTCCCTGCTCTGTGTGGGTCCTTGTGGTGGACGCCGGGAGGGCGCTGTCACCCCAGCCGGTCCCCACTGCGGTCGGAAGGTACCCGGTGTTCACCAGGTGCTTCACTGGGCCGCCGCAAAGCCGCAGGCCAGCCCCCTAGCCGTCCCCGGGCCTCAGAGCCTCTCTCTCATCCGTTTCCCAAGGTCTCCCAGAGGCGGGTCCGCCAGCCACGCCTCTCTTCTGCTCCTCCGAAGGCGGCCCGGGAAAATGGCCTTGGGAGTTAGCTCCTGACTTGCGCGGTGGCATGGGAGGTTGTTTCTCCTCTCTGGATCTCAGTACTGAGTGACAGTGACTTGCATCTGGCTCTGCAGTGGCATCATCTTGAACCAGGATCCTGTGGCCAAGATGGGTATTTTTGTCCACTCTGGGGTTGGGGACAGCAGAAAGGCCCAGCCCCGTGGACAGATGAAAAGGCACCCAGGATAGTTGGAGGGCTTGATCACTATTCAGTGAACGGCTTGGAGAAAACCCCGCCTTCCTGTATTTCTACTTCCTTATCAGCAGAAGGCAGAATGGGACATTCCCTTTTAGGTCTCTCCTTCCTTTTCTATAAAACAGGAGGGGGATGGGCTCCAAGCTTCTTGGGTACTGTGATTTTGCTTCCTAGCTGTGACCCTAGGCAAGCCACTTCACCTCTCCATCTTAGAAATGTCTTAGTTTCAGGGCGCCTAGGTGACTCAGTCGTTTAAGCGTCCGACTTTGGTGCAGGTCATGATCTTGCTGTACGTGAGTTCCAGCCCTGCATCAGGCTCTGTGCTGACAGCCTGCTTGGGATTCTGTGTCTCTCTTTCTCTCTGCCCCTCCCTCGCTCATGTTCTGTCTCTCTCTGACTCTCAAAAATAAATAAAATGTTAAAAAAAAAAAAAGAAACATCTTAGTTTCTCCATCTGCTCAATGGGTGGTTTACCCCTCCCTACTCGCAGGGTTACGGAGTTCAAATAGGGTGAACAGGACAGAGTCACAGCCCAGCTTCATCTCCCCCCACTTCCTGAGGAATCCGGGGTGTGCTGTTCCCATGGTGCTGGCTGGAAGTGAGTGACCTTTGGGATTCTTGCCCCTGAGGTCCCGCTGAAAGACCTCCAGTGGCTCTCTGCCCAAATGGGATCAAGCGCCAACCTCAGCCTCCATTCAAAACCCTCTCCCACTGGGATCTAATTCTTCTCCCTCTCCAACGTACACCAGTAACTTCCTCAAGCAAACCTTCCTCCCTCAGCCCTATACTTGTGATGTCAGGGTCCCAACTGTACCTGTCATCAAGATCTACTCTTCTTCTACCTGTTCTCGAAATTAGACAAGGCTATCCCCACACACCCAGGAGCCGAAGCCCAGAATCTGGGGCATATTATCCTCAACTCCTTTTTCTCACCACCCACGTTTATACTAGCCCGCGTCAGGAAGATTCTGTTCTCTGGGAGTCCATCCTATGTACCCCGGGACCTTGTAGAACATGTGGGGACATTACTGAATAGGCACACACCTTCCCTGTGCTCACACTGGAGGCAGAGAGGCGGGTCAGCCTTTATCCTTAGGGGCCTCTGGCTGGTGGGGAGAGGGTCACATAACCATACTCCTGGACTCGCCTATTCAATCTCTTTACATTTTAAGCCCCCTACCTGGGAGAACATAGTGATGGCTACAAACATGGGTCAAGAGAACCGGACTGACTGAGTGACCCCAAGGAAGCCACCTCCCTTTCTGGACCTGTGCTTTGCCATTTACAGAACAGTGTGGAATTGATTTGAAGAAAGGATGGTTGGGGGCTTTTCCAGCTCCAACAATTTTGAAAGCAAAACTCTCCGGGCCAGACCATAGGAGGGTAAGACAGAGGCGTGGCTGCTCAGATGCCTGACTGAGGATGACTTCACGGCTCCTGCCAGGCATTCCCTTGGAAGCCCCACTCCCTTGCCCTCACCTCTCCCCCACGGTGGTGTAAAGCCATTGTAAAGCCTGGCCTACAACAGAGAAGCTTCTGGGTACTTCCTTCCGAAGCCCTGCTGGGCTATCTGACTGGCCCACAGCCCAGCCTGGCTGGTGACTGGCTACTCCTCTCCAGCGGGCATGGGGCTGGAGTCCAGGCTAGGAAAGGAGAGCCCCGATCTCTGCTGCCTGCTGCAGCTGAGGGTTTGTGAGTTCCAGGCCCGGGTTCGAACCCCAGCTCTGCCATTTTTTAGCTATGAGCCTGTTATAGTTAATGTTCTGTGCCAACTTGGCCCACTCACAGGAACCCAGGCTTGGACCGGCACTATGCGGATAGAGGCTTTGGGCAGCTTGCTGGCTTGCTTGGAGCCTCTATTTTGAAATTTGTAAAAAATGGAAACCATGATTCCTTGCACAAGCACCACGCCTTCCTTTAGAAGTCCCACTCTTTGTGGAAAAGAGCTCCGAATCTTCATTGCAAGCGTGTCCACACTCTCCTCCACCCTGCCCTGGGCTGCCTTGCCAAGATGCGTTTCCCCATCCCTGGCTGGAAGCGCTAGCTGGACCCCATTCCCTTTCCACCCCCACGGCTCTGCACCAGCTGCTGCTCCGTCCCGTGGAACACATGCCGCGTCTCATCTTCTATCTACTTGGTAACCTCTCACACATCCCTCAGGGGCCACCTCTGAGGTGCCCTCCCAGCGCCTTCCCCGACTCCCTTAGGAGCTGTCTCACAGTGCCTGGCACACCGCTCGGCTGTAGTATTATTCGTGTCATGTTGGGGTTGTGCGTCTGTGTCTGTCTCCCCAGACTGTGAGCTCTTGTCTCTGCGTGACAGAAGGGTGGCTTCCCTTTCTCTGCGTTGCTGCAGTGTTTTTCAGAAGTACTTTTTCAGAGGCACGATTTCACTTGAACTTGCAGCAATGTGGGGAAGGAGGCAGAGCCAGGATTAGGGCTCCCAGTTCATTCCCAGACAGGGGTTTTTCAGAAAGGAAAACTTGGATGGGGGGTGGTGGTGAGGGGAGCAGGGGTTGGTTCTCTGGCTTCTAAGGCCTGCAGCTCAGCACAGGCTAGAAAGGCAAGGCCGGGTTGAATTGGGGAGGGTGGGCCCCAGGCTAGCAGAGGGTGCAAGGGCAGATGGAGACCACAGGAGAGGGTCAGATCTGATTCCAGATGTGTCCCCTCTCTGTGCGGTCCCGGGCAGCTCTCCTCATTTCTCCATCTTTAATCTTTAGCTCCACATAGCGTTGCTTGGAAGGCCAATGTGGAAGGCACAAGATAGTCATGGGTGAGTACTCTGGGAAGGAGTGGCACTGAGGAATGCGACAGGCACAGGAAATACGTGCACTCAGATTGACTCAGGTACTCTAGCTCTTCCTGTCTTTCTCATAACTCATCTGTTATTGTGAGATCCCCCTTCCCTGGGGCCAGAGTATCCAAAGACTGTCTCATCAGAACCCCAAAATCCTCTCTGTAAGGGCCGAGAGACTTCCCACTGGGCCCAAAGGGACCCACCCCACCCAGTTCAGAGCCTGAGGGTCCAGTGCTCAAGGGCTTAGAACTTCCTACAGTTTATAGGCCTTTCTGATGGTGGTGTCCACATCTCCTGGGGAGCACTTTGTGTGGGGCTCGTGCTCCATTTCATTCAATAACAGTCCTGCTTTTGCACCCCCAAGGGCAGAAAGAACCACAGTGCAAGTGTCTGCTCTGAGCTCTGGGTTGCCAGCAAGGCTGGGAAATCTGCTTGGGGTTCCTAGGCACCCTCAGGCTCAGCACAGGGCTGTCCCCAAGTCAAAAATCTCTCTTGAGCCATCCTTATGTCCCTCCAGGAAGTTCTTTTCTAGGAAAGTCCCTTGGATGTCTGTCATCCCAGGGAAAGCCTGGCCCAAGGCAAAGCCGAGAAAGACAGTGGTGATTTTACCATGTAGCTCAGAGGCCAGAAATGTGGGTTCTGGTGCTCGTTCTGACTTGCAGTGTGGACATGGGTGAGTCATTTGGACCTCCTAGGTTTCAGTTTGCCTTTGAGTGTGGATTGTGGGCCCCATGTCACAGAGGATCCAGTAAGATCAAAGATGTGGCCATTCTTTGCTGTTGACAGGTGAATGATGGGAGAGGGCTGGCCGTGAGGCGGTGGGCCGGAAGTCAGATCCCCCTTACAGCCAGGTGACCGCGGACGAATCATCTTGGACTTGGGCACACTTTTTCCCTCCCCTGGTTCACTGAGGAAGCTGCTCTCCACATTTCAGGGTTGAACTGCAACATCACTTCCTTAGGAATAATGTCTTTTCCGTCTGCCCAGAGAGATGAGCTTCCTGTCAAAGCTCCCCAGCTACCTATATTTTTCAAAACAATCGAAATAATCACAAATACTTCATTATCGGCATGCTGACATGTTTAGCGTCTGTCCTTCCTCCCAGCCAGCCTGTGGGCTCCTTGCAGCAATCCTGTCTGACCTGTGCTCCAGAGGTCAACACGGGGCCTGACCCATAGGTGTTCAATCACTCTTTCTGTATCACCTGGCAGGTTCTTTGAGTCTTAGCTGCCTCACTGGGCAGATGGAGAAACCCAGAAGGTCAAGGATGCAGTTATCTGGGTGGATGGGTTGCTCTGTGAAGGTCCTTTTCTGAGACTAGAGGGAGGGAGTGCCCTCACCAGGAGGTAGTGTGGCTTTGGCATTGGGGGAAGGGAGGAGGTGGTGTGGGCAAGCTGAGATTCCAGAAGCTTGGCACCCTGCTGCCCCCAGACGCCTGGGACGCCTGGGGATGGGCCCTGCTCTTTCTAACCTAGGAACCTTCAGATGTGGCTTGCCACCCGGTGCTCAACCCAGCCCCTTGCTGCCTCTCGCCTGCTTCTTCAGGCCATCTCCTTGCACTGACACCCACTCCCCACCAACCAGCATCTGCCATGGGGAGCATGCATCTTCCTCCACAGGCCTGGTCCTTTCCCCCACTAGGCCTTTGCATACATTGTTCCCTCAATGGCAGTGTACACCCCTTCTCTGCCTGGAAGGTGCAGGACACACTAGGCTCCATGTTCTTCCCGTTGGGAAGCCTTGTGGGCCACCGCAGGCAGTCAGCTGCTCCTGCCTTGGACCCCATCGCCCCTTGGGTATTTTTCTCTCTATGCAGTACAGCACCTACCACACTGGGCTGTGATTGGTTTCGTATCTGTCCCCAGCCTCACAACTGACTGGGAAATGCGTGAAGGCAGGGACCAGCTCAGCTTCTCACCGCAGTCCCCATGCACAGCACAGCGTCTGGCACGGAGGCAGAGCCTGGGGAACCAGGCAGGAGAGACTACTTTGTGGGATCTACGGTAGCCCACCATCAGGCACTGCGTGGGAAGAAGATCAAGGACCAAGGACAAGGGCAACCTCATTCATCCACCCGCTAGGAAACTGAGGCTCATGAAGGCGTAGGGATTTGCCCAACATCCCATAGCACATCAGTGACCAAGCTAGGCCCCACACCCAAGGGTCCCGAGGCTCGGTCCCCAGCTCTGGGCAACCTCGTACAGTGTTCCGGCATCAAGCCAGGGTACCCGGAGGCCCCAGGGGCCCAGGCCCCGCAGCTGCTCGTTCCACACTGGCTCAGCCCTTCTGGCCGGGCTCTCAGCCAACTGCAGCACGAGGCTGTGTCTGGCTGCCCCTGCCAAAAGGTCGCTGTCAGCAACTTCCCACTGGGTGGTTCAGACACAGCAAGGCCTGGAACAGTGTCTCCACTGGACTCTGGGCTCTGTGGCTGGCCCGTCAGCTGCATTGTGTCCTCCTTGCCAACCTGATTAAGACTGAGATAAGTCTGAAGTACACAGAGCAGAGCCCAGCATGTAATATGCACTCAACAGACATTCGTTGGCATCGCATCATCATTACTGTGATAACGAGAACCTCTGTGGCACAGGGACTAAAAGCACACACCCTGAAGTGTGTGGCTGGGAGGCATACCCAGGTTCCCCTACCTACAGAGTGAAGCAAGGTACTTAGCTTCCTTAGGCCTCCTTTTTAAAATCTTTGCTTTTGTTTCATTTTTATTTTTGTTGTTTATTTACTGTTGAGAGAGAGACAGAGTGTGAGTGGGGGGAAAGGCAGAGAGACACAGAAGCAAAGCAGCCTCCAGGCTCTGAGCTGTTAGCACAGAGCCCGATGCAGGGCTTGAACTCACGAGCTGTGAGATCGTGACCTGAGCTGAAGTCAGACCCCCAACCGACTGAGCCACTCAGGCGCCCCTTATTATTATTTTTTAAGTAGGCTTCATGCCCAACGTGGGGCTTCAACTCCTGGCTCTGAGATCAAGAGTCAGATCCTGTACCGACTGAGCCAGCCAGGGGCCCCCTCATGTTTTTAATCTTGAAAATAGGATTGTGGGGGAATTAACTCGGTGAATATGCAAAAGGTAATTAGAACAGGGCCCGTACAGAGTGATCACTGAGGAAGTGTTAACTGTTGTTAAGTGGCCCAAATCCCTGGACTGATAGAGCGGCTTCCTCCCTGGCCTCTTTAACCCCTCTCTCCTCAACATTAAAACACAAACTGACCCCATCAGCCCTTCCCCGGTTGAACGGTTCCAATAAATGGGCTCAAGACAGGGGTCCACAAACACCTTGGCATGAGGGTACCATCTGCTCCTCCTTTGCTCCCTGCTGCCCCCTCCCCTCTTCTCCCAGCTCTCCCCGCCCCCCGCCCCCCCCCAGCCATAACCCTTGCTGTCTCTGGAGCATGCTGCCCTTTCCATGGCTCCGTGCCTTGTACAAGCCTTTCTTTCCTTCACCCCCCAGAAAGCCCCTGCTTGACTCTCCAGGCCCAGAGGGGATGGTGACTCGGCAAACTTTCCCCGCTGTGCCCAGCTTTAGTAGTTGCTCTGTCCTGTTCTATATCACCCAACACTTTGCACTTGTCTTTGTGCCTGGCTCAGCACCAGCAGACTGGAGCAGCGGCTCCGTGTGTGGAAGGGGGGGAGGACTTCCAAGCATCCATCCAGATGCAGCTCTGGGCCAGTCTCTGTGCTGGGCACTGGGGCTGCAGGTGGGGGCAGAGGCTGCCCTGGAAGGAGCGCCAGTCATCTGGGGAGGTAGAGGCCAAGTCTGTGTATTTACAAATAGAAGAGTGCCAGGTGGCTTGAGTCGGGCATGGGCCCAATCGCAGTTCCAGGAGATAAACTGGAGGTTGCCAGGTAGGTTTCGGGAGACCCAGGGAGGAGAAATGGTGGAGTTGATTTCTTAGTGGTTCCATTTTCCCAGAGCGTAACATGTAAAGGGGACACAGAGCCTGCCAGGCTTGTGTGTGGCTGGCTAGTGAGTTCAGACTTCGCCCGGCAAGTGACATCCCTCCCCTGTGCCCTCTTCGAGGCACTTTTGGCCTGGCGAGGGGTTTCTAGGGCATTTCTTGGTTTCCCACAGGAGGGATGTGTGCTCAGGTAGGAGCCTAGCAGAAAAAGGCAGCCCAGTTGATAAAACAGGTTTATTTGACACAAAAACTCTCTCCCCACTGTCTGCCTGGCAAAATCCTCAGCATCCTTCAAACTGTGGCTCAGAAATCAACTCTTCTCTGAGGCCGTCCCCAACCCGCCTGAGCTAGGTTCCTCACTCCCTGCTGTGTTCTTCCCACTCTGTGTCTCTGATTTCACATGTGTCTCCCCTACTAGACAGGAGCCTGGAGCTCCTGGACGGCAGGCACTGTCTCATTCATCTTTGTTTCTGGACCCAAAGGGCCCGGCACAGACAAAAGGAACTTTTTGTAAGTCTAAGGTGTACAGCATGATGGTCTAACGACCCAGGACTGAGCCCAGGTGTGGGGAGTCCATCTGGTGGGGAAAGAAGGCACGGCTTCAGATGGCGAAGGTCAGAGCTGGGCGTACTTTCAAAGGAACCACCCCTCAGTTCTGATCCCTGGTGCCTTGCCGATGGCGTGCCTGAGAGAGAAGAGAAGAGACACATACTGGGCACCTATCGTGTGAAGACCTAGCATGGACAGTCTCATATACAGAATTCTATTTAATTCTGAAAAAGGTATCACGATCCTCAATATACAAGGGAGGAAGCGAGGCTCACGGGAGGGAAGTGACATGTCCACCGTCTCCCAGTCAAGGAGAAGCAGAGCCACGATCTGAACTCCAGGCTCGGTGCCTCCACACCTGGGGCTCAGGGGCTCACACGAACAGGAGTGGGGGCCGGGTGGGAACTCTCAAACGGGGAAGACTGTGTAGTTCTGGGTGGGACTGGGACCCCCTCCTGGGAAAGGGCCCTGCAACCTGGGCACCTGACCAGTGCTCTCTGGCCCTTGTGCTGATCTCCTGGTCTCCCTGGTCACGCGAGGGACTGCACTGCTGCTGCTGCTGCGGCCTGCGGCCCTGGCCCAGCGCCAGCCTGAGCCCGTCTAGCTCAGCGGCTTCCCCACACCTGCGCCAGCCAAGTGACTTGCTCAGGGCACACAGCTAGGGCACAGAGAAGCTGGGGTTTGAGCTCATCTGGCTCCGGGGTGAACCGCATCATTTCTGGAGTCCAGATTCCTGAGTGCTAGGCTCAATTGCATTCTTGGGCAAGTCCCAACCTCTCTGGGCCTCAGTTTCTCCTCCTGTAAAGCCAGAAGATCAGACAAGGTTAATCTCTAACATCTTGCCTCTCTATGCTGTCCTTAGAAGAGACAGCCCTTAGGAGGTCACCATAGCAATGGTAAAGGGAGGTGTCAAGCCACCAAACTCAAAGATAAAGCACAGTTTTTGTGAGGAGCCCATGAAGTCTCACGGGAAGATGGTTGGCCACACAAAGCCCTAATGCTAGGCGTTATGTGCTGCGCTATGGGGCTCAGACCTTGAACTGGGCCATGAAGAGCTAGGGTTTGGACAGTGGCTGGAAAAAGAATTCCAGGTAGAGGACACAGGCTGGGAGGGGAGACTCTGGAAGCTGGCTTCCACTTTTCACTACCTTAGGCCACTCCTCTGGTGCACAGACTTTCTGGGCAACAGTGGCCTTCTTCACTCACTAGCACTGGAGCTCCAGAGCCAGACAAGCTGGGTCCAAGTCCCATTTTCGACATCTACCGTGAGATCTGTGTTTGTTTCCTGTCTGTGAAACGGATATGATGAGGACAGCGACCTTGCAGGTCACTGTGAGGATTCATCGAGATGATACATAAAAAGTTTAGCATGACATCTGGCGCGTGGGAAATGTTCAACACATCGCTGTGGGATGCCATTCCCTCCTCTCCACACACCCCTACTCCCCACTGCCTCAGTCTCCCCTCCTGCTCCATGAAGCCGCTCTTCTGACTGCTGCACCCCTCCCTCACTGCCTTCTCCTCCTCCTGGGGCCCTTGTCTGTGCCGTGTAAGTTGGCCTATCCGATTGAGTTGGATCCCTGTTGATGACCTCCCCAGGGTCTCGACTGCTCTCCATTCTTCAATCTCCATTCTCACAGTTTCAGGGAAGCTGATTCTACTCCCGGTGAGGCACGTGCTCTGAGCTAAGCCACGAAACAACCTCTGTGCCTAAGGGTTAACCCACAGGTGGGCTGGTGAATTTATGCAATGCACAGGGAATCTTAGGACTTGCTGGGAGTTCTGGGACACAGATTCTCTTTTCTCTGTGGCTCCACACGGTGTGCAGTGCAGATGTGAGGTCTGGAACTGCTGCAGCCATTTTGCGATCATGAGAGAAGCCAGCCTGAGGATGATACTGAGGGCCCAGAGGCAGGAGAGTAGCAGAGAAATGGGGTTCTGATCAAACCGTGCTCGGTTGCCTGGCTCCAACTAGACTTTTTGGTTGCATGAAACAACAAACTTCCTTTGCTGTTAAGTTGATTTTCTATTACTTGCAACCAAAACCATCCTGACTTAAACACTCTCCAGCTAAACAATTTTGTTTACCAACAGATATGTCTATTCACTTATATACTGAGGTCTCTGCTCTACACCAAGTATGATGCGCTGATGTGGTCCTATCCTCCTCAAAGAGCTTACAGTCTGATGGGAAGAACCAGGGGTCAAAATGCCTCTTTTGACCTGGGTGGCTTGGTCTGTTAAGCGTCCATCTCAATTTTAGCTCAGGTCATGATCTCACAGTGCGTGAGTTTGAGCCCTGCTTTGGGTTCTGCGCTGATAACACAGACAGAGCCTGCTTGGGATTCTCTGCCCACCCACCCCCTGCCCCTCCCTCTGCTCATGCGTGCTCCCTCTCAAAATAAATAAATAAACTTTAAAAATAAAATAAAATAGGGATGCCTGGGTGGCTCGGTCGGTTAAGCGTCCGACTTGGGCTCAGGTCATGATCTCACAGTTCGTGGGTTCGGGCCCCGCGTCGGGCTCTGTGCTGACTGCCAGCTCAGAGCCCGGAGGCTGTTTCAGGTTCTGTCTCCTTCTCTCTCTGACCCTCCCCTGCTCATGCTGTCTCTCTCTCTCTCTCTCAGAAATAAATAAAAAACATTAAAAATAAAAAAAAAAACTATTGTAAAAAATAAAATAAAATGCCTGTTTTGGGGGCTGGCTCTGATATGTGTAACCTGCTCAGCATTCATCCTCTCTCCTTTCATCCCTTCCTAGCAGAGCCCTGACTTCTCTTTGGATGTCGTGTAAAGGCCTAGCCAACTGACCACAGCAGCTCATTCAGTGATGGGCACAGAGAGGCAGCCCTGCGACTGCCAGCTTTAAAAAACAGGTCCTGTACTCCTGCTGACGGTTGCTAATCTGGGGAAACATAAGGCTGGGGTTTCCTTGAGCTGAAAGAGTGCTAAGACTAGTTAATCTCTGAGAGATGGTAGCAATAAACTTCTCTGGCTTCACGCCTTCATTCAACCAGATGCCAGTGCCTCCTCCCATAGCGGACCCTGTGCTGTAAGATAGGGAAGGAGGGGGGAGGCAGACATGGCCCTTCCTTTTGAGCTCAGTCTAAAGAGGACACATGAGTAAGTAAGCCACACCACAGCACAGCCATACTAGGAGTCATCAGCTCAGCCTGAAGGCATTCATGTTTGTTGTTGTTGTTGTTAATGATGTGACACGTTATACACAGTAAAAATTAGAAGGCCCAAGAAAAACTTAAAAATAAAAATTTCCTGGGGCACCTGGCTGGCTCAGTTGGTGGAGTGTGTGGCTCTTGATCTCGGGGTCATGAGTTTGAGCCCCACACTAGGTGGAGAGATGACCTAAATAAGTAAACTTTAAGAAAATAAAGGCAAATAAAAATCTCCCTTAGTTCCATGACTCAGCTATGATCATGGTTAAAATTTTTGCCTATAACCTTCCAGATGCCTTTCTATGTACTACACTTAAAAAAAAAAACCCACCCAAATAAATGCAGCGTGGTATAGAGTTGGATCCTGGAACAGAAGGGCACTAGTAGAAGAAACGGTAAAAACCAAATAAAGCCAGAGTCTAGAAACATCCTGACGTTCATCTCAGTTTTGGTAAATACCATGATTATGTTAATCGTAGGGGAAGCTGGGTGACGTGTATGTAGAAACTCTCTGTACTATCTTTGGAACTTCCTGTAAACTGAAAATTATTCCAAAATAAAAAGTTTACTTTACAAAACGAACTCATTCTCTATTGTTCTGTACTCTGTGTTTATCCACTCAATAGTTTATCTTGAAATTCTTGTCTTAAGAGAATTTATTTCATGATCACATACTATTCCTCGAATGAATCAGCACAGCCTATCTCCTCTATTGTTGGAAATTTAGGTTGTTTCCAATTCTTAGGGTAATAAAAAAGTGCTGCACATCCTTAGTCATTCCCTTAGGGTACATTAACCAAGTGGAACTGCTGAGCCAGAGCTGCCAGATAGGAGACAACATACTGAGCACCACAGGCCGTCAGGGTCCTCCAGTCCTGGGTATACGTGAACTTAAGTGCTGACAGGCACACCAAGAAAGAGGTACTGCTCTCCTTCCTTTATTATAGGACAATTGTCAGGGGGTTTCAAAGGATGAGCCAACACATTCTCACCAAAGATTCTCTCAGCCCACGGCGGCCCCTCGCTGGTGTCACATCCAGCTCAAGCACACACGGCTCTGTCCCGTGCTGCAGTGCCCTTCTGTGCCCCCGCCCGTGGCGGCCTCAGGCAGGGCACCCCCTGAAGGCAGCCACAGGAGTGGTCGGTGGAATCAGAGCAGGTCCCGCTGGCCCAAAGTGTGGTTTCCACAACAGCTCCTGTTTCCATCTTCAGCGACAGAACGTCCTCCTCTCGGTGACTTTTGGGTATTGAGGGTACCGTGGCCGTCAATACCCGGCAGGCCACCATGTTAGGACACATGGCTTCCTGTCCGCACCCCTGGGGAAGAGACTCGGACTCCCAGCCCCACCCCGGGGGCACATCTAGCAGCTCAGGAAACACCCCAGTGAAAAGCAACCTGGTCTGGTGCAGCATTCCAGGGGGATGGGTGTGGCGCTGGGGAACAGGGACAAAGATACATAGCCTGAAACGCCTGGCAGCCCCAGCAGGGTCTTTTCCTTGGCAAGGAGCCATAGTTAAAAAGATTAAAAAAAAAAAGGACTACTTATTGGGCTGCTATTTTTCAATTCGGATAGACTGTGCCACCCACAGATGGGTGCTATAACTGTCCCTTTCACAGAGGAGTTCATTCAGGCTTGGAGGTTAAGTGGTTCCCCAAGCCTGCGTCAGTGGCAAGGTCTAACCACAGGTCATCTCTGTCACCAGCACCCGTGCCCACATCACTAGACAAATGACGGAACCTAGAGCTGACAAGAAAACCGAGAGACTCCCTTCTTTTCAGTCCCATAGCAAAGGGTCACCCAACTCACGGTCAAAGCACTGATGCCACATGCTTAGGAGCGGTGGGAAGGATGTCATGTGGACCAGGCTGAAAGTGGTCATCAACTCTGTGCACGTATCCTTGTCTCTGGCTCTTCTGGGGTCTTGAGCAGAAAAACGTCCCTTCTGATGTCCCTATGCTTTGTTTGAAAAATATGATCTCCATCCAAACGCAGATTTCTCAAGTACCCTAGGCGTTTACTACATAAGAGCAGCCCTCAGTGCCAATGGCCTCTGCCTGGAATGCCCTACCCTCTACGCGGAGCCACCCCAGTCCCACCTCCTCCTCGGAGCTACATGACCCTCTTCTCTGCAGCCTCACCTCCTGTATCACATAAGCAGACCTTTCTTCACTCCCCGCTTCTTTTCCAAAATAGACCCAAGGCAGTTTGGAAGGACTCAAGACATGTCCAAGCACATTAACACCAAACAAAATGGCTGACATTGGGTGAGGCAGGTAAGAATTTTATTACAAAACCCTGACGGAGGAAAAGCATGGTATCAAACAGAAGGGGTTTCCTCACAACCAGGGCAAAGAGAAAAACAGCAGAAAATGCAGCATGTCTTACCAGTAGAAGAATGCACACCAACTAAATAGGAAGCTAAGTGATCTCCTAGCTCCAAGCTCAGAGGAATTTGTCCCCAAAGCCTTTCTCTGAGGGACCCCATACAATGTAACGATTTGCCCCCTAGTGATCTTACCCCCAAAGTGCATACCTATTCAATCTGGGGATTCTCTGCACAGGATCTGGTTGTGCCCTTACCGCCCCATTGCCCCACATGACCCTAAGCATGACCCTAAGCCACATTCCTGAGATGTCAGCAGGACAGTGGTCCTTCGAGGTTACGAATCACGCAACGCCACTAGCTGTGTGGAGCCGTGGTCTGAAAAGAATGACCGTGACATGGAGCCAGTACAGGCGGCTCGTTTCAGAAGGTATTGGCCAGGAAGACAGGCTCCTCTCTCCCCCAGGAACTTGCTCTTCTGGCCTTCTGGAAGAGGAGTGGTTCCTAGAGTTCTACAAATCCAGTGCACTGGGGCTTCATCACCCACAGCAGGGAAGCGAGAGAAGGACCAAATAGAAAATTGTCTTACCTGAAGCAGCACTGGCCAATGGCCTCAACTTTCTTCTCCTTTCATTTGGATGCATGGCTCGTCAACTCCTCTGCATCATGAGTGCTTGGCGAGTCTTTCCCTGCTCCCAGCAACGTTTCAAAGCAACGGCGCGGTGGTAAGAGGCCGGGCTGTGGAGCCGAAGATGGGCTCACTCTCGGCTTCTGCTACTCCTAGGTGTGCGGACCTCACAATGCACAGACACCGCGTGGAAATCACAGCAGTGCTCACTCCCACAGGGTTACTGAGGAGTGAGACAGTGTATGCAGACCCTGTCACACTGTAAGCATTAAGTAGACGTTAAACCATGAGAAATTATGAGAATACGAAAATATGGAAATCTGCATGTTTTACCGGCTCATGGACTTCTAGGGGATCCTAGGTTAAGAGTCCTTGGCCTTAGAGAAGGACAAATATCATATGTTTTCACGTATAGGAGGATTAGGAGGAACTTGACGGAGAAACAAGGGGGAGAAGAAGGGCGGAAATGGTGGGGGAAAGGGAGAGAGGCAAACCATGAGAGACTCTTGATTTTTTACAAAAACTGAGGACTGATGGATGTGGGGGGAGGGGGGATGGGCATGGAGGAGGACACTTGTGGGGATGAGCACTGAGTGTTATGTGGAAACTAATTTGACAATAAACTATTTGTAAAAAAAAAAGAAAAAAAAAAGAGTCCTTGGCCTGGTTCCTGAAAGTCAGGAAGACAACAGCTGTCGCCAATGCTGGCATTTTCTCTGAACTCCATCATCACGTCCTGGTAATGTGCTGTGTACCGGGAATCCGGGTCACCAGTGTTGCCAGCACACTTGAA
This sequence comes from Hyaena hyaena, assembly GCF_003009895.1. Taxonomy (NCBI): domain Eukaryota; kingdom Metazoa; phylum Chordata; class Mammalia; order Carnivora; family Hyaenidae; genus Hyaena; species Hyaena hyaena. The sequence goes on along the minus strand of NW_024080635.1, from coordinate 1,404,719 downwards.
GGGCAAGGGTCATTTCTGGTTTACTGACATGGAGATAACTCACCGAGGGCTCGCGGCGGAGGAGTGTCCTCATTTAGTGGTCTTTCTAAGAAAAACTGGTGAGGCTTCCTGATGGCCGAGGGCCAATGCTCTTCATTGCGTTCTGTTCCGTCTGCAATGTTCGGTGCCCACAGGAGAGCCTAAGGCACAGGCCCCGGGTCCTCCGACCGGCAGCGAGCGTCCATGGACAAGAACTCACCCCGAGGGGCCCGTCTTGTAGAGCGCTGCACAAGTCACTAAATCACTTCAGCAACAAGGTCAAGGGCACAGACTGCGGCGTCAAGGACTGCTTTTCATGTGCCAACTTGACCTCCTCTGTGCGACCCTGCTGCTCCAGAGTCTTGGTTTCCTCCCCTTAAAATAGGAAAACAACAGTTCCGACTGCCCCACATGCTCCAGGAGGGCCAAGCGAGGTGCTCCAGGCAGGGGAGCGGTTCCCTTGTCCAAATGGTTTTCAGATGGGGAGACCCAGCCCAAAGACGTGGTCTTCTCTCAGGCCATTCTTCTCAACGATACCACGCGGCCTCCTGGGCTTGTTCCACAAATATTTCCCCCAGTCTGTTCCACGTTGATCAAGGAAGGGAAGAATCTTTTCTTCGTAGGGCATTTACATAGCTCAGGGAACGCAAAGATCAGAGCACAAAAGTCGTGTTGGCACCTGAATTGATTGCACAGGTGGGGATGTGGTGAAGCAGAGGGAGGAGCTGGCTCAAGAGGCAGGATTTACTATGCCTGTGGCCACTCTGGATCTCTCCGGAACAAGAAAGCCTGAAGAATGGTGGTGCTCCCAGCCCAGCTTCCTCTGATTTGGGGAACAGCAGGCATTTCTCAGAAACCTCACTGGCAGGGGTGTGTGGGTTGGCTAAGCTTCCGACTCTTGATTTTTGGCTCAGGTCACAGCCTTGTAGTCCGTGAGTTTGAGCTCCGTGTTGGGCTCTGCGCTGACAGCACAGAGCAGCCTGCTTGTGATCCTCTCTCTCTGCTCCTCCCCCCTCATGCTTTTTCTCAAAAACAAATAAACTTAAAAAAAGAAAGAAAGAAACCTCATTGGCAAAGGCAGCCCTTCCAAAGAGTGCGAGGCGCGAGAGCTTCGGTTTGGTACTTTTGCTGAGGAAGAAATGGATTTACAAAGCAGGCAGGAGTGTTAAAGAGGCAGCTGGAGAGGCAGCCGAAACTCTGGCTAGGAATTAGAAGCACTGGCTTTCTAGGCTGCGGGCAACTGTCCACTCAACAATTATCTAGCCCGGCACGAAGCAGATATTTTTGTATCTACTCAGATCCAACTAACATTTATCAAGTGTGTGCTGTGTGCCAGGCACCAAGCACAAAGCTTCTTTTTATAAACTTCGTCTAATGCCAACAAGTCTGAGAAGGTGGCATCACGCCTCTTTCTTCAGACAAGGAAACAGGAGCAGAGGGAACGACTGGCCGGGATTCGCGGCACATCCTCCGAGCTCCAGGCACAGTGCTGTCCCCGCTACGCCAAGCTGCCTTGTCCTCTGGTGCAAGAAAAGCCTGCATCTGAATGGAGGCTCAAGCGGGTGCGGTTCATCTAAAGAGCACACGCTTGGACCTTCATGACCCCTAGTGACAAGAAGGGGCTTCCAAGTTAGATTTAGAATTCAAGGCCATCTTTCTAGTCCAGATCCTCTCAAAAAATGCCACAACATGGGATACAAATTTTTAACATACTTTATTGAGTGGCCAAACAAGGCAGCATTTGGTCAATTAAGAAAGGCACCTCATTGAAAATAATACATCACAGTGCTGACGAGTGATCCCAGTCACAGGATTTGAGGATGGCAAGGACAGTCTTTGGATGGTGTTGCTTAGGACACTTGTTCGTTTATCAACAAGAGTCCCTTCACACATTGTGGATGGAAGATGGCAAGAATGTAGGGAAGCTGGGTGGCTGCTGAGAGCTGACCCATGAGAACGGGTGGACTGGTAAACAGTGGTGTATCCTTAAGGAGGGAGACCAGCCCTGCCTCCCCCACAACTCGAGTCAACTCGACTGGCTGAGCACCCTGCCGCCATGAATCCCATACCCCCGCCCCTACCCCGTCTCTTTCCACTGTGGAGATAATCTTCTGATCTTGTGGTGTGGGGGACCAGGGTCAGGGTCGGTAGTCGAACCCTGTCTTTTCCAAGCTTTAGGAAAGACAGAACAGTTTGATCTCCCGCATTCCTAGCCTGGAGACCCATGAGGTTCTGAGATAAAAGCTGAGGTCTTAGAGCATTGGCTTTAAAAAAAAATTCACCAATCCACAGTAAATCAAACTTTCAATTCCTTAGAAACAATACTGTACTTCCCTATTTCTACTTACACACTCTAATCAGTTTGTTTTAATTAATTTTCCCCTTCCCCTGTACTCTTTCAGACCCCTCTATCATGTGTGAGAGAGATGGCCTCACTGCCACATGGCTGGTCTTTTGTTACCCCTTTGGGGCCCTCACCACTCTTCCCTCTCCATCCTCACCCTGACCACCCCTCCCCTCTGCCCAGCACCTAAGAGCAGGGATCACGCCGCGGGGTGATGAGCAGTGGTGCAGTCTCGCCTGGCCTTCTGTTACTAGGCTGAAATAGAGAGGAAACAAGAGAGAAGAAAACGGGGTTTTAAAAACCAAGTAAATATCAGGGAAGGCTGGCATGCACGCCCCAGCAACCAAATGCATCAAACACCGGACATATTTCTCTGTCAGGAGAAAGCTCTCATGCCTGCCGCAGTTAAGGCTCTGTAATCAAAAGCAGCAAAAATCTAAATCCTACCCACCCCCAAAAGGGCATACACGTCCCACAGGATCTAGTGTCATCACAGCCCAAATATGCACATGTGAATGTATACGGGTGGGTGACAAATATTTGAGCAAGGATCATGCACGTTCAATTAGCAAACATTCAAAGACTTCAGCTTTGAGGCTGAGGGCCTGCCCCTGACCCCGGTGAAAGGGGAATCAGCTCCCAAGGCCTAGGAGGCCACCCTCACCCAGAGGACTCCAGGCCCCTTGCAGACACACACAGCTCATAGTTTTGGTTTCACTCCTCTTCCTTGAAGTCATGTGCTTCCCAGAAATGCCCCACGACAGACTAGGTTTCCGTTCAGAATGGGTGGGGTTAGCTGACAGCCAGGGACACAAGGCAGAACACAGCTGGCAGGCACTCACTGGAGCCACACAAAAGGGAAGCAAGATGGCCACATACCCGTGCCCAGCTTCCAGATGGACAAGCCCTCTGACAGTTCCACAGACAGCAGGAGACTCAGGTCAGATGGGGACTGGGACTCTAGAGCCCAGTGCACCAAGTCAGCAGATTATGCGGGGACAGGTGGCATTATTTACTGGACCTGCCACTGGTTTTCCAGTGGCTTTTCCTGAGGCCACTGCTTTGTGGCTCCTAACAGTCTATTAATTCATCTGTTTGCCACAAATCAAACCAGAAATCAAAAGGCACCACACGGACCTCAGGAAATGCTTAACAGTTGAGGAGCTGAAGTTAGGAATACAGGCTGGTTACAGTCATAGGTGATCTTATTTTTGGGTGATCTTTTCTTGGGGAGTCTGTGGCTACTACCACATGAAGTCAGGGGTGAAGGATTGGATCTGAAGGGGAGAGAGTTTGAGTTTAAAAGGGACACATCTGATTTGGGTTTCATATTTTGGAGAGACTGGGTTTGAGTAAATTCTAATAAAAACGAGGCCAAGAATAGATCACCTCCAAAGCACTGTTCTGTTCATACTTGGAAACTGAGGCAAAGATGAAACATGAAAACAAACAAACCTACCCTGGTCTCTCTTTGGGAGGTGAACTGGCTGTTCTCAGATGCCCAGCCTGGATGTTCAGAAGACAGTCTGAGTTCAAAAGGACCGTCTGCTTGGTTTAATTCTTTGGCAACAATTCCGTTTTCAAACACAGGTCCCAAATGATCCCTACTTTACAGCACTGTGATACAGATCACAAAACTATTCCAGCTTGGCTTGGGTCTTTCTATGGTGATATCCTCTCCCAGTAACTTCGGGAATCTGTAACGTAAATGCCTTTTTTCTTCCATTTAGGGGCAAAATTAATGATCTGCATCCACACACTGACTCAGGTGGCTTTTCGTTGTGGGCCGGAGAGCAAGTGGAACTCCTGCCAACAATCTGCCATAGGGAACTTCGGCCCTGCATTACTTTATGTGATCCTAGACTTCTATTCAGTTGCTGGAGATGGGATAAATACCATGAGGTTTTAGAACTGGGGTGCCTGGTAGATAGCCGACTTAGGTTACTTTGGTTAAAAAAAAAAAATCAGGGGTGCCTGGGTGGCTTAGTCGGTTAAGCGTCCGACTTTCGCTTAGGTCATGATCTCGCGGTTCGTGGGTTCGAGCCCCATGTCGGGCTCTGTGCTGACTGCCAGCTCAGAGCCTGGAGCCTGTTTCAGAGTCTGTGACTCCCTCTCTCTCTGACCCTCCCCTACTCACGCTGTCTCTCTCTCTCCTAGAAATAAATAAAACATTAAAAAAAAATCAAATCAAGAGCATGGCTAAAGGAGTGAACAGCTGATAAAGCAACCTTGTCTGTATCTTAGAAAGAAAGAAGAGTGTACACGTACCTAAAACCAGCGCACACACATACACACAACAGATGAGATGAGAGTTGCACACACGCTAAAGATACATCAAGCAAGTGCTTTTTTAATCAATACAACAAATGGTATTCTTTCTTGCCTCAGGAAGCTTCTCTCTGCCTGCTCTGCAGTCCCCACCACTCCCTCAACAGGGACAGGAAGAAGACAGAAACTCCTTTTTTGGACCCAACGTTAGATAAACATAACCAAGTCTTTACATGTGGCTTTGGAGAAGGCCGCTAGGATGCTGGCGAACACGACATCGGGGGTCTGGGTGGCGTCGATGGTGGAGTGGATCCCTCGTTTGCTGTAGTACTCCACCAGTGGGGTGGTCTGAGTGTGGTAGGCCTCCAGGCGGATTTTCAAGGCCTTCTCATTATCATCTGATCGGCGGATCAAGGGTTCCCCTGTGATCTGAGAACAGGAAGAGAACAATGAAAGTCTGGGACCGTTAGCAAGGTTTCCTTCTCTGATGCCAGATGCGGATTTGTGACGCTGCCTGATCCCAAAGTCCATCAGAGAGAAAGACAATCTAGACTCCCCTCCGCTAAAAAACTGTAAAGAACGTTGCTACTCCTGGCAAGCTGGTCCCAAGAACAGACTGGCCGATCCAGAGAAGTCGGCGAGCCTGAGACAGCAAGCGCGAGGAAAGGGGTTGGAGGGAGGAAGATGGACAAGGCCTGTCTCTCACAGCTTCTGCTCGGGCTGTTTACCCTCAAGGTAAACTTCTAGGATCAGAAGTGGAAAGACAGAGGCCCCCGGGACCAGGAGAATATGCAATTGTAACTTTAGTCACTGAAGTCGTTGCTGTTTTTACTAGGGTGTCGGCCATCACCATTCTAAGAGGCAGGTGAAGCGAGAAAGATGGAATTCCCAACCTGGTGAGATGTGACTGAACTGACGTTATGGCTTTGCATCCTGTATGACCTGACGAACTAGTCTCAAGTGACAAAGGCAGGGGCGCCTGGGTGGCTCAGTCGGATGAGTGTCCGACTTCAGCTCAGGTCATGATCTCACAACTTGTGAGTTTGAGTCCTGCATCGGGATCTGTGCTGACAGCTCAGATCCTGGAGCCTGCTTCAGATTCTGTGTCTCTCTCTCTTGGGGCCCCTCCCCTGCTTGCGCTTTGTCTCTCTCTGTCTCTCCAAAATAAGTAAACGTTAAAAAAAAAAAGGTAAACCCAGAAAATTCTTCCTACTGCATGTTCTTAAAACAGACGAATTGGACTCTTTATGGCAAACGTTACCGTGAACATGTTCGAGCCCCTCCCTTTTACATCTTTAAGCAATTGAAGACTGTTGTAAGAACTCGGCAACATTAATCCAGCCAAAATAGTCTGATTCTGTAGGACACAGCAGAGTCACCAAAGAGAAAGGACATTCTTCTGAAGTAGGATCAGTCAACACATTTCTCTTCAGTACTGTTCTCCCAGCTTGGCTCTACTTCTGAGCTTCCAAACAGCCTTCTCCTGAGACTAGTTGGCCATTTAGGTCACCGTAATGCCAGAGAGGGACTGCTCTGGACAAAAAACAGGCATAAACCGGGCACTGTGAAGTAGCTGGTGCTGGTATCTACCTCAAGGTCAAACTATAAACCACCTGGAGGGGCACAGTCTAGATAGAAGAGTCGCAACCCATGTGATTTATGTGTTAGTGATACTTCCCGTGGTTAAGTTATTAACAATGGTGGGAATAAAGGGAATATGGAAAGAACAAAGAACAAGAAAGAATGGACACTTTCTTGCCCCGAGTTTACATACGTCATCTTTCATGGGCTCCTTTGGGGGGTTGAACTCCTCGTGGTAGGAACGGCCACTCAGGGGGTGAATCAGCCTGAAAGACAGCAAGTGAACATGAGTCAGGTTGTCTGAAAGTATCCCTGTACCCCAGAGGTCGCCCAGTTGTCAAGTAGCGCCAGAGAAGCTAGATGTGAGGACTTGGCCTAGAACACAACGCAGCTGTAGGCATCGCTTGCTTGGGAAGGTAACTGGGCTTCCAGGAGAGCTTTCACCAGAAGGAGTTTTGTTTTCTACTCTGACCTGACATGGTCATGAGTGCCTGGCTGCTGGGGCTGGCCTAAGTGCCTAATGTGGGAAGCCGGTCTCACACAGCCACTCATTCTACTCACCCAACAAACATTTCTTTACTAAGTGCTTAGTCCGATTTAGGTCTTACGCTGAATCCAGGGGCTACAGAGCACGAGTCAAGATACCTGATCACAAGCAGTGCTTACTTTAGTGGAGGAGATGATGGGGAAAAAAAACTAAAGTACATGTGATAATCCTTTAATAGCGATTTGTGCAAAGTGCTATGGGGGGCAGAGGACAGAGAACCTAACCCGATTTTCTATTGTAGTTTGGTTATAAAAAGCAGACGGGTGTGATAGAAGGAACGTGGCCCACTAGACAGCGCAGCACACCTCTGACATCGTGTAGATAAAAGGCAACCCCAGCATGAGAGTGCAGTATGAATACCAGCACCAGGAGACATCACTGACTCAACCAGCCACGGAGTGCCCAAGAATGAGCATTTGTTTGGCACTGAAAATCAAGCTGGTCACTCCATCTGTGCCATGTTCCTGACCGGGAGTGGCCACACCACAGGGGCCACAGAACCTCAGAAGGGAAGAAGGCAGGCCAAACACTGCTTGGCAGCCAGGGCCTGTCTGGTTTCCCCATTTTGTCCCAACCAAGGCTTCCTTATTTAACTGATGGCTGCTCTCCTTGTGAAGGTCTGCCAAACCAGAACTTCCCAACATTTTTCACCTCTTGGCACGTGCAGAAAAACTATTTATATAGTACGTGGGTGCCTGTCTCTCCGGAAGAGCCCACCTGCCCAGCCACTCTGACGGCTGAAGGGATCAGCATCTCACCACATCAGCTGAGCTGGGAAAGTTGGAGCCAGACCATTGAAACCTGGGCAGACACCTTCATAAAATGTAATAGTGAGTTTTACTGACAGCACAGTTTTGAAGGGCCAAGTGGTCCATTTACAGCATTGGTGGGGGCAGGTGAGGCTGAGTAAAGAAGCTATACTGAGTGGCCTGCACATGCCACCATGTGACAGGAGGTCTGGCCCTCTTTTACTGGAATCGCTAAAGCGGTTCCTCGGGTGCCTCCACTGGGGAATGCCATCCATCGGGAGATCCAGGGAGAGGCCGCGGGCATGAGATGTGGACCACGATTCTTCTACCTTCTGGAAAGCACATGGCACACAGCAGCCGGACCGCAGCAGACACAACTCTTTCCTGTTCACATGCCTGCATCTCTTCCTCACTGGGATTCCCCCAGCCCTCCAGTTACATACAACAGTCTGCTCCTTCCCCGCGCATGGACTTCATTTTAAGAGAAATGCATGGCTCATTCCCTACAGGGGAAATGAAAGAAAGTCCAAGATCCAAGTTCTCAAAGTGGGGTCGGTTTCAGGACCAACCAAAACAGCTCTAAGAGCCCCTGAGCCTGACCTAGTGGTCAGTGCGGGTGGCGATGTGGAGCGATCAAGGCTGGGATTCTAGAGCCACTGCTGCCTCGAGTGTGATACTTCAGATGTCTGTTTTCTCATCCACAAAGCGGGGATGACTCGAGACATCAGGAGAGCCAACTGGTAGAAAAATCAGGATACCAGAGAGCCAACGCTGAATAAGTTAAAACCAAAACTCACTAACCACACATATTCAAGAAATAAAGTAATGATTCATAAAATTGCCAGAAATGAGGTCCGAGCTAATCAAAAAGATTCTTACAGTGGGGTCGTTATGTCAGAATTAAATAAGGTCTGTATTTAACCAACTAGTTCCTGACTTTTTTCTTCCAACTGTCAGTGCAGTGGACTCGGAGGCAGAAAGCAGGCTTTCGGTGCTAGTTCTGCCACTGATCCAGAGTGAACTTGAAGAAAACACCTCCACCTTCTGGCCTGGCCTGTCCCAGCCTCTGTGAGGGTGCGGGTCACACGACAACATTCACTCCCAAACTGAGAGACTTAGTCTTCTTCATTCTCTACAACAATCTTGTAGTTTGCTCTTCAGAATCTCTGTTCCCCACCAGCCAACCCCAGCTAAAAGCTTCTATAACTCCACGTGTCGGCCACAGCCAGGCTCCTCCTAGGTGGGGTCTTATCCGTTTCTCTTTTCCCACAATTTAGCCTGTGCGCGAGGGCCAAACTAACATTCTTAGAATGCGATTTCTGCCACACTTCATGGCTTAAGAATGTCCTTGGGGGTGCCTGGGTGGGTTAGTCAGCTGAGTGTCTGAATTTGGTTCAGGTCATTATCTTGCGGTTTGTGAGTTCAAGCCCTACGTTGGGCTCAATGCTGTCAGCGCAGAGCTGGCTTCAGATCCTTTCTCCCTTTCTCTATCCCTCCTCCACTCTCACTCTCTCTCTCTAAGGAAAAAAAAAACCCTCAAGAAAACACAAAAAATCACAACAACAACAACAAACCAACCAACATCCATGACTCCTGATGCATCTATCCTCTTCTCCTTGGCAAACCTTCCCCAGTCAAGCCCTTATCCTGCCTTCCCAACAGCACTCACTCTACCACTCAGCTCCTCTAGATCATTCCTCTAGGTCTGGACAGACATTCTGCCACTAGTCCCAGCTAGAGGCTCTCCTGCAACCTATACTTATTCCTGCCTCTACTCCCTTCCTGGAAAGCCCCACCAAAATCTTCTCCATCCAGGAAGGTCAAGTTGACACTATGCCTCGCCTAGGAAGCCCTCCCTCCCTGCTCCCAGGCTCGCTCCTTAGGACTACCAATGTGCTAACCAGCCCGGGTTCCATGTATGGCTTCTAGACTCTCTGAGGTCAAGGATGGGCACATTGTTCTTTTCTATCTTTTCCTGGTCCCCTGCCCCTGAGTCTAGCACTGTGTTGCACACAAAGCAGGCACTCAGGAAGCTGGGCCGATCGAAGCAAAGGGCCCCAGGGTCAACTAGTGCTACTAACATCTGCTTTGCACATTAGGGGCCCCAGCCCTGGTAATGTGTCTTCCTATCAACCTTATCACTTGTTGGCCTATATCAACTTTGTCTACCCTGTGCCATTGGGGATGCAAAAAAACCAAAAAATTCCTGCACTGAAGGCGCCTATGGAATAGCTAGAAACATGAAACTTGGACATCTGCATAGGAGATTAACAAAAGGTGGATCCCGGCATATCTAATAAAGCCTCTCAGGAAAACACCTGTAACACTCACTCTGCTGTCTGTTTACAGGTCTGCCTCTCTCCGTGATGATACAGACTGCAGACGGATGGAAAAAATGTCCAACCTCATTAGGAAATCAAAGTCATTAAATTTATGAGAAAGCACTGTGCCCCTAAATCCAAAAACTTACATGTACTATGATGGTCACAGCATCAATTTATAGTAGACCTCGAGAAAAACCACAACTGTACAACAATAAGGAGACAATTAAGTAAAGGATGGCTCATCTACCGTGAAATACTGGGCATGGGCAACAATTAAAAATAATGGTCATGATGTCTGGTTCGAGATGGTAGGCTGACCATCTTCCTGAGACTCCAATAAAATGACTAGGGATATAAAAGCCATAGCCCACAATAAAGATGACAATGGGAGGTCTATTAGTGGCTGAGAGCTTCCCACAGGTTTCTGGAAGGCACAGAGCAGATGGCAGAGTGGACAGTGAAACAGGGCGGATGAAACTGTAGCCTAAAGCAGTGGTGACCTTTCAGAGCAAACTTGTTCCGAAACAGAAACAGAAGCATTTCTGGGTTCAATGTTGACTACAAAGAGAAACAAGTACTTGTAAGAATATATTTCTTCTTCTTCTTCTTCATTTGTTTTAAAAGTAAACTCTACGCCCAGTGTGGGGCTTGAACCAAGAACTGCATGCTCCACCGACTCAGTCAGCCAGGTGACCCAAGAAAAAAGCACTTTAAAACAAAGCATGCAACAAAGAAATAGTGCATCTGGCTGAGATGGCTGTACCATGAGCAAAGTTTTCCTCCATTTTCGAAACTCTGTGTAGGTGGTCATATTATTCTCACAATTATACAAAGCCTACAGCAAGGTATGGCAACTCCCAATGGAAAGCAGATTTCAGAGGGTACTAAAATGGAGATAACCACCTAAGGAATGTAGCATTTCAGAAGTACCTACTGTAAGCAAGGCTCTGGCGTGTGCACCTTGTGTATCTAAAATGCACAACAGTTCTTTGCAGCAGGTCGTATTCACCCCACTCTACGCAGGAGCGCTCAGCCTTGGAGAGGCTAGGAAACTTGGCTAGGGTTGGAGCGAAAAGGTGACCGGACTGAGATGCTGTCTGATTTCAAATCCCTTGCTCTGCTTGCCACGTATCCCCATCCCATGCCACCACATCGGCGGATGTCACCGATCAAGACCAATGCAGTTAAAATGGCCCTAAGCTGCGTGGCTGGGATCTGGTAAGAGCAGCTCTGGCGGCCTGACAAAGCTCTGAGGAGGCAGCGCCAGAAGGGACCTTCCAGAGGACAAATACCTTCCTGTGATTCTTCGGATGAGCAGAGAGTCTGGGATGCTGAATTCAATCACAGAGTCCAGCTTCTCTTTCCTCTTCTCCATGAGGTTGTCAAGCTGTAAGAGAGTATGTGGCCCGCCTAAGCTACCAGAGCCCGACTGGAGCCATTTCCCTCAGAGGAATTAACAGCTAAAGGGCCAACCCTTCATTTTCATGCGACGGTGACACAAACGCAAGACACCCACCATTTCTGCCTGCCTCACAGTCCGAGGGAAGCCATCTAGGAGAAAACCATTTTTGCACTGAGGCGTCTCCAAATTCTTCTCAATGAGCTCCACTACCATTTCGTCGCTCACCTGGAAGTTAAGAACAAGACAGCCTCGGGTTTAAATCTGTTAATTAGATGACATTAGCCCCACTCTAGGGCCAGTAGTCTGTGTCCATACAACCTGATTACTAAGCAGTATGTTCTCTTGGCCCCAGAAAAGCAAAAACCAGAGCAAATCAGGAATGACTCCATTTGTGGCGCTTGGGTGGCTCAGTCGGTTAAGTGCCCGACATTGGCTTAGGTCATGATCTCACAGTTTGTGGGTTCGAGCCCCCGCGTCGGGCTCTGTGCTGACAGCTAGCTCAGAGTCTGGAGCCTGCTTCTGATTCTGTCTCCTTCTCTCTGCTCCTTCCCAGCTCGTGCTCTGTCTCTCTCAAAAATAAATAAACATTAAAAAAAAAAAAAAAGAATCCTTCCCATCAGATAACAGCACATCAGCAAGCAGCTGTCCTCAAAGCACAAGAAAGGTGAGGGCTCATGGCTGAGAGCTCACCTGAGGTGGGGGTTGACTAAAATGCAGAAAGGTGCCAACCTTCCATTTCACAATTCTCATTAGGCTAACAGTAAAGTAGTCCAGGCCATCCTGGACATGAGGTAACAAAGAAGGTCACTGAACTGGCAAGACTGGGTCAGAACCAAGGAAGTGAGGCCCCAGCCCGACAGACTTGCAAGCCGCTCTAGAAGCCCCAGTGAGGACCTCTCCCAGCTTTTGAAAACTGGTTTTCCTCCCAAGCTTTCATAGAAAGAGAAGTTCCCTATCATTGTAACAGTGAAGGCTGCCCATCTTGGTAGCTAATGCTCTTATCTCCTGGGACCAGCTGTGAACTTGGGGACAAAGTACAAGCTGTGTGACTAAGTAAAGGCTGCAGATAAGTAATCTCGTGGCGATATCCCAATTTTTTCTCAGTACAAGATCTTCTGCCAAGACCCAAAGTCCAAAATATTTGGCTTTCTAGCTTAACTCACAGTTTCACAAACACGAAGGGGAAAAGCTAGAAGTAAAGGGGCGAGTGGGCAGGCAGGGCACCACTGGATACAGCTACTGCATCCTAAAGCCTGCCAGGAGGTAACTCGGGGATAAAGGCAAATTCCAGTGCCTTCCCCAATGAACATTCTAAGATATGAAAAGACCAGAGGGCCAAGTACAAAATGACTTTTAAAAAATGTCTATTTATTTGAGAGAGGGAGAGAGCACTTGTGTGGGAGATGGAGGGGGGGGAGCGGGGGGGCGGGAAATATCCCAAGCAGGCTCCATGCTGTCAGCACAGAGCTGGACGTGGGGGCTTGATCTCAGAAACCGTGAGATCGTGACCTGAGCTGAAATTGAGTCAGACGCTTAACCAACTGAGCCACCTAGGTGCTCCACAAAATGACTTCTGAAGGTGATTCCCGGAGGCCAGGTCCCAAAATAACTCAGTTACAACTAATTTATGGCACTAATCAAAGAAGATTTAGTAGATCACAGATTGTAATTGTCCAATCAGATCAATTGGACTAAAAACCTAAGAAAATGCTATTTTATTCCCCAAATAGGAAGAATTACTTTTGTTAATTGTCAAACAATTCCTCTGTTAGAGACGTGGGAACACAGTGGCACCAAAACAAGGTGAAAACACTCGGTGGTTTCCCAGGTCCTCTCCTGGGGGCATGCTTGAGCTCTGGCCTAAGGATGGCAGTTTCATTTCTGGCTCTAAAAACGGGGCGTATTATAAAATGTATCAGCAAAAGGAACCTCAAGAATATGGTGAATAAAACAAATGCCACAATTCAGAATGAACCAAGTAAGTCGCTACTCTGTAAGCTCATAGAGCGTGCCAGTTTGTTAAAACAACCCACAGCACAGGGCTGTCCGGACAGAATCTTCTACAGTGACGGAAATGTGCCATACCTGTGCTGGTGAACAAACATATGAAATGTGGCAAGTGAGACAGAGAAACCGAATTTTCAAGTAAATGAAAGGTAAATGAATCACCATGGTCACATGTGGCCAGTGGCCACCAAATCAGGCAGTGCAGATCTAGACTCGGGAATATCAACACTCACTGGTGCCACCAAACCTACCAGTTTCCCGGCATCCATAGTTGCTTTCAGCTTTTTTCCCAGTTCTGATCCGGAAGCCACCATGGCCCTCAGCATGTCCCCAGTGGCCAAGTGGCAGACACAGAAGTTTTCGGCCAACTTGGGTGCCTGTGGAGAGGAAGACAAGGACCAAGACAGCGTTAACACTGCAGGCCCGGGCATCAGACTGCCTGGATGTGAACCTGGCCGTCACTCACTGGCTGTGTGAACTTAGGCAAATGCTGATTTCCTTACCTGTAATAGGGATAAAAGTACCTTATATTATACTGTAATGTATGATTACAAGGTTATAGTAAGAATTATGTAAAGCACTTAATACACGTAAAGCACTTAAAACTGCATCTAGCACATAAGAAGCTATTACTACTACTTCCACTATACACACTAGTGACACAAAACCTCAGTTCATAAAGGGGAAGAATAAAAATAGCAGCATCAGTCCTTCAGGACATGGTTGCCATGAAGTTTATTTTTATTTATTTTTAACTTTTCCTTTAATGCTTATTTATTAAAAATTTTTAAAAATGTTTATTTCTGAGAGAGACAGAGTTTAAGTGGGAGAGGGTCAGAGAGAGACACACAGAATGTGAAGGAGGCTCCAGGCTCTGAGCTAGCTGTCAGCACAGGGCCCGACGCGGGGCTCGGACCCATGAATGGTGAGATCATGATCTGAGCTGAAGTCGGCTGCTTAACCAACTGAGCCACCCAGGTGCCCCAATTTGTATTTAATTTTTAAAGATTTTATTTCTAAGCAATCTCTACACCCAGGGTGGTCTTGAACTTACAAATGTGAGATCAAGAATCACATGCTCTACCGACAGAGTCAGCCAGGCACCCCGGCTGCTGTGAAGTTTAAAGGAGCTGATGTATATAAAGCATTCAGGACAACGCCTGGCATATAACGTGTTGAATGAACATTTGCCAAAGGAATGAATGTGTGAGTGTCAAGCAGTGTGGCCACTGGCCTGCGAGGCAGCTGGGCAAGGTGAAGAGTGCAGGCTCCCCCAGGCAGATCTGGCCCTTCTCCTTCCCTATTACTAACCTCTCAGAGGCTTAGGTTCCTCATCTGTTTAAAATGAAGGCAAAAAGGCTCCATCTTGGAAAGTAGCTCTGAGGATCAGACAGGATACAAAAACAGAGCATTTGGCCAACATTAAACACTTACATAGTAGTTTTAGGAGGCAGTATAGCCTTTTGGTTAAGAACTTGGGATTCAGGGGTGTCTGGGTGGCTCAGTCAGTTAAGCGTCCAACTTCAGCTCAGGTCATGATCTCATGGTTCATGAGTTCGAACCCCGCATTAGCTCAGAGCCTGGAGCCTGCTTCAGATTCTGTGTCTCTCTCTCTTTGTCCCTCCTCCACCTGCACTGTCTCTCTCTGTCTCTCAAAAATGAATAAACATTAAAAACAAAATAATAAAAAAAAAAGGGCTTGGGATTCAGAGTCAACATACCTAGGTTTCAGGCACCAATGACACTTGAGAAAAATGGTATTACCTTGCTAAGTTTCAAATTTCCTCTAAGTCAAACGGAAACAGTAGTAGTATCTCCATCATGGGTTGATGGGATCAAACGGAGTTTGGCACATGCACATAGAGACTGGCGCATAGTAGGTACTCAACTAGCTGGTACTGTACCCCCTGCCCAAATCCCACATTTATTCATACAGAAAGAAAACACTGATGTAGGGTGCCTGGGTGGCTCAGACTTTGGCTCAGGTCATGATCTCACTGTTTGTGGGTTCGAGCCCCATGTTGGGCTCTGTGCTGACAGCTCAGAGCCTGGAGCCTACTTCACATTCTGTGTCTCCTCTCTCTGCCCCTCTCCTGCTCACACTCTGTCTCTATCTCTCAAAAATAAATAAACATTAAAAAAAAAAAAAAAAAAGAAAACACTGATGCCTCTTTCAAGCCCTGCTGGCAGCCAGGAAAACAAGAGACATGGGCCCCGCCTTCTAGGAACTCCTGGATCAGTGGATAATACATCAGAGTAAAGACTAGAAACAGGAAGAAACTCTGGACAGTCCAGCGTTGGTTGTAGTGCCCCCCAGACACCCCCCCACCCCACCCCCCACAGAATTTATAAGGAACAGAATCAGTTCAAGAAACTGAATCCTTAGCTTTCTGATTCAACTGTCTTATAAAGTAAGTACAGTTGGATTCTATTCAAACCAGTTCACTGGGAGTTTTCTTAGTTGCACATGAGAAAAGCTAAATAGATAGGGTTCGATGCAGCAAATTCCAGTTTGTGATTCATGGACTAATTCAGTTCAAACAAAGAAATAACCTCATAGCAAAATGGAACCCAGCTGAAGAAGGCATTTAAAACTACACTTCAGAAAACTACTGAGGGTCAGGACCTTCTGGCAGTGGAAAACCTGGTCCTCCAGGCTGGTGTGGTGGCCACAGACCCAGAGAACTGAGCTTCTCTGCCACTCTTTGCCTTGGTTGTTAAAATGAACTTGGGTGAACATTCTGGAGATCAGGCTTGTTCAAGCCGAAAGGCTGACCAAAACATCAGAGAAGGGCTGTAACCAAAGAACCTAACTGTTCTGTTTCTCCCCCCCCCCCCCCCCGCAGGATTCCTATGTTCCTTTCCAGACGCCAGGATTCCACGGCCATGGCTGTGTGGAAGAACATTCCACGAGGGAAGCTACGGTGAGGCTGAAGACGAATTCCTTCATTCTCTGCCGGCTGCACGGGAGTCAATGTGTTTGGAAAGAGCATGGACTTTGGAGTCAGATTTACAAAGGGATCCTGGCTAAGGCACCCAACAGCTATGTGACCTTAGGTTACTTAACTTCTCAGAATCGGTCTCCTCACCAGTCAAATGAGGATGTCTACTGCATCAGGCCATTGAGAGGATAAAATGACAAAAGTACTGAAAACACTGGACACATAGTAGGCATTCAAAATAAATAAAAAACCTCCCTCCGTGGTCTTCTCTTTTGCATTACTCTCTACTTCCAAACGACAGAAGCAGCCTGATGAAATAACCATATTATATTCCCCCCAACTTCAAGCTGATGTTTTAGTGCACTGCTTCTAGTCTAGATCTCCTGGGGGTGCAGCTAAAATGCAGATTCTGATTCCATAGGGTAGGGCCTGAGCATCTACATGTTTAAGGTTTATTTATTTTTGAGAGAGAGAGGCAGAGAATGAGCAGGAAGGGGCACAGAGAGAGGGAGACACAGGATCCGAAGTAGGCTCGAGGCCTTGGGCTGTCAGTAGAGTCCGATGTGGGGCTTGAACTCACAAACTGCGAGATCATGACCTGAGCCGAAGTCAGGGGCTTAACCGACTGAACCTCCCAGGCGGCCCGTGAGCACCTGCATTAAGAAGCTTGCAGGCCTGGCTATGCTGTTGGCCCCTGAACCACACTTAGTGCTGAAGCCCTGAGACACTTGTGTCTCACTGGCCACGGATCAAGAGATAGGCTCATCATCCCTGTGAGAACCCTGTTGGGGAGGGTGAGCTTCCGGGGTGCATGGATAAGAAGGGCTAACTAATACCACTAGGGAGATAGCATGGTGGCTTAATGTTCTCAGTTTTCAGTGAATTATCACAGTCATCTGAGGCACACGCTAAAAATACCAAGGCAGGCCCATCCGCAAAGTTCACAACCGAGTGGTTCTCAGGCACCTCCCTGGGTGCACAACCCTGGGTAGTGGTGCAAGATGGGGTTTTTGGTGGTACAGATCTGGGGTGGAAACCAGGATCTACAATTTTCTTGCTGTGACCCTTTGAACAGTTATGCAGCCTTTTTAAGGCCCCAGTTTCTTCATCACTAGAGTATGAATAATAATGTCTACTTTCAGGGCTGTTATGGGGATTTAATAAAATGATGTATGTGAAAATATTCAGCACAGTGCCTGGCATTTAGGGAAGTAAAGGGGAAACTATCAGTTGTTGAGATCTGACTTAATCTCAAACCCACATGTTTTCTCACCTTGACATTATCTTTCTGCCTGCAGTCTTTCCCACTCCTAGGTCCAATGCTCCTGAATATGTAGCTGGAATCATCTCCCAAAATACTACTGGGTGTGGCCGCCCCAATCCCCCAACACACACACATGTTCAGAAGCCTTCCATGTCTCAGTACCATGGAAGGTACCATGGAAGTACCATAGGGAAGAATTCCAAATATTTTAACCTAGCACTCAGTGTCCTCCACAATAAAAGTCCTAACCCTCCCAAGCTCTTCATATTTACCTCCACAGGTCCCCTGTCTGTATGCCCGGCACCACTATGAGTAGCGGCTCCATGTAAGATTCCCAAATACATAATATAAGCATCTCAGAGGACGTTGGCTCTTCTCGGTGCAGAAACACCCTTTCCCTTCTCTCCAGTGGCCTAAGCTTTACCCTTCCCCACAGGCAAATTCTGAGCATATTTCTCCCACCAAAAGTATTCCCAACTATCCCTTCTTCTTCTACTCTGAGTATCCCTTCTACTCTGAGTGTTTGTGACATGCCAAGCAATTTTTCCATGGGTTGCTTTACTGTTATTTAGTATGCGTAACACACAACAAACCCATGAGGAAGAAACTATTCTTATCTGCATTTTATACATTTCAGAGGCTAAATTGCCCATGATCACATAGCTGGTAACAGCAGAGCTGGCAAGGCCCCGCTCTTACCCATGACACTGTATAGCCTTATTAGAAAACAACAGTAACAACCCACAGAGCCTTAGTGGCTGTCTCTGGGGAAGGAGGGTGAGGGTGTGTGTGTGTGTGTGTGTGTGTGCGTAAGGGAGCACAAAGAGGACTTCACCATGCTGACAACATTATGTTTCCTGATATGGATGTAAGCTACACAAATGTAACTGTGAAAATTCGCACTGTGAAAACTCATCAAGCTGCTCACTTACGGTATTTGTTCCTTTCTCCCTGTATATTATACTTCAGTAAAAAGTTTTTTAAAAAGCATAGAAACCTGTGCTTGAATGTCAGCTCTGCCTCTTAACTCACCATGTAACCTCAGGCCAGTGATAGATCTCGGAGACTACTGTTTCATCTATAAACTGGGGACAGAGAG
Source organism: Hyaena hyaena (assembly GCF_003009895.1). Taxonomy (NCBI): domain Eukaryota; kingdom Metazoa; phylum Chordata; class Mammalia; order Carnivora; family Hyaenidae; genus Hyaena; species Hyaena hyaena. The sequence continues at coordinate 1,386,174 of NW_024080635.1, read as the reverse complement.
TATTACCAACATCTCTAGGTGGCTAGGAGAAGAATGGAATACTCTCAACAAATTATAGTTCTTGCTCTGACCCTGAACTACCCTAGCATGTGTCAGGGTCACTCACCTGATACTTCCCACGTGGTACTTTGTACTAGTATGCATTGTTTGCGTGCATTTTCATTTCTGCCTCTCCACCTAGATTAATAGCAACAGGGTAAGATGGTGACTCTGCTTGAGAATCCGTCATGAGTTCAAATCTTGCCTTTGCTACTTCTTCATGGATATCCTGGGAGTTAAGATACAGCTTCTGGGCCGCAGTTTATCATTAAAAAGGCATGGACAATAACAGGACCTACTTCCTAGGGTTGTAGGGTTAAGTCAGATAACACGTGACCAGGGGCCTGTCACAGAACTAAGCCAAGGGTGACTATTGTGGTATATTGTATTCTCCTGAGGGGCAAGTGCTGCTCTCTGCATCTCCAGCACCAAAACCATCAAACACAACATGCACAGGGTGGGAGAAAAAGCTAACCCAGGGTAGGAAATAGCAACAGAAAGAGCAGGAACTTTGGAGCCATTCAGATGCAGGACCTGCCAATTACTTGCTAGGTAAACTAGAAAACTGTCTCTTTGACCTTCAGTTTCTTTAGCTGTAAAAAGGGAACAAGAATGTGGGTCTCAGAGAGGTGTTATGTCACTGCGTGGACATAGCTGACGCAGCCTGACCTTCACAGTGGCGGAAAACTGTTTGTGTGGGCCTGTCCAGGAAGAACTGGTATAAAGTTGAACATGTGGAAAAAAACTGCCCGCAGGGGCGGGCAGAGAAAACAGGAAACACGCCTTGGTTATGAGATCTGGGAACTTTGTGAAGGGAGAGTGGATGGAGAGGGAATGGCCACCAGCTGATGGTTGTCGGGGCTGGATACTGGGTACATGGGGACCCATTATTCCATCTTGTCTTCTTTTATGTATTTAACTCTTCATTAAAAAAAAAAGTTAGGATGCATCTGCAGGCTAAATGCTGCTGCAGGCTGCCACTCTGCACAACTTCTGATTTATGAACATGGTTGGTTTCTTTTAAACTCCATTAAAACTACCACCACCAGTATTCCTATATTTCCACCTATTAAAAGAAAGGTATATAGACATTAAAGAACTTGTGTTTCCTTAAGTCCCAAGCACCTCTCCTCTACTTCCACAAAGCCTTCTCTGACCAACGCCCACCATACGCATACCCTTATAAATTAGCTCCTAAGTACAACTGTCTTCAAAACTTCCTGAATACATCACCCTTTACACTGAAATACATCCGTGTTGGGGAGAAGGGAAATGTGTTATTAAGATGAGGAAGGGGCGCCTGGGTGGCTCGGTGGGTTAAGTGTCTGACTTCGGCTCAGGTCGTGATCTCAAAGTTTTGAGTTTGAGCCCTGTGTTGGGCTCTGTGCTGACAGCTCAGAGCCTGCAGCCTGCTTCAGATTCTTTGTCTCCCTCTCTCTCTGCCCCTCCCCTGCTCACGCTCATTCTCTCTCTCAAAAATAAATATTAAAAAAATAAAAAAAAATAAAAAAGATGAGGGAGTCAATAATTACTGAACACCTACGATGTGCCAGGTGGTCATATACGTACCTGGGGGGGGGGGGGGCTTTACACATGTCCATAAATAACATAATCTTCCAACATCCCTGTCAACTTTTTGTCTATGTGAGTGAGGACCCTGTCAGTCTTGTTCACTGCTCCATCTTCAATGTTTGGTGTTCAAGAAATGTTTAAATTATCACCATGTTTCAGGTGAGAACATTTAGGCTCACAAGTTACAAAGCTTGCTAGACTTTACTATAAAACTCTCATTTCAGCACTGGGATGAGTTGCCTCATTACGCAACTACTGAAATGATTAACTTCCATATGAACTAAGAAAAAAGAACTGATGCATTTGAGCTACCCTGTTCATACACAGTCACTTACAGCAAAAGTCTGCAGAGTCTGGGCTTGCAGACTCAGAGCCTAGGTGGCAGTTTCCCTAATAACCAAGGGTAGTAGCAACAGGAAAAAGGAGACTTCAAAGTTACTGAGAACAGGGGATTAGGCAACAGTGAGTTCCAAGGATCAATCAGCTCCAGCTATGGAAAGAAAAGGAAAAGTGGTTGTTCTTGACCTAATGCCCAGAGCCAAAAAAGCATGTATCAGGAATGAACTGAATCTTCCAGACTTCCTTTCTCATCACCCACATGAATCTATGCCTTTCATTAATTTCCAACACCATCAAGTGCCTTATAATGTGCTGGCTGCCAGAGGGATTCCCAAGAATGAGTAAGACAAGATCTTTTCAAGTGCTAGCAAAAGTGGGCACAGAGCTGTCCCCAGAACACCAGTCACTTAGGTGCTCAGATTTTCAAGTATTCCCTCTTTAGAATCTAAGAACAAGCAAGAGCCTGGGGCCTGGGGGTGGCGGTGGGGGGGAGGGGGGCAATGCCAGACCTTAGGCTGGAAGGGGACATTGGTAATCCAACCTATGCTTCCAAATCTTAAATTTGAGTTCATAAATCCCAACCCCGATCTATGGGTCCATTACAGCCCAGATACCAAGTGAGGCCCCACAGTCTGCTAAGGCAGCAGGTAACTTTAGACTCCAATCTCCTGGAGCCCCATGGCTCCTGAGGTTCCAGACGGCAGGAAGTCAATTTTGCTATCTTCAGAAAGCAACCTGACTTCTCTTGACCTGGTTTCTTACCTGTACATTGAGGTGCCTTCTCCCATTCCCCCAACTTAACTGGCTCAGACAGGCCATACCTCATTTTTCTCAGTACTCCTAATCAGCACAGGCCAGCTCCCACTTGGCCCCACGTGCTGGAGATGCTCCTCCACCTACCGTCTTTAATCATTACAAGCAAGCTTCCCCTACCCGGAGTGCCTGGAACATAACCCTGGGCAATCCAGTCCCATATCGCAGGGAATCTGGGGTCCCTGACTCCTCTCAGGCTGTAATCCAGATGCTTCAACTCAAGGCTCTCCCTACCGCTCAAAGCCTCTCAAGCTTCTAGCCCTTTAAGGGATCTAAATCAGTCCTTTGATCCCCTAACAGGACACCTCAAGCCTAGGTCCCTCCAGAACTCTAATTCTAATTCAGACTCCCCCGACCTCTAACTGTATCCTCTCCCAAAGGCCTTACCAGCACCCCCAACCCCCTCCCCAGGCCTAAACCCACGGCCCCGCTCCAGGGCGATCCGGACCTCCGGCCGTCCTGACCTTGGAGTTCCGCGGGCTCCGCCGCCAAGCCCGGCCCTGCAGCTCACCTGCGTACCCTTGCCAGCTCCGGGCGGCCCCAGCAGCACGGCCCGTATGCCTTTAGGGCACTCCGGGGCCGGTTCGGCCGCGGGGACGTTGGGAGCCATGGCCGCCGAGCCTCTCACCGCTCAACCCGCCAGCACACACCTCGCAGGTCAGGGGCTTCCAGCCTAGCGCGCCGCGCACGCCACGCACGGCCCGCTCGCCTCTCACACTGGTCCGTCGCCACGTCCGTCAAGGCCTTCCGCCCGCCCCGAAGCGCGACGGACACTTCAACTCACCAACCGTGCGGCGATACTGGGGAAGACTGGTTTTTGATTGGGCAAAATCAATGCGAGTGAGGAAGGGGCGGGCCATCTTGGTCCGAGGCGGGTTGGGGCTCAGGGCGGGTGTGCAGAGTGGGCGGGAAAAAGTGAAGCAAAAAAAAAAAAAAAAAAAAAAAAAAAAAAAAAAAAAAAAAAAAAAAAAAAAAAAGTGAAGCAAGACCAGAGGCCAGGCTGGAAGTTCCAGGTTGGCTTTGACAGTTAATGACACCCGCATTCACCCCGGTGAAGTCGTATGAAATTGCCGATAGGAGTGCAAATGGGCGAAATCAGTCTTAGAAGACAAGTTGATAATGTGTATCAAATGTCCTTTGGCCCAGCAACTGCACTTCCAGGAATTCAGAATTCAGAAGACATAAAGATATGCGTCAAGATTTGGGTAACAAAGATAGTAACCGTAGCACTTATAACAGCCAAAAAGGCCCAAATAAGCACACCAAAGAACAAAACAAAACAAAACAAAACAAAACAAAGGCAATATCCCAGATATTCAACAAGAGATCGGTTAATAAATTGCAACAAATTTGGATACTGAATCCCCCCGTTGTATAAAATATCTAATCGCTGTGGGAAAATGTTCATGAAACAGGATACAAAATTGCAGTTACAACAAAATCCCAATTCTGAGTTACAAATGAGGATCTTTGTACACTGTGATTACAGGAGCCTCTCCCCTTCTTTGTGCACTAAAAGAAAAAAATTTTTTTAATGTTTATTTTTGATAGGGAGACAAAGTGTGAGCTGGGCAGGGGCAGAGAGAGAGGGAGACACAGAATCTGAGCTGTCAGCACAGAGCCCCACGCAGGGCTCAAACTCAGAGCTACGAGATCGTGACCTGAGCCGAAGTCAGATGCTTCACCGACTGAGACACCCAGGCAGGCCTTTGTACATTTTTATATTTTCAAAAAGCTCTATGATGAATTCTATAACAAACAGATACTACTTTTATAGTAAGAAAATAATTTTTTAAGTCAGGAAAAGCTACTTGTTCTCAAAAGAGATGCCCTTCTCTTGGAGAGGAAAAGAATTTCTACAGCTTTTTGGTGTGTGAAATTTTCATCCACACCCCCTATGAAGCAATCCCTGAAACCCTGGCAAGAACAGCCCCCAAGGGCCCCTTTGGACCTTTCATCAAGAATGTTGATTATGAAACAGTCTTGACACCTTCCCCCACAGGCCCCTTAGCAACTCATTTCCTATATCCTGGTAGTGAATCTATTCTCCCTTCAGCGTGGTCTCTTTCTTCTCTTTCTCCTCACCAAAGAGCTTAACATTCATTCCTCGACTGCACACTGGCCTTCTACAAGGTACTTGATCTTGAAGGAGGCAGAGATTGTTAAACCCATTTTTCAGGAAAATATGCAGTGGTTAGCCCAAAGAGACACGGTGGCAGAGTCACAATTAAGACTGAGGCACTGATTTGAGGTGCCCAGGTGGCTCAGTCAGTTAAGCTTCTGACTTCAACTCAGGTCGTGGTCTCGGGGTTCATGGGTTCAAACCCCATGATGGGCTCTGTGCTGACAGTTCCGAGCCTGGGGCCTGCTTCAGATTCTGCATCTCCCTCACTGTCTGCCCCTCCCCTGCTCTCTCAAAATAAATAAATAAACATTTGAAAAGGTAAAAAAAAAAAAATAATAAAGATGGGCTGATGAGCCAGTACCCCAGAGAGCACAGGGTTTGTGGGGATGGGGGTGATGGTGGGGAGCAAGCACATTTTTTTTTTTTTTTTCTGGTGGAAGCCTCTATGTAGCCAAAATTCACTTCACTCCAGGAAAGCCAGAGTTTATCAAGGTTTACTGTCCCCAGGGCACAAGGCAAGGGGCATAGGAGCAGTCTTCCTTCCTTACCACTAGTTCCTAAAGTGATTTCTACCAGGCATGGATCCCTTAGGAGGAAAGGTAATTAAGACTACACATAAATACACACAGTGTAAGGTTTATTCACTCAGTCCTAGTCTTTGGAGGCATATTAAAGATCGTAAGGGGGATATTGACAGCCCAAGGGAAGGAAGGAGTACCTCGTTCATTTATTCACTCAATTTAATTTTTAATAGTAACTGCTACCATCTAGTTATTATTGGGTACTGCATAACAGCCTGTACTAAACACTTTACGTGCATTACCTCGTTTAATTCACACAACAAACTATATATGTATTTATTTTATTATCTGCATTTTTTTTAATAGAGGAAATTAAGGCAGAGAGAGGTGAGCCTGTGGCTGTACAGATCTGAGCCCAGGTCTGTCTGACTGGCTGGTGTCTGGCACTGCCAGGTAACAAGATGGGCAGTTTCTATAGACTCAGTGCAACTCGGTTCCAGCTAGAGAGATCCCGGAGGTTTCTCCAGCTAGAGGTGAAAGAGATGAGCTTGAAAGATTCAGAGGATTTGGCTTTGGGGTGGGGGAGATTTCAGGTGGAGAAAACATTCAGAGCAAACCATCAGAGGTGAGAGGGAATAGGGTGTGCTGTAGATTTTATCCAGTGGGCTTTGGGGAATTGGGAAATTTCTTAGGTAGAACAATCATGATCAGATTCACATTTTATAAAGATCACTTGCAGAACAGACTGGAGAGTAGAGAGAGAAATGAATGCAAGACAAGCTAAGAAATATTTCTGTTCGTGTTTTGTGGTAGGCAGAGCAACCCCCCCGCTAGATGTTCATGTCCTAACCCCTAAAACTTGTGACCTTGTTACCTTACACGGCAAAAGGGACTTTGCAGATGTGATTAAGTCAAGGATTTTGAGATGGAGAGAGATTATCCTGGATGATCTGGATGAAACGAATATAATCACAAAGGTCCTCACAAGGATAAGAGGGAGGCAGGAAAGCCAGAGGAGGAGACATGATATGCAAGCAGAGGTCACAGTGGTGTGACTGCTGACTGGGGATCACAAGTCAAGGAATGATGCCAGCCTCTGAAGCTGGAAAGGCAAGGAAACAGATTCTCCCCTAGAACCTCCAGAGGTCACACACCTTCTGCTGACACCTTCATTTTAGCCCCGTAAGACCCATTTTGGACTTCTGACTTCCTGAACTGTAGGCTAATAAATTTGTGCTTTTCTAAGCCACCAAATTTGTAGTAATGTATTTATTTTTATTTTGAAATATTTATTTATTTTTGAGAGAGAGATAAAAGAGAGACAGAGTGGAAGCGGGAGAGGGGGAGAGAGAGAGAGAAGGAGACACAGAATGCAAAGCAGGTTCCAGACTGAGCTGTCAGTATAGAGCCTGATGCAGGCTCGAACTCATGAACTGTGACATCATGACCTGAGCCAAAGTTGGACGCTTAACCAACTGAGCCGCCCAGGCGACTCTGTAGTAATTTATTACAGCAGCAATAGGAAACGAATGCATGTTCTTTGGATGCAAGCAACAGAACCAGACTCTGGCTACATTAAGCAAGGAAGAAAAAAAAACATTGGCAAAATACAGTTGTATGACTGGTGGCCTCTGGAACAACAGGAACGAGAGCGGCTTTGGGACTCCAGATCTCAGGAAATACTGAGAGGGGATATTTATTCCCACCTCTGGCATTTTCCATGTGGAGGCATTTCTTTTAGAGTAACACTCTTGCTTGCCTCTCCAGGAGAGAAGGAAGAGTTACTTCCCTGATTGCTGAGTTTAGGGAGAATGAATGAAGCTCAGGTCAGCTCTTCCCCCTCTTTCTCTCTTAGATCTGCCTGCCCAAGAGAACCGTGTTTTTTGTTTTTGTTTTTTTCTCTCTTCGTCCATGCTCTAAAATTCCCAGGGTCTGACCGTGGTACAGGGGAGATTATGATTTTCCAGTACTGCCTGACACTGGGTAGAGATGATTGGTTTTTGTTTTTTTGAATTCAGTATTAATCATTTCACTTGTCTGTCAGACCTAAAGGTGCATCCCCAACAGCTTTGTCAGTAATAAAGGTAATATTTTGACCTCCTTCTGCTCTACTTCTGTGGCTACCTATCACTGTGTTCCAAACTTGGGTGAGGCTACCCCCGAACCCAACAACGATTTCTCATGCTGCTATGATTGGAACGACTCATCCTGAATGTTTTCTGTATCTGTGTCATTCTACTTAAGGTTCAAAATCGTGACTTGGCTTGGATCTCATGTTCACCCCTTGGCAAAGGTGGAGGGTACCTTGATTAATGGTTCCCTCGGGACTGAAGGAACGGGAGAAGTAGTTCCCCCACATGATGACAGTTTCCAACATAAAAGGTAAGAGCCATGGGGCATGCAGAGATGACAGATGTCCACAGTAGGGAGTATTGCAAAAGTCCAGAAGCAAGGTAATGAGGGACTGGCCTATGGAGGTAGAATTAATGGGAACTGACACCAGACCAGATGGGGATAAAAATGTCCAACCTGGGTGACTGGGAGGAGGGTGATGCCATTAATATTCATCTCATTAATCTTTTAATTGATTCATCTGACATATATTTAGTGAGCATATATTATGTGCCCAACATTGTGCTCGGTGTTAGCGATCTAGCAGGGTTTTTTTTTTTTTTAATGTTTTATTTATTTCTGAGAGAGAGAGAGAGAGTGTGAGCAGGGGAGGGTCAGAGAGAGAGGGAGACACAGAATCTGAAAAAGCCTCCAGGCTCCGAGCTGGCTGTCAGCACAGAGCCCAACTCGAACCCATGAACCATGAGATCATGACCTGAGCTGAAGTCGGACGTCCAACCGACTGAGCCACCCAGGCGCCCCAGGGATCTGGCATTAAACAAGGAGGGCAGGGTATCCCCTGTCATAGAATTTGCAGTCGAGGGGGCAGGAAAGATTAGTAAGATAGCAATTTCGGTACAGAGATGAGGGCTATGCTGGGGAAGGTACAGTCTGCAATGGGAACACAATGGAGGGGCACTTAGCCCAGATTTGAAGGGAAGTGATATCTAAGAGACATGAAACCCCCAGGATGAGGAGAATTTGACTGGAGAAGAGGGAGGGGACAAAGGGAGCAGTGTGTGCCAAGGTCTGGAGGCAAAGGAGACCATGGCAAGTTGAGGAAAACTGCGGTACTCAGAGGAGGAACGCCTCTCCTAAATTGAAATCTCATTTGGCAAAGGGCTTGGGTTGGGGGTTGAGGGGAACAGCCACGTCTCCTCCTATAGTTGCTGAAAGGGCAGAATGTTGCCTGCCCTTCTGGCAACAGGAGAGTGAACACATGACCGGGCCTGCCCAGTGGGATGTCCCTGCCCAGGACTTTGACCTTTGAGGGAGAGAGGCAACCAGCAGGGGAGGGCTGTTCTTGGAGAGGATCTGGGAGTTTAGCGGCAGTGGGTGGCCAGTGGCCAGTAGTGCCTGTTCAACTAGGCTTTTCCTGCGCCATGTCTTTGCCCATGTTCTTAGCCTAAATGCTTTGGGTTCCCATCCATGTGAACTCATGAGCACCCCACATTATTTGATGTAGCCCTTCACTCTTTAGGTTAGCCACCAAACAGATGGGAGAGAGCTGAGAGGGGGTCGGCCTGCCTGGAGTTGCAACTCGAGAGGCTGGGGGAGGAAAGAAGAGGGTGGGAGGCAGGGCTTTCCCTTCTGGTAAAAAAGAGATGGCCCAGAGGGAAAGCTCCTTTCCTGCCTGCCTTTGGATGTTGAAGGAGGGTGCAGTGCTTAATCTCACAGCCATCCTGGGGTTGTGAGGGACGAGCTGAGAGGCCCAGAGAGAAGTTGACCCAGAGTCAGACATCACTGTGCCGCTAAATGAGACCACCTGGTATCACCTGCCTCTAGACTTTTTGTGGTGGGGGCCATGCTTTTTTGGGTATTCTGGTTCCTGCTGCTGAAAGGACCTCACGTGGCACTGCGAGTCATCTAAGCCCTCCCCAGTTTCTCCTCGTAAAGTGTGGAGGATGATACCTACTTCATAGGATCAGAGCGAATATCGAATTAGATAATGGTTGTAAAGTATTTAGCATAGTGCCTTGCTTATGGTAAGCACTAGTAAATGCTAACTATGATCATGTGCTATCAAAGCCATGGGGCAGATGGGTTTGTCCTAGAAAAGAATAGAGGGAAGAGAAAGAGAATAAGGACTAAATCTGGGGAACCAACATCTGGGGAAAGAGGTAGCCTGAGAAGGAGTCAGAGAGTGATTAAAGAGCTAAGAAGAAAACCTGAAGTTTCATTCTACCCATCACACTCTTTTTCATCCGGAAGATTCCTACTCGGCCCTCAAAGTCCAGTTTTAATATCCCCTTTTCTCTGAAGCTTTCCTGTGCACTCAACCCGCAGCCTCACACTCTGAGTTCTGGCTGATGTTCTGGCTCCCACAGCATACCCTTCTTTTCTTGCACTTCTCGTGATTTATTGTGATTTTCTGCTTTTATATCTGTCATCTGCCCCAGACTGTGAATGAATTTCCCTAAGAGCAGAGCCGCCTTCACTGCGTCTTCTGACCCAACCTAGCAAGGGGCCTGGCAGCCAGGGTTATAATAAAAGCTAATTTTGGTGATGGGTTATCCTGTACCAGGTGCTATGCTAAGTGCTTTACATATAGTAAATCGTTTAAATCTCATGCCAACTTCATGAGGTAAGTGCTACTATTAGCCTCAATTTACCATTGAAGAACTATCAGAAGTGAGAAGTTATTTAAACTCAGGGGGTCTGTCTCTGTAGCTTGTGTTGTTACCTACTATGACAAGTCATCCCGTCTCCAGTGGACACTGAAAAATAAATGTTTGTTGATTGAAATGATGGAAGGAGTGTTACCAAAGCCAAGGAAAGAGTTTCAGGAGTGCATTAGTCAGCTTCAGCGGAGTGATGCTGCACTGACAAATAGCCCCCAAAATCTCAGCTTGCAGAAAAAGGCACAGATCAGCTGCAGGGCAGCTATGGTTCTGCCATATATCAGGGGTACTGGCTGAAAGAAAAGGCCTGATCTAGAACATTGCTGCTCTGAGGGGAAAGAGAAAAGATAGATAGGTATGCTGGAGTGGGCTCATACTAAAGAGGGCTGATAGTACACATCTCTTTCCGACTCTATGCTCAGTGATGTCAAACTGGCAGGTTGAAATCAGTCATGATGGGAGTATTCATACTGTGGAAATCCTTTTTGACCCTTAAAGGGCCTGTTGTTAAATATTACCAGCCCAGCACTAGAAAAGAACAATGATGGTAGCCCTTAAAGCTTCTGCCCAGAAATGACCCAGGTCATGGAAACACCACAGGTCACACATACTCCTCTTTTAGTTGCCAAAGCAAGTCTCGTGGCCAAGCTGCAATCAATGGCACCAGGAATATCCTTCTCCTCCTGGGACCGGCCTAGGAGAAGGGGCAGTGAATTATTTGTGAACAATAAATAACGTAGTCCGCCTCTCTGAAGGGGTCCAAGATGAAGATTGAAAAAAGCCTCTTGGAATTGGCCTTGAGGAGTTTGTCCATGACCTTTAACAAGAGAGTAGGTTCAACTGGAGGCTGAGGTGGGGGTTGGATGGAGGAGGCGAGATCCCTCATTCCTGAAGCTGTCCAGCAGAAGGAGGGAGACAGGTGAGCTGGTAACCAGAGGGAGTAGCCAAGTGGAAGGCAAGGCACCTTCCAGAAACAGGCAGCCTGACAGCCCTTTTTAGTATTAACCCATCTATCTCTGCAACTACGTTTCTTCCACCTTCATGCAAGGGATGACACTAGGGAAGGCAAAGAATGAAAGAGAAAGAGTCCCATTTTGAGGGTTCTAAAAGTTGAGGTCCTGGCCTAAGGGGGAAAATATATATATAAATATATAAAAGAAACAGAGTCTGTGCCACACTGCTGGGAACTAGACACCTCCTCCCGGAGAGGAGAAGAGAGTCCGAGAGAAAGCCAGTTGAACTGTGCCATTGCTGGGCAGAAGCTTTAAGGGCTAACTACCACCACTGTTCTTTTCTAGGGCTGTGCTGATAAATGCTTAACAACAGCCTCTCTAGGAAGAAAAAGGATTTGCTGAACTATTATGGGTCACTGAGAAGAGGGTGGCTTGCCCCTCCTCACCCTGAGTGGCTTGGGGGCTGGCGATGAGAGGATTCCCAGGCAGGAGTGGGCAAGTCCTGGAGCAGAAGAGCATCTATCACTTTCCTGGCAGTAGGAAGGGCCCAAGAAAGAAAGCACAAGATCTCAGAGCCCCAGCCCCAGCCCACCATGCAGGGCAAGGCCAAGGACTTGAGACACCCCTGAGGGTTCCCACATGACCCCACGTGCCGCAGCAGGGCAGCAGAATGTGCTGCTGGCCATTGTGGGCTGGCGGGAGGTGGGCGCTGGTAACAGGTGGACTGGAAGAGATGGGGTTATGGGGAGCTCATCACAGGGATCTCAATGGACTGATGATTGGAAAGCAAACGGGAACACGGACATGCCACGTACCCTCTTGGGAGGGGCCTCGTGGGGCGGTCAGCTGCTGTCACTGCTGCGGCTACTAGAACAATCCCAGAGTCCCTTAGCTAAAACCAGAGCAGATTCAGAATTTGGAATTCTTTTGGGCATTAGATAAAGGTGATTCGGGCACACACAGTGTGCTATGTACATTGTTTAGTATGGTCTGGGGGCAGCCGCGTGTAATGAAATATGTGACTATTTCTGCAGCAAAATGTATGGGGCACACCAAAGCTTCTAGAATCTCCTCTTGTTTAAATCAGAATGTGTTTCAGGTCAAATTTTGCTGTGAAGTTACTTTTGATGCCAAATTTACAAAATCTTTCCTGGTTCAGTCCTGGGAGTCAGCCTGACCCCTTCCTTTCCCTCCTTGCTCTCCTCCAGATCCAAGGGGTCAGCAAATAACACCAATCCTGTCTGTCTCCTCCCTTCCATCCCTCCTGCTGCATCCTGGGTGGGGGGGCCACCTTCACCTCTCACTGGGGTTATTGCTACCACCTTCTGGCTGACCTCCTGCAGCCCCCCATTCTGCTCCACACTCCCCTCCACCCGGAGTTGTTCTAGAATGCAAACTTGGCCTGGCCTGGGTGTCCCATCAGGGTAGGGATGTGATCCACTGCGAAATAGTAGCAGATTTGAAGAATGTCAACTTTCTTTAATGGCTCCAGGTATGGAAACTTATTTTTTGAAGTCCACTAAGCAAGAAACAGTCGTATGCTCCCAGATGGAGGTACAGGTGGCTTTTGCAAATTTCTACACTGAGATGTAAGCTGCTGCTGCTTTTCTGCAAAAAGAGGTTTCTGCTGGGTGCAAGAAGCTCTCTGCCCCCACTCCCCACCCCCGATTCTCAGGAGTCTGGTTCCATCCTCGCCCCTCCTTCTCAGGCAGGAGCTGAGTATGCGCCTACCTGCTTACCAGGGACAAGTGATTTGTATAAAACACACATCCCAGAGTCAATATGGGCTTCAGTTTGCTTGAGAGTTCTCCTGCAACTCTCAAATCCAATGCTGGCCCCCAGGGAGTCTGGTTGGTCACATTCATGGCCCCGTGTCTATAGGCTACATTGGCCCTGGCTGCGAAGACCCAAAGCAGGCTGAGGTGCCTGGGTGGCGCAGTCAGTTAAGTGTCCGACTTTGGCCCAGGTCATGATCTCACGGTTCGTGGGTTCCAGCCCGGCGTTGGGCTCTGTGCTGAGAGCTCAGAGCCTCAAGCCCGCTTTAGATTCTGTGTCTCCCTCTGTCTACTTTCCTCCCCCACTCGCACCTCTGTCCCTCCTCCAAAATAAATAAAACATTAAAAAAAAAAAACTTAAAAAAGAACCAAAGCAGGCCAAGAAGCCAGTCTGTTTGTGCCCACAAGAACCGGACAAGGTCCCTGGTCTGAGAAGCAGCTCCTGATCCCAGGGGATGAATGTATAAGAGAAGAAAACAGAGAAATGGCATCTCCAGGGTTCTAGCTGCCGTGAGGCTTTAGTTTGCCCCTTGCCTATTGGTGATCAAGGTTCTCCATACTTTAATTTTATGGAGCAAGCATTTATACCAGACCCTGTGTTCAGCTCTCTACATGCACTCTCACTGGGTCATTACGATGCTCTTGCTACATTAGAACTATTATTATCTCTATTTTGTGGTTGGGAAAACTAAGTTCCAACCTGGTTAGTTGGCTTTTGTGTGAAATCATCCAGTTAGTGAGAGCTCCTATCACTTAGTGTTTTCTTTTATGATGGATTGTACTGTTTTTCACAGATAGTTGATGTCCCTCTCTATTGATATCCTTGCTCTCTTGTACTTAGGCGAGAGCATATGACTTGCTTTGGCCAAGGAGACCTGAGCAGAAGTGACATGGGTGCCATGTCCGCGTAGCAGCTTTTGAGAACCAGTACAGGATTCATGCACTCTTCTTTTCCTGCCTCTGCGGTTATGGAAGCCTGTGTTGAGCGGGAGCCTCTATTGCCCTGGGTCTCTGACCGCCTGCCTTGAGCAGAGACCACTAGTTGATTCAAATGAGCATTTGTTATAGGCAAGGGACTTATTTTGCTGTTTTAAGCTACTAAGATGTTCCTGATTATTTCTTCCTGTATCAAAACCGAAGCCAATCTTCACCGATCTCTCCCTCATTTGGGGTCAGAATAAAGAGGCTGGACCGGAGACTCCTGCCATGTGGGCCAAGACCCACTTCCTATAAGCTTTGAGTTCCAGTCACGTACACAGACCAATCCCCTCCCTCCTGCCAGAGTGCACCCCTTCTTCCGGGGCACCACAATCCCCCGGGAACGGGCGCCCACCTCCCGATGTCTGTACCACTCTTCCTGCTCTTTTGCCATTCAAACCGCAACACCAAGATGTGCTTTTCTAAAGAACTGGCTAAGCCCAAGCCACTTGTATGAGAAGAGCCTTTCAGCTACCGCTTTGAGTTCTCTGTGGCCAAATGCTGATTTCCATAAAGGCTACCAGTATTCCAAGAAGACGTTAGCAGCGACAACTGCACACTTTGCTGGGAAATGCTGCACCCTGGACACTCCCAGTGAGGAAACGCTTGTGGCATGAACCAGAAGTTTCAGTGGAAAATGACGATGTAAAACAGAGGGCGCTGGGTTGGCAGTGCTCCTAGAACAGCATTTATTGGTCACCCACTCTTCCTGGCAGTCAGAACTCTGTGTCAGGGGATTCAAGTGCAAGCAGAGGGTGATGATACAGCATGATAAGTGAGGCTGGCTGCCTAAGGTAGCCATTTATTCATCAGATGCATGTGTATCGAGCTCTCCTGATATGCTAGGGAACTGGGCACTAAGTGTAAACAGGGGAGGGACTATCTTTGGCCTCCTAAAGTTTGTAGCCTAACAGCCCTGAGAGAAATAGACACAGAGTGCTATTAACCTAATCTGCCTCTTTAGCAGAGGCAAATAACCTAATCTGGGGGGTGGGGTGTTCTAGGGTAACTTTCTTTTTATTTTATTTTATTTTATTTTTTTTTATTTCTGAGAGAGAGAGACAGCGTGAACAGGGGAGGGTCAGAGAGAGAAGGAGTCACAGACTGAAACAGGCTCTGGGCTCTGAGCTGGCAGTCAGCACGGAGCCCGACGCGGGGCTCGAACCCACGAACCGTGAGATCATGACCTAAGCGAAAGTCGGACGCTTAACCGACTAAGCCACCCAGGCGCCCCTAGGGTAACTTTCTGAAGGACATGTCTCCAGAAGAAAAGTCCCGAAGGATGGGCAGGAAGGAGGCAGCAATAAGGGGGAAGGGCATTCCAGGCAGAGGGAACAGTTGAAGCGAAGGTCTGGAAGAATGAATCAGCTTCACGCATTTGCTAAGTGCAAGTAGCTGGGTATGACTAAAGCCCAGAGTTTAGACTAAAGATAGATAACAGATCCAGTAAGAGACTCCGCTGACAGGGGCCACATCTCTAAGGGTCCTGGGTGCTGGGTTTAGGTGCTTGGAGCTTGGGCTTAACCTGAAGACAGTGGGAGCCACTGGCGGAGTTTTGAGCTGGAGTCTTTATTAGTTAGGAAACAGACTCGGTGGCTCCAACAAAGATCCAAAACTAACAATGGCTTAAACAAGATAGAAGTTTACTTCCTGCTTCTGCAGAAACCCAGAAGTGGGCAGGACACAGGGACCACAGAGTTCTGGCTGCCAGGCATAATAGGTGCTCAATAAGTGTTGTTCTAGGAGCACTTCCAACCCAGCGCCCTCTGTTTTGCATCATCACTTTCCATTGAAACTTCTGGTTCATTCCACAGTGATGAGGGACCGTGATTCCTTCTGCTTTGTTGCTTTGACATCTTCAACATAGGGTTTCTGTCTCGTGGCCCAAGAAGGCAGCTCTGGCTCCTACCCTCACTTCTGTATTTCAGCCAGCAGGAAGAAGAAAAAGGGACGTGGAAGCTGTATCCCTTCCCTTTTTTTTTTTAATGTTTTATTTATTTCTAGGAGAGAGAGAGAGAGACAGCGTGAACAGGGGAGGGGCAGAGAGAGAGGGAGTCACAGACTGAAACAGGCTCCAGGCTCTGAGCTGGCAGTCAGCACAGAGCCCGACGCGGGGCCCGAACCCATGAACCAAGAGATCATGACCTAAGTGAAAGTTGGACGCTTAACCGACTAAGCCACCCAGGCACCCCAGTATCCCTTCCCTTTAAAGGCATAACCCAGGACTTGCACACATCACTTTCATTCATATTGTACTCCCTAGAATTCAGTCATATGGCCGCTGCCGGCAGACAGGGTGCTGGGAAATGTAGTTTCTCTTCTGGGCAGACATGTATTTAATTAAAAGGCAGAGGGAGACACCTGGGTGGCTCAGTTGGTTAAGCGTCCGACTTCAGCTCAGGTCATGATTTCACGGTTCGTGGGTTCGAGCCCCACGTCTGGCTCTGTGCTGACAGCTCAGAGCCTGGAGCCTGCTTCAGATTCTGTGTCTCCCTCTCTCTCTGACCCTCCCCTTCTCACACTGTCTCTCTCTCTCTCAGAAATAAATAAAAAACATTAAGAATTTTTTTTTTTTTTTAAAAGGCAGAGGCTCTGTTACTAAGGAAGGATGGATGCTGGGAAATGAGCTGTCTCCGACAAGAAGCGACAATCCTATTTGCCTTTTGGAAAGATCTCTCTTCGAATGGGTGGAGAAAGGACTGGATGGTAAGAGATCAGAGCCAGGGAAAGAATCCAAATGAGAGTTACTGAGGCCTGAACCAAGGTAGAGACATCTGGGGTGGAGGAAGTGGACAGAGGCTTAGGAGAGAGTTGGAAGTTGATTGGACCAGGACATCGTGACCAACTGACTGTACTTCTAATTTACTGTACTTACCAAAGCTCTGTGCCCAGTGTATAATAAGTGCTTACAAACGAGTATGAGGTGAGGGCAGGGGCCAAGGACGACAATAAATAATGGCTCCTGGAACTAGCTTGATTTAGGAATATAAGCATTTAAAGGTAAATATAAAATATTTTTTAAAATAAAAATGACTCCTATCAACTGGTCCCCTAGCTGGTTCCAAAACTTTCAGTCAGTTTTAATTATTAATGCAGTCTCGTATTTTGGGCATTAACTCTGTCTTTATTGCCTCCCTTCCTTCCTCTTCCTTCTTCTCTTCCTCTTCCTCCTTCTCTCTCGTTTTTCTTCCTTTCTTTATCTTTCTTTGTCTTTTTATTTTCTTTTTCTTTTTTTAAAAGTTTATTTTATTTATTTTGAGAGAGAGAATAAGAGCTCAAGAGGGAGAGGGGCAGAGAGAGAGGGAGAGAGAGAGAGAGAGAGAGAGAGAGAATAACAAGCAGGCACCTTGCTGTCAGTGTCGAATCCAGTGCGGGGCTCAATCCCATGAACCGTGAGATCATGACCTGAGCCAAAACCAAGTTTCGGACACTGAACCAACTGAGCCACCCAGGCACCACTGTCTTTCTATTTTCGAGTGATAATCTTGTACTGGACTCCAAGGCCCAGTAGGCAGGGCTTGTAGTGGGGGAGGAGGTGGACACGGTCTGCCCTCCCCTCCCTGCTCTCTGGAGGGAAGGAACAAGAAGGAAAACAGGTCCTGCTTCCTCAGGTGTCCCCTGCTGGCCCCTGGCTGGCCCCTTCTTCACTGCTTATAAGGTGGCTGAGTTCTGGTCGTCAAGTAGCTCAGCTCATTGTCTGTAGTCCGGTAGCGTGGGGCTGGGGGCTACCCAGGCCTCCTGAAGAAGGACTCTGTGCACAAGAGCTCTCTTCTGCGGGTGGCCTCTGACTCACCTCTTGGCCTCCAGCAAGCCTGTTGTCCTCGCCACATCTACCTTTTGAAGGCCCAGTCCCAGGGCCTATGAACATGGGCAGAACCTGTCTTTCTTCTTCTCACCCACTGGCCACCCAGTCATACCCTTGGCCTTCTATCTCCAGTGCCCTTTCCCCTACGTCCCCTGCACCAGGGCAGAAGTGCCGTGGCTCAGCTGACATCCACGTGAATGAGAAGTCAGTCCCCTTTAGTGACACCTCAAACCCAACAAATAATTCTCTTGGCTCTGCTTTAGATCTGGTGCTGTGTAATAGACCACCCCAACCTTCATGGCATAAACAACCATCATTTTTTCATCCTCATGGATTCTGTGGGTCAGGAACTTGACAGGGCACAGGGGGGATGGTCGGACTCCGTTTGTGGTAGGCAGTCTCCAAGATGGTTCCCAATGACCTCTGTCTCCCAGTATTCATGCCCTCGTGTGTCAGTCTACTCCCACTTTGTATCAGGGTGGGTCTGTGTGGCCAATAGAATATGGCAGAAGTGATAGTATGTCACTTTTGAGTTTAGGTTATAAAAGATATTGTGGTTTCTGCCTCTTTGTCCTTTGGATCATTCTGGAGGAAGCCGGCGGCCATGTTGTTAGGGTATTCATACATGGAGATGCCCATGGAGAGGAACTGAGGCCTTCTGCCAGTGGCCATGTGAGTGAGCTTAGAAGTGGATCCTCTGGCCCTGGAGAAAGTCTAAGATGACTGCAACCTTGGCCAATAGGTAGTACCTGTAACTTCATGAGACACTGAGTCAGAGCCATCCAGATATGCTGCTCTTGGATTCCTGACCATCAGAACTGTGTCAGCTGAAAACTGTTCGTTGTTTGAAGCTGTTACGTTTTGGGGGAATTTGCTATGTGGCAATAGATAACTGATACACTGCTCCACGATGTCCCTGCCCTTAGCTGAGAAGACTCAAAATGGCTGGGGGCTGGGATCACCTGGAGGTTGCTTCGTTCAGGTGGCTGGTACCTTAGCTGGGATGACTTGAAGGCCCCCTCAACGGGACAGCCCCGGGCTCCAGAGCTTTAGTGGGGTGAGAGCCTGCCTGAGGAGGAAACCAATCCAGAGGAAGGCAGCGCTCAGACCCAAAGCAAAGTCTGTGTCTGAACTTGAACCCTCCAGTGGCTTCATTACAAAAATTCCCATTTTGCTTGAGCTAGTGTGAGTGTTGGGAGTGTCTTACTCGCAACAAAAATGTGTTGACTGATCCAAAGCGTCCGGGACAGCATCTCTGAGGAAGAGCATCTCTGAGGAAGAGCCATCTCTGAGGAAAGGAAGTTTAAGCAGAGACCTGAGAGATGAGCAGCGGGGCAGGTGATGGAGAAAATGCTCCAGGCAAAGGGCCCCAGGGAAGGAAAAGGCGTGGTGGGTTGGAGGAGCTAGAGGATGGGGGGCCTGGTGGTGGCAGGGAGGGGGAGGAGCTGGGCAGAGAGGAGGCTGGACCTGGGTCCCTGGGGATGGGCCTCACAGGCAGGATCTGGGACTTGATCCCCAGAGCAAAGGGAAGTCTTGCAGCCTTTGAAACAGGGATTGACTTAATTTGTATTTTGACATTATTTGCATTTTAATTACACTCTGGGGGCTGTGTGGGGACTAGATTAACAGGAGGTTAGGAGTAGCACAGGGGGATTACTTAGAAAATTATTGCAGACCTCCAGGCTGGAGATGACAAGAACGACTCAGACAATCCTGGCATTGGATGGTTTTGGGGCAGCCAGTCTCCCACAACGGCCCCCCAATGAACCAACTGAACCTGGGACAGCGCCATAACCCACTTTAACCAATAGAATGTAGAGGAAATGACTCTGTACCTTTCCAGGGTGGAAGGTCTGGTGTCCATGTCATTGAGGACTCTGCTCTGTGGCCTCTGTGAAGGGGCCTGTGCAAAGGGCCCAGAGCCTCTCCCCAGACATGAGGTGTGGCTAGAAGCTTCAGAGAGGAAAGCGCTCTCTGGCTCCCTGTGGAGTGGGTTCCACCGACCCTGGGTCTGACCTGTCACCCGAGCACAGTCTCTGTGTCTCTAATTTGTGCGTTAACTGGAGGCCTAAGGATTCAGGGATGTTTAGTCAGCGGTGGGGGAGGGGAGCAGAGAGCCCCGGGGTACAGACATGGCTGCCTGGCTCCACTCTTCCCGGGGGTGAGTGAGCAGTTTCCCGCAAGAGAACATGACTATACAGTGGCTTAAAATTTAAGCTTGGGTGAGGCTTGCATGACTCAGTGCTCTGCACACGGGCCTCAGTCCCAATTTCTCTGGGAATGGAATGGAATGGGATGGAATGGAATAGAATGGGATGGAATGGAATAGAATGGGATGGAATGGGATGGAATGGAATAGAATGGGATGGGATGGGATGGAATGGAATAGAATGGGATGGGATGGGATGGGATGGGATGGAATTTTACCATCCACTCCCTTACACTGGGCAGACTCTCCCTGGCCCCTGGTGGGTGCTCCTCAGCTCAGGTCCCCAAACAAACCTCCCTGGGGGGCTGCTTCTTCCACCCTGCCCCAGCAATACCTTCGGACACATTTCTGGATTTTCTCCTCTGGTCTCTTACATCTTTGGTTCAGGGTAATAATACTAATGGCCACTACTTAAAATGCATTTGTTAATGTATGTGCCAGGCACTTGGCAAAAGCTTTTACATACCCATGAATTCCTTACACCAATTCTAGGAAGTAGACATTCTTATGTCCATTTTACAGATGAACAAAGCAGGGTTCATACAGGATAAGTAAGTTTGCCGAGGTCACACAGCCAGGAGATGGACTGAAGCTTACATACCCCTGAAGTGTGTTCTCTTGCTATTTAGAAACAGTACAGCATTCAGCCCAGGTTGGTTTTTGGCCCAACCTATCTCTTGGGGACGAGAACCTTCTTTCAAGAGGATACAGCTTCTACCTCTTTGCCTGTTGTGTTTCAAGTTCATTTCGGCAAGGGTTCTCAAAGTGTGGTTCCTGGGCCAGCAGCCTCAACGTCACCTGGGAACTTGTCAGAAATGCGTATCCTGGAGCCCACCCCAGACTTGCTGAATCCGGGGTGAGGCCCAGAACGAGGTCTGTGTTAACAAGGGCTCCAGGTGATTTCGGTGCGTGCCCACCCGAGAACCCCCGGAGAATGCAGGGGAGACAACAGACTTTTTTGTTCCCGTGCCTGGGGCTGGCAGCTGGAGACAGGGAGAATTTTCAGCTGAGTATTTTTTATTTGGTTGCCATTGTTTTCTTGTCACATTTGTCAGAAACAACTCAGGTCTGGCACGAGAGAAAGTGTGTGACTTCTTTAATTGCTGCCACTATTATGATTTTTTTTTTTCACATTTGTGTTCAGCCTAAAAAAGAGTGAAAATAAAGAGACCCAAACTGCCAAATTCAGCGTCTTAGCATCTTGTCTGTCCAGGGCAGGGGTGTGACTGTAATCCCATATGCAGTCAACGCACTTGAACTCTGCCTCCTGGGTGCTTCATCCTGGGCCTCTGTCCTGCCTGTCTTTGTGTCAGGGGACACAGACACCTCACTGATACCTAGAATTCCGGGTTCCGGGGTTGGGGTCTGTGGTCTGCTCCACCATCTCAAATCCCTGACCAGCATACAGCCTTGAGGGTGAGTCCGGGTTCTGCCTTGTGCCAGCTGTGTGCTCTTGGGGAAATCACTTGGCCTCTCTGGGCCTCAGGTTCCTCCATCGTGAAATGAGAGTAATAATTCTCACTCCTCAGGCTTATTTCCAAGATGGAGGAAATATATGTAGCATGGCGGCACCACACACTTGCTGTGTGACCTTGAGCAGGTTAACCTCTTCTGCTTGTTTTCTCTCCTGTAATACCAACAGCATACGCCTCATAGGCTGTGAGGTTAGAGGTTATAACCATCTTACAAGGTCGGGTATTCTACAATGTTAACTATTATTATTTAAAACATTTTTTTAAAGGTTTATTTATTTTTGAGAGGGAGAGACACACACAGGGCACAAGCAGGGGAGGGGCAGAGAGAGAGAGAGAGAGACAATTTGAAGCAGGCTCCAGGCTCTGAGCTGTCAGCACCTCAGAACCGTGAGATCAAGACCTGAGCTGAAGTCGGATGCTCAACCGACTGAGCCACACAGGCGCCCCAGCTATTGTTATTATTGAGCACATAAAACAGTATCTGGAGCCTAGAAGATGCTCAGTGAATGGTGGCTACTGTTATTGTCAGTTTCCATCCTTAACCTGAAGACAGCGCTGACCTTACAATGCCTGAGGCTGCTTCCCCTTCCGATTTCTGATTGCTTTGGAGATTCCATCTCACTGATGCCTTCCCGGAGTTTGCACTTGGTGCCCTTTCTGCCAATTCATCTTGTGTCTGACTCTGAGTTTCAGCATCTCTCGGGTCTCCTGTTTGTTCCTGGCCTGGCCTTAGAATTCTTTGTTCTGGTTTCACACCTCATTCCCAGGGTCCCTTTCATCGGCCTAAAGTTTGCCAGACCAGAGTTAAATCCCAGCTCTGTTACTCACTAGCAGTGTAACCTTAGACAAATGATTTAACCCCAATTTTCTCATCTGTAACATGGGGCTCATAGTGTGTATCTTGCAGGGCTGTCTAAGGATTAAATGCGATCCTTGTAAACACTCAGCACGGCTGGTGCCTTTCACATATCAGGTGCTCCCCAGTGTTTATTTACTTCTTTGTCAGCTTCTCCCTGTGGTTCAAATCCCATAATCACTCTGAACTGGTATACTGGTCTGTAAAAAGGGGAAAGTAATGTTTCCAGCCTCCATGTGATATCTAGGTTGTCTTTCTTCTTTTAAAAAAATTAAATTTTTTTATACTTTATTTTTATTTTTGAGACAGAGAAAGACAGAGCACGAGTGGGGGAGGGGCAGAGAAAGAGGGAGACACGAAATCTGAAACAGGCTTCAGGCTCTGAGCTGTCAGCACAGAGCCCGATGCGGGGCTTTAACCCACAAACCTTGAGATCATGACCTGGGCCGAAGTCCGACGCTTAACTGACTGAGCCACCCTGGCGGCCCCCCAAGATATTTAGGGGTGCCTGGGTGGCTCAGTTGGTCAAACGTCTGACTCTTGGTTTTGGCTCAGGTCATGATCTCATGGTTCGTGAGTTCAAGTACCGCATCAGGCTCTGCACTGACAGCATGGAGCCTGCCTGGCATTCTCTCTTTCCCTCTCTCTCTCTCTGCCCTGCCTCTGCTCTCTCTCTCAAAATAAATAAACCTAAAAAATTTTTAAACAAATTTAAAAATTTTTTAATGTTTATTTTTGAGAGAGAGAGAGAAAAAAATGAGTGGGGTGGGGCAGAGAAAGAGAAAGACAGAGGATCTGAAGTGGGCTTGGCACTGACAGCAGAGAGCCTGATGCAGGACTTGAACTCACGAACTGTGAGATCATGACCTGAACTGAAGTGGAACACTCAACTGACTAAGACGCCCAGGCACACCTCTAGTATTTTTTTGTTGTTGTTTGTTTATTTTGAGAGAGAGAGAGAGAATGGGAGGGGCAGACAGAGGGGAAGAGAGAATCCCAAGCAGGCTCTGACAGTCAACGCAGGGCACAATCTTGTGAACTGTGAGATCATGACCTGTGCTGAAATCAAGAATCAGATGCTTAACCAACTGAGCCACCCAGGTGCCCTCTTCTTTAGTACAGTAAAACCTTGATTTGAGAGCATAATTCGTTCTGGAAACATGCTTGTACTCCAAAGCACTGGTACATCAAAGTGAATTTCCCCATAAGAAATAATGGATGATTCGTTCCACAACCCAAAAATATTCACACAAAAGTGATTACAATACTGTAATATAACACAAAATAATAAAGAAAACACAAAATATAAAGAAAAATAAATTAACTTGCACTTATCTTTGAAAACCTTTGTGGCTTGGACGAGGGAGAAAAGCGAGAGGAGGGCTATTGTGCAGGGCAATTTTTACTATTACTAACGGAATCACTGCTATTTATTGGCTCAAAGGAATCTTTTTCTTTTTGTGCAACTTTAAGAAGGAATCTATTCAATGACACTTGCCTTTGCCTCCTTTTGAGGAGTTTGTGGAAATGTGACATTGCATTGTTGTTAAACAGATTCATTGCTCACACCGCTCCAGCCTCATTCGGGTGGTGCTGTTCTACAAAATTTTGCAGTTTCTCACGTTTTATGTGTCTCTCTAATCTCATTTGAAGTGAGGGGTTCCTCTGCCTTTCGATCCTCCGTAACCTCTTGCTGTTGCACGCGATGCGGATCCATCAGCTTGTGGATGGTCTGCTCCTGGCCATGTTCCTCCACCAGCTCCTGAATGTTGTCTTTATTCACCTCCAGCCCCGTGCCCTGCCCCAAGGACACAAGTTCATCTACAGCTGGTAGCTCCTGTTCATGAGCGAGCCCCTCTAAGTCAATCAGGCCACAGTTTCCTCCAAGCAGAATTGAGGGTTCTCTTGGTGACCCCATCCCAGGCTTTATTGATGATCTTGAGGCAATTCATGATATGGAAATTATTTTTCCGAAACTCTCAGAAGGTAAGTTTCGTTCCTTCGGTCACCTTGAAGCATCGCTGAAATAGTGCTTTGGTGTAAAGCTTTCTAACGTTCAAAATGACTCGCAGATCCATGGGCTGGAGGACTGGAGTGGTGTTGGGAGAAAGGAACTTGACCTTAATGAACTTGAGTTCCTCCAATTAGTTGTCCTCAAAGCCTGGAGGATAAGCAGGAGTATTATCCATAACCAGCAAGGCTTGGGGTGGCAGATTCTTTTCCTTTTTAAAAAAATTTTTTATTTATTTCTGAGAGAGAGAGAGACAGCGTTAGCAGGGGAGGGTCAGAGAGGGAAACACAGAATCCAAAACAGGTTCCAGGCTCTGAGCTAGCTGTCAGCACAGAGCCCGACGTGGGGCCTGAACCCACGAACCATGAGATCATGACCTGAGCCGAAGTCGGACGCCCAACTGACTGAGCCACCCAGGCGCCCCTAGTAGATTCTTTCCTAAAAGCTGTTTCTTCACTGGAGGAACAAGGACCTCCTTGATCCACTCAACAAACAAGATACAAGTGACCCATGCCCAGCTCTTGGGCCTCCACGTGATGTTTAACTGGCTCTTCTGCACCTTGCATTTCTTGAAGGCTCGTGGATTCTTGGAATGATACATGAGCAGGGGCTCGACTTTAAAATCCCTGGTTGCATTGGCACAAAACAAGAGGGTGAGATGGTCCTTCATGGGCTTGTGACGAGGCATTACATTCTCTTCTTCTGTAATGTAGGTCCTGTCTGGCATCTTTTTCCAAAAAAGTCCTGTCTCACTGCAGTTAAAGACTCGTTCTGGCAGCTAGCAGTTGGAAACCATGAGCTTCTGGAACTTGGTAGCGAACACCTCAGCTGCCTTAGCGTCAGAACTCACAGCCTTTCCGTGCCTCACAGCGCTATGGATGCTACTTCTCCTCTTAAAGTTATCAAGCCACCCCCTGATTGTCTTGAAGCTTTCTTCCTTTTCTGTTGATGTATCTGGCAGTTTACTTACCAGGTTGATGTACAAGGCCTTTGCCTTCTCGCAGATAAAGTTCTAGGTCACAGTATCACCTGCTAGTTGCTTCTCGTTTGTCCAAACGAGAACACGTGGTCGTTGCTTTGATATTCTCATGACTTTTTTTGCTGCGTCTAGCCTTCTTATTTCTTCTTTAATATTGTGCAAATTGTCGACATAGACATCTTATAAAATCTTGCAATTTCAGCCACTTGCATACCTCGTTCATTCTTCTCAATGACTTCCTTCTTGAACTCCATTATAATCATCTCCTTCTTCTTACCACCTTTCTTTTCAAACTTTTTCTGCCTGGAGGCCGTTGTAAAACTCACACGGATGTTGACTACAGTACAGTATTAATAAACTCTTGTCATCTACTGTATTTAATGTAACTGGCACTAAGGCAACAGAGGAAAAGGTCTCTATCTGCAGGCAGTCTGACCTAGAATGAAGCAAAGCATTCCTAAGCTGACTCTTGGATGGAAAAGCAAAGGACTGTCCCTTGGTGCTTTGAAGTGACAAAAAATATATTAGTGCCAGTTGTGGGCACCTTCCAATGTTCTGAAAAGTCACTGATTTCTGCCAAACACCATGGCCTGAGGCCAAGCATCCAAACATAGGAGACAATCACCCACAATCCCTGAGAGAGAGAGAGAGAGAGAGAGAGAGAGAGGGAATCAATGGCTTGTGATCATGTGATGTTTGGCATCATGTACAGCTCATACTGCAAGACATCGCTTATTTATCAAGTTAAAATTTATTAGAAATGTTTCCTTGTCTTGTGGAACACTTGTAGAACAAGTTACTCACAATCCAAGGTTTTTCTGTATTTTGACCTTATTGGGGTTAGGAAGAAGCAACAATGTCCCCCAACCAGGAGCCGTGGTAAATTGGTACAGGAGCCCTCAGAAATTAACCCATGTGCAATTTGGTGATGGCTGCCTAAAGTGAGTCTTCCCGATGCCTACAATGTACAGCGCTGGTGTTTAACATAGTTAACAATCAGTACGGAGATGGGCACTGATCAGAGAGGATACCGAGCCTGAACAATCTGTCTAATCACATTGGTTACGTGTTAGTCCTGGGAACGCTCCAGCAGCCATTTTGGGCCATGAGGCTAGAAGCCAGGAGCAGAGGATGAAAGGGGAGGAGCCTAGGGTCCTGATGACTTTGTGGGGATGCCACACCAGACTTGGACTGCCCACCTCCAGGATTACACTGTAGACTTGGTAGAATAAACCTGTGTTTATGGCTTTTTGAGTTGTGACTTATTTTCCTCAGCCAAACTGAAATTTACCTGTTGTCCAATCCCATGAAACATTGGGAAGCCAGAATGAAATGAACCAGAAAGTATTTTGTAAACTCTCCAGTTCTACACACATGTCAAGCATTTTTATCACTGTGGTGTTTGTGACCATAATTATGGCTGGTTTAGGAAGGATAGGTTGGAATAGACTGACATGATCCTGGCCAGAGATCAGAGGCTCTTTGTTCTGCTTCAGCAACATGTTTTTGAGGGCTACACACAGATAACAGTGGTACGAGACTGGCAGGAGAGGGGCCACCAGCCTTTCGGTTGGATGCCAGCAGGATGCCTACGTGAGTCTCGTTGAGCTGGGGCCAAAATGCTCAGGCACTGGTTGGCTGTTAAGCATAAAGGTTAAATTAGGACGGATGGGTTTAAATCCAGGCTCCACCTTCACTTGCTATGTAACGCTGGGAAGGTTACCGAATTTCTTTGAGTTTCAGATTCCTCATCTGTAAAACGGGACCAATTATAGCCCCTATGACATAAAGTTGTTAAGGAGATTCAGTGACATCACATACCTAGTAGGGAAAAAAGATAAATCCACAGTGTATCTGTATCTAGTCCAGGTTACAGAGTTTTCTGCTCTGACTACTAACCCTTGACATATTACAAATGGACAGAGTGGATTCTGACTTGTTTCTTCTTACCTTTATTGATTGATTCAGTAAGAATATTGAATGGGCCCACCATGTGCTTACTGTGCACCAGGTGATGAAAAGAGTTAGTGAGTTGGACTTAGACGATAGCATCCAAACACAGCCAGCTGTTCTCAAAGAACAACTAAAAAAAAAGTATGGCCAAAGTTTGTTTGAGTGCCTCTCCTCTTCTCTTTTCTTGAGGTCTCTCTTTGAGGTTTCTGCCATGGCTATGTTGGTTTACCCTCTCCCAATCAGTAGATGTTTAATTCACAGTAGATGTCACTAATTCATCTTATGGTGCAAATGACTACAAATCTCTCAAACCATGGACCTGCAAATGACCCGTCCAGTAAAGCCGGCTGTCCCTGAAAGGCTGTTCCTATCCATAGAAAGCAAGGAGGTTCCAGGCAGACAGACCTAGAGAATTCACTGAGTCTGAACCCTCTCAGTGGGGTAATCAAGCCAGTTTGGTCCAAGCAGGATGACCCAACCAAAGAAGTCATGCAGTCAGGCTGAGTGGGGAGCAGAAAATGGCTCTTCCATAGGCCATAGCACACATGGTGTGCTAAGCACTTTCTGATTAGGTTGTGCAGGATGCCCTGATATTGAGGCAAGACAAACACATTAGACCAAGAGCCCTTTGGCCCCACTGATTTGAAATGCTGCCCTCATTATATATCAAATCCTCCAATACGCATGAGGCTGTTCTGTTCTACTGTTCTACTGCTATCTCTTCCTACAGAGCACCATGATGTTTTAAAGACTATAGCTTTATAACATATTTTGATATCTGATAGAGGAAGTCCTTTTTTCCCCCCCAAGAATGTCTTGGCTGTTTTTATACGATCACTGTTTCAGATGAACTTTTAACTTCTTTTTTTAAGTAGGCTCGGTGCCCAACATGGAGCTTGAACTCACGACCCTGAGATTAAGAGTCACATGCTCTACCGACTGAGCCAGCCAGGCACCCCTCATATGAACTTTTGAATTAGCTTTTGAGTAACACCGATATGGAAACTTCTTCAGCTGTCTTGTTTATACCAGTCACGGGGCACTCTGAGAAGTCAGGCACTCAATTCCTGCCCTTGGGAGCTCACAAAATAGCTGAGAAGTGTAACCAAGCGAGAAGTGTAGAACAACAACCGGATCTCGTGTTCTGGGTAACAAGAGCCATGTGAGTGAGGGGTCCACACAGATGTAACTGCTCTGAGTTCCATTGTCCCTGCATGCTAGGAAAGTCATGGGAGGCTCGACAGGGAAGGTGACATTATAGCGTACTTTGATAGGTGAGCAGGAGTTTGTCAGGTATAGGAGAAGAGAAATGCTTTGAGTTGAGAAATTCAGAGAATGCTTCTTGGAGGAGACATTTCACTTGAGAGGTGAGTAGGCATTTGCCCGGTTCAGAAGGTGAGATGAAGGGAGTCATTGCTCCGAGCTGGGAGGGTCCCAAGGAGGCTCTCTGAAGACATTTTAGCTGGGTTTTGAGTTGGAGGAACAAAGAAGATGCTGGAAGAGGTTAATTAAATAAAAAGGATTTTATTAGAAAAGGAGATGACAAGGAGATGACATTTGACCTGGGCGTTGAGGGTTAAGCGAGCAGATCACCAGAGGAGGAGAGAGTGGAGGTAGACACAGAAAAGATTTCCCGGAGCAAATAGGAAACCTCCTGGCTTCCTGACCCCTGCTAACATCCAAGATCCAGGATCTAAGCGTCCCACCGCGTAGGCGCTAGGGATTCTCAAGTGGCCGCCCTGCTGTTCCCATTTCCCAGTGTGGGGCAGCCGGGAGCATTGAAGCTTACTCAGGTTTGCGGAGCAGGGTGGCAGAGCTCAATGCTTTTTGTCGGAATCGACCAATGGGATGGCGGCACCCGGTTGCCAGGGCTACGGAGGGGGCCGGGCCGGGCGGGGCCTGAGCCCTCAGGGGCGGGGCATGGGCGGGGCTTATATAAGCGGACGGCAGCCTGAAGGCGGGGCGTGGGGTCGGTGGCTGCTGGGCGGGCGGGGCGCAGGCCGCGGGGCCCGAGCCGGGGGGAGCGGGCGAGCGGAGGCGCCGAGGATCCGATTCACTCGCTGGGGAGACCTATGGGCCGAAGCCGTGTAAATGCGTTTTAAGGCGAGTGCGGGGAGTGGCTCGGGGAGCCTCCGGGAGCGGGCGCCCTCGGCTCCAGTGCTGACCTGCCCCCGGCCCCCTTGCCTCCTCTCAGCAGGGGCCTCGGCTCCGCAACTGCCACTCCTCCTCGGGGTGTTGCACAAGTTTCGAGGTCACCGGCGACCCCCCCTAGCAGCACGCCTGGCTCTGGCCCCCGCGAAGGAGGACGGGGCTTGGTAAGGGGGTGTGGGGGGGCGGGTCCTCGGCCCTGCATGCGGGAGGGCTCACCTGGACAGAACCTCAGCCTTAGGGTTCCCGCCCGGGAGCCCGCAACCCCTACACACCATGTGGCCCCATGCACGCTTGGTTAGAATCCTAGCACGTCAGGACCAGCCTGGCCCTCCATTTACAAACGGTGAAACTGAGGCTACCAGAGGAGACAGGGAGTAGCCAGTGTCACGCAGCGGAGGGAGGACTCGAATCTAAGCTCTTGCTCTTGGGCTGAGACTCCTTGGTGGGGCCACGCCCAGCCTCTTTATTTGGGCGTGGTCAAGACTGAGGGTCCCCTGAAAACTTCCCCACTGGAGCTTCCTGGCTTGCCAGTTCCCTGTCCTTCTTTCCCCTTTTGCTAAAACCTGAATTTCACTACTGGAAAGGACCTCCAAAATAATCCATCCATATAACAGATTGGAAAACTGAGGTTCGGAGAGGCAGTGAGTGACATCTAGGCATGTAATGCATTGTCTCAGGCCAGGATTCCTGATCGTCCCCACACTTCCCAGTGAACCTAAGCTCCCCAGGCATGTGGGTGTGACAGGACTGAGCCCCGGGCTTGGGGAGGTCAGGGAGGGCAGTGGAGAGCAGTGGAGGGCAGCCCCCTCCAGCGGCTCCCTCACTCCGCACCTCCCCTCCCTGCAGTGTGTTGCATACTTTCTAAGGCGGCGGGGCGGCGGCTCCATCCAGCCCATCGGCTCCTCCTCCTCGGCATGGCTGGCTACTTGAGCGAAACGGACTTTGTGATGGTGGAGGAGGGCTTCAGCACCCGAGACCTGTTGGAGGAGCTCACGCTGGGGGCCTCACAGGCCACCGCGGTGAGCCGCTGGGAGTGGGGGTGGGTCCCCTGTTCCCTGTGCAGGCCCAGCGCATTCTCCCCAAGGACTCCTCTGGCCTTCGTCTTCCTTCACTAATTTGGTGCCCAGTCCCGGCTCTTGGCCAGACACGGGCTCATTGCATCCCCATTTCCTTGTCCTTGTCCCCAAACTTTGCCCTTCCTGCCTGCCCTGCCCTGATGAACAGCACCCCACCCTCTAGGTCAGAAACCTGGGAACCCTGTTTCCCCCGCACCCCCTGCTTTGGGGCATCACCAAGCTCTGACCACGACTTGCCAGTGTGGTCTTCTGGGGCCCTGGCTTTGTAGATCAGGCCTCATCTCTCTAGAGTCTCTCTCACCTCCTCCCTGCCTCCTCCCGCCCGCTCCTACTATATCACAGCCACGCTCAAACTCAGAACTGTGTGACGGTTCTCCACTGCCTGCCGGGTCAAGCCAGAGCTCTGTCTTCACAGTCCTCTCCCAGCTTCCCCACCGCCTCTCCAGCTCCATCACAGCCCGACCACTACTGGTATTTCCCAGTGATGCCATGTGCTGTTACCACCCCATTTCCCCGGCCTGTTCCCTCCGCCTGGAATGCCCTTCTGCTGGCCTCTCTCGCTCTTACCTGCTTCTCTCCTTCCTCATTACTCATCAGGGTTACTTTTTCCTAATCTCCCAGGCGGATTGTTTTAATGTCCTTTTCTCCGTGGCCTCCACTGCATTCTGTAGGAACTCCCGTCGAGTTTATTGAACGGGCTCGTAATTTCTTAAAGGGTTTTTCTGTGCTCTTCAAGACCCAAGCCCCATCTGGTCATCTCTGTCCCTTAGCATAATGTCAGACACCAAATGGGCTTGAGTAAAAAAGTGTTGCATAAAAGGGAAACTGAGTCCCGGTGAGGGTTTAAGTGATGCTGTCTCACCCATAGCCTCATCCACGGTGAGCCCTCAGCAAATCTGATGACCAGCTCACAGGCATGGGGCGCAGTGCAGTGGGATTAGCTCAAGGCGTCAGCGACCACCTATTTGTGGAAGACAGTGGGCTGCAGGCCATAGCTCTGGCCCACAGGGATGCATCGGATGAATTCGCACACAGTTCTGATACTTTGGGAGTGTGCGCTAAATGCAACGAGAGCATGAAAGGCAGAGTTGCTTTATTGGTTCAGAGGAGGCGGCATTTGAGCTAAAACTTGGAGACCTTTTTGGAGAAAGGGTCTTCTGCGTGAAGGGCATGGTGGGAACAAGAGCTTGGAGGTGGGAAAGACACTCCAGCGTGGAGCTGTAGCTAGGGGAGGGGTCAGAGCCAGATCACAATCCCCGTCCCCCCTCGAATGCAGGCTGAGGAGGCTGCCTTCTGTGCAGAGACTTTTAGAGGCGGCCTCAGGGTGAATACCTGGGAGCATTGTAGATGGGCCACACCGGGAAGGGGCTGAGCGCGGCCTCACGTTCACCCTTCTCATGCAGGGTGATGTTGCTGCCTTCTTCGTGGCTGACCTGGGTGCTGTCATGAGGAAGCACTTCTGCTTCCTGAAGTGCCTGCCGCGAGTCCGGCCCTTTTACACTGTCAAGTGCAACAGCAGCCCAGGTGTGCTGAAGGTCCTGGCTGAGCTTGGGCTGGGCTTCAGCTGTGCCAACAAGGTGAGCCTGTGGCCCCCTCACTGGCACCTGCCCCTCGCTGCCTGCTCAGCACACACATGGCTGGGCTGCTGCGGGTGGGCCCCCCGGGGAAGCAGGGGTCCCCTCTGGGAAGGGCCGCCCACTTGGGAGGTGGTTCAAGGGATCAGGGAGGGAAAAGCAGGCATGGAAGTTCTAAATTGGAACCTTGTGTGCCTCTGGGTAGGTGGGTCTCCTTTTTAAAGGAGATTTTCAAGCTTCTTGGCATAGAGTTATTCATGGTATTCTTTCAATTAAAGGGAAACAAAACGAAAACACCTTTTTATCATGGTTTTCTTTTCCTTTTAATAAGTCTTATTAACGTGTGACAGTACATTTTCTCAACTAGTCCTTCGAGAATTCTGTTGTGTTGCCAATTTTGCTGCCTTTCTCATTCGATTAATGCTGTTGTCTTAATCGCCTCTTGCTGTGTCTGGATTTACTTTGCTCATTTACTATTGTCGTTGAACTACAATGTGCTAGTCAATGTGTAAGTAGGGCTGACACTACAGTGTTGAGCAGGGCAGGCTCCTTTGTCCCAGAGTTGAACGCTTAGCTCATCTATTTTCATCCTGTTCTTAGTTGATAAAAGCCTTTTTTTAATTTAAAAAAATTTTTAATGTTTATTTATTTTTGAAAGAGAGACAGAGCACGAGTCAGGGAGGGGCAGCGAAAGATGGAGATAGAATCCAAAGCAGACTCCAGGCTCTGAGCAGTCAGCACAGACCCCGACGCGGGGCCTAAACCCCGCGTGAACTGTGAGACCATGACCTGAGCCAGAATCAGAGGCTTAACTGACTGAGCCACCCAGGCGCCCCTTTATAAAAGCCTTTAAGCTATAAAATTTTCTTCAGAGTATAACTATGGACATATTTATTCATTTAGCAAACCTTTTTTGATCACCGACTGTGGGGCTAAGTACCATCCAGGTGGGGATTTAGTGAATGAATGAAATAAAACAAAAAAGGCCCTTCTTTCATGGAACTTGCTTTCTAAAAAAGCAAGCTAAATCAGGAAAATCGATATTATTTTATAAGATGGTCAAAGCTATGGAGAAAATTCAGGTGGGGAAGGGAAGTAGAAAATGTTGGGAGGAAGGATTATACTTTTATACAGTTTGGCCAGGGAAGGCTTCACTGAAATTTGAATACAGACCTGAAGGAAGCAAAGGATCAAGCCAGGTGGATAACTAGGGAAAGAACATTCCAGGCAGAGGAAACAGCAAGTGCAAAGGCCCTGAGATGAGAGCAAACCTGATGGGTGTTGTGTTGTGATGTTGTCATTACTGTTATTATTATTTTTTAAATTTTAAATGTTTATTTATTTATTTTGAGGGTGAGGGAAGAGGAACGGAGAGAGGGGAGAGAGAGAACCCCAAGCAGGCTCTGCACGGAGCCTGATGCAGGGCTCGAACTCACACACCGCAAGATCATGACCTGAGCTGAAATCAAGAGTCAGACGCTTAACTGACTAAGCCACCCAGATGCCCCATTACTGTTATTTTTTTAAAATAGTTGGTAATGATTGTTTTTAGGGGAACTCCTTTTAAATCCTTGTCAGCAATAAGGCTGAGTGTTTTGAGGAGGATTTTATATCCTGCGACTTTGCTGAATTCATGGATCAGTTCTAGCAGTTTTTTGGTGGAATCTTTTGGGTTTTCCATCTACAGTATCATGTCATCTGTGAAGAGTGAACGTTTGACCTCCTCCTGGCCGGTTTGGATGCCTTTTGTTTCTTGGTATTGTCTGATTGCTGAGGCTAAGACTTCCAATACTATGTTTAGTTACAGTGGTGAGAGTGGACATCCCTGTCTTGTTCCTGACCTTAGGGGGAAGCTCTCAGTTTTTCCCCATTGAGGATGATATTAGCGGTGGGTCTTTTGCATATGCTTTTATGATCTCGGGGTATGATCCTTCTATCCCTACTTTCTTGAGGGTTTTTATCAAGAAAGGATGCTGTATTTGTCAAATGCTTTCTTTGCATCTGTTGAGAGGATCATGTGGTTCTTGTTCTTTCTTTTATTAGTGTGATATATCACATTGATTGTTTTGCGGATATTGAACCAGCCCTGCATCCCAGGTATGAATCCCACTTGATCGTGGTGAATAATGATTTTGACGTATTGTTGCATCTGGTTGGCTGGTATCTTGCTGAGGATTTTTGCATCCATGTTCATCAGGGAAATTCGTCTGTAGTTCACCTTTTTAGTGGGATCTTTGTCTGGTTTTGGAATCAAGGTAATGCTGGCCTCACAGAATGAGTTTGGAAATTTTCCTTCCATTTCTATTTTTTGGTACAGCTTCAAGAGAATAGGTGTTAATGCTTCTTTGAATGTTTGGTAGAATTCCCCTAGAAAGCCATCCTGCCCTGGACTCTTGTTTTTTAGGAGGAGAGTTTTAATTACTAATTTGATTTCTTTACTGGTTATGGGTCTGCTCAAAGTTTCTATTTCTTTCTGTTCCAGTTTTGGTAGTTTATATGTTTCTAGGAATTTGTCCATTTCTTCCAGATTGCCCAATTTATTGGCATGTTATTGCTCATAATCTCTTATGATTTCTGCAGTGTTGGTTGTGATGGTTCCTCTTTCATTCGTGATTCTATTCATTTAGGTCCTTTCCTTTTTCTTTGTGATCACACTGGCTAGGGGTTTATCAATTTTGTTAATTCTTTCAAAGAACTAGCTTCTGGTGTCATTGATCTGTTCTACCATCTTTTTTATTTCAATAGCATCGATTTCTTCTCTAATCTTTATTATTGCCTGTCTTCTGCTGGCTTGGGGTTTTATTTGCTGTTCTTTTTTCCAGCTCTTTAAGGTGTAAGGTTCGGGTGTGTGTCTGATACCTTTCTTCCTTTTCTAGGAAGGCCTGGATTGCTATGTACTTCCCTCTTATGACCACCTTTGCTGCGTCCCAGAGGTTGGGGGCTCTGGTGTTACCATTTTCATTAGCTTCCATGTGCTTTTTAATTTCCTCTTTAACTTGGTTAGTGAGGAGGATTCTAGAAAGAGACCCTGGAGGAGAAAGAAGGAGAGCTAGCCTGGGCAGGATGACATGGGTAGGAGAATTCTGGGTGGGAAAGAGGTGTTCCATGGTGGCACAGTGAGAACGAGAAGGTTCATCTTTATCAAAGATGAATGTTCATACTCTTAGTGAGTGATAGCTGAGTCCACCTCTATCAGCACTGCGAAGCCTCTTTGCATTAGCGCTTGCTTTGTACGCCTAGTTTTGTGCGTGTCTCACATGAAGCTGTGAGGGGCATAGGGGGAGAGAGAGAGAGAGCGAGCAAGAGCCATTTTACAGTTGAGGAAACTGTTGGCCAACCACATACAGCTTGCTGGTAGCAGGGCCAGGACCTCCCCCTGTGGCACACTGGGGCTCTGCTCGGGAGAGGAGGAAGGGGATCCTTCTCCAGCCTTCCTGGTCTAGAGGTCAAGAACAGAACCCAACCCAACCCTGGCTCATCTTGTGCATCTGGAAACCCAGAGGTGGGGCCCTGCGCTTGGCCCTCTGGCCTCAGGGAGGGCCTCCACAGAGAGCAGAGTTGTAGGGTGCTAGGGCTCAGAAGGATCTGGAAGTCCACAGGGACATTAAAAGCATGTACTGTTGCTGAGCACTTCTGTCACGCCAGGTACTTTGCTGAGCGTTTTCTGTACGTGATCTCATTTTGTTCTTGCAACAACCCTGTGAGGTAAGTATTCTTACCCTGATTCTGACAACAGCCCTGTGAGAGGAAGCATTTAACATATGGGCAAGGAGGCGCAGAGGGTGAGCGACTCACTGGGAAGTGGCCTCTTGCGTAGGGCCAGTGGCAGGGGGGGTCTCCGGGTGGCAGAGGGGGGTCTCCAGCTCTCTCACTGCATCTTTCCATTGTCCTTGGGGAGAGGACGGCAGAGCTGGGCCCCAGTTGGTGACCATTGCTTTAGCCAGCACCTGGGCTGGGAGAGGCCAAGGCCCCTCCCCGCAGGCGGGAAAGTCACTAGCCTTTGGGTACAGGTACTGAGATGGCTCTGGGATGCACAGCTTTTCTTGAAAGGCCAAGGCTGCCCTCTTCTGGTGGGACATCACTAGTGGCTACGCTTGGCAGCACCATGCCTTGGCGGGTGTTGACTGAGGACTCTGAGCTAGGGCTGGGTGTACAGTTACCAACAGACAGGTCAAGGGCACAGGCCCCGCTTTGCATGGGGCTCTGATCCACCCACCCACCTTCTCAAGGACCTTCTGTCACCTCCCATACCCCATCCTGTCTTCTCTTGCAGTCTCTACCAGCATCCTCCCCTCTTAAAAATCCTTCCCGGGACTCCATACCACCCCCCGGCCCAGTTCCATGCTCCCACTTGACAGCTAGAGTTGTCTACACTCACCTGTCTGTGCGCCTCTGGCTCTTTGCTTTAGCACCTGCATCTGAGCCACTGCATCCCCATTGCCACTGTCACTGCTCTGAGGAATCTCCTCTTACCAACATCCCCAGAGATCTCTAGGATCCAGTAGGCACTTTATTTTAATCGCTCACTTTGAATTATTCAAATAATACACCAATTCACTTACACACACACATAGGCCATCAGCTTTATGTCTCCATAGATAATCATTATGAGTTTGAGTTTGGTGGGTATGCGGTACTTAAAAAATACTTACAAATATGATCCATAGAAAATACACAAAATATAAAAAATATTTATGTGGTGGACACTGTCTCAATAGCTTTAAACGCAGAGGGTGTCGGAAATCTGTCCACGTCGATGCATTTCGACCTTGTTGGGGACACTCCTTGGTCCCCTTATTATCCTGACTCTCAACAGCATTCAGCATAGTGACTGTCTGTCTGTCTGTATGTTTCTGTGATAATAACACTTAATGTGAGATCTATCCTCTTAACAAATTTTCAAGTGTACGGTACAGTGTCGTTTCCTACAGACAGGGCTCTGCAGATCTCTGGGACTTAACTCACCTCACAGGACTGGGACTTTATGTCCACTGAATGGCGACTCCCCATTGGTGACATATTCTTTTTAAAATCAATCAACAATCACCTGTGCTCCCGGCTGTAAAAACTTCCACAGCAAGTCGGCTGATGGAGGACTCGGCTCTGCACCTGCCCCGCCCCTGCACGGGGCACCTCTGACCCCCGACACCCTTCCCCTGTACAGACACAAGTTGCAAGACGAGGTTCGCTGTGCCGGCAATGATGTTATAATCAGTGTATCATCCCCGCCTTCTGGACGCGTTCTTTGTCCTGCCTTCCCCACAGGTCTCGGATGCCCGACTTCCCGCTCTCTAAGTGGGAGAGCGCCTCTGGATTCTGTCTCAGGCCCCCTTGCTTGTCAACTCTCCCCCCTCTTAGGGAAGTTCATCTCCTCCCACGGCTTTAAATGCCATCACGATGCCACCACCTCCCACGTTTTGGCCCCCAGCCCAGACCTTCTATATCCAGCAGCTGACTTGATACCACAGGATGCCCGGAACCCAGTGTGTTCAAACGCACTCCTGATCTTCCCCTTCGAGAAGGGCCCCTCGGCCTGCAGGGCATGGAGTCAGACGTGCCCACTTGCGGCAATCCACCACCACGCTCGCCAGCCCCGCCTCCGGGGCACAACTCCCCCATCTGTTATGTCACCCAGGGCGAGCATGACCGGTCTCCCCAGAGTCCTCTCGGCCCTTCCTGAGCCCAAGTTCGCATGGTAGCCAGAGCGACATGCATTTAAACCTTGCATTTGAAGTGCACGTCTGACCACGTCCTTTCCCCTCTTGAAACCCTTCAAACGGATTCTCACGACTCATAGGGTAGAATGTAAATCCACATCAACCCACCTCCCTGCCACCTCATCTTCCCCCACTGGGCTCCCCCCCCCCCCAGACCCCTCCAGCGTCCTCTGGTCCTTGACTAGGCCGAGCACACTCTGCCTCAGAACCTGTGCACGGGCTGTTTCCTCCACCAGAAACATTCTTCCCTTCCTTCTCCACCTGGGCACGGCCTCCTGCGGGGCTCAGCCTATTTTTCTGACCCTCAGAAAGGCTGTCCTTCACTCCTCACACCTGGGCCTCCCGTGCCACTTTCCCCACAG
The DNA here is from genome assembly GCF_003009895.1 of Hyaena hyaena. Lineage (NCBI taxonomy): Eukaryota > Metazoa > Chordata > Mammalia > Carnivora > Hyaenidae > Hyaena > Hyaena hyaena. The sequence continues at coordinate 1,348,158 of NW_024080635.1, read as the reverse complement.
CCTGAAAGCTTCACAGGGTCAGAGACTTTATTTTACTCGCCACTTGTTTTCTTTAGCACCAGTCACAGAGCCTGGCATCTCAATAGAGACTCAGAAACACTTGTAACTCAGCATCGAGGTTGAATTTTCCATTACAGTATTGTGGTTAAGAGCTGGTTGTGCTAAAGTCTGGCAGGGCTGTCGGCTTTGCCACTTGAAAGCTGTGTGACTTTGGACAAGTCCCTGAACCTCTCTGAGTCTCTCTTTCCTGTCTCATAAGACTATGATGAGGATTAAGTGAAAGAGTATATAAAATATAGTTTTTATTTTTTAAAATGTTTTTATTTATTTTTGAGAGAGAGGGAGAGAGAGACAGAGCATGAGGAGGGGAGGGGCAGAGGGAGAGAGGGAGACACAGAATCTGAAAGCAGGCTCCAGGCTCTGAGCTGTCAGCACAGAGCCCAACGCGGGCCTAGAACTCCTGAACCACAAGATCATGACCTGAGCTGAAGTCAGATGCTCAACCGATTGAGCCACCCCGATGCCCTATGTATATAAAATATTTAATGCAATGGCTGCCATATGGTAATTCTCCAATGAGTAACAATAGTTACTGTTTAAGTATTTATAATCAAAACTAAATCACAAGTCCCAAATTGCTACCATTGCTTCTTTTCTTACCTCATGTGGCGAATCTGGGAGCAAAATCACATTTTCAGGGCACCTGGGTGGCTCATTGGGTTCAGTGTCCGACTTTGGCTCAGGTCATGATCTCACAGTTTGTGAGTTCAAGCCCCTCATTGGGCTTTGTGTTGACAGCTCAGAGCCTGAAGCCTGCTTTGGATTCTGTGTTTCTGTCTCTCTCTGCCCCTCCCCTGCTCATTACACTGTCTCTCTCTCTCTTTCTCTCTCTCAAAAACAAACAAGCATTTTTAAGAAATCACATGTTTTCATACCCACTCAGACTCAGGGTTTTTGGAAGTAAGCTGTGAGGGCAGCAACCCCAGCCCTGTCCCACTCTGCTCCTTACTGGCTGTGTTTTGGCAGGCAGGTGGGCTCCTCTGAACTCGATTTTGTCCTCTGTAAACTGTGGCCAATAAATACTTCATAGGACAGTTACCGGCATCACATCGGATAATGCACAGTAGTACCTTGTGCTGAAAAGTTGCTAAATTGAAATTAGAGTCTTATTATGAATTTTCTTAAATTTATTTTTGAGAGACAGAGACAGAGAACAAGCAGGGGAGGGGCAGAGAGAGAAGGAGCCACAGCCTCCAAAGCAGGCTCCAGGCTCTGAGCTGTCAGCACAGAGCCCGATACGGGGCTTGAACTCACGAGCTATGAGATCATGACCTGAGTCGAAGTCAGACGCTTAACTGACTGAGCCACCCAGGCGCCCTTAGAGTCTTATTATAAACTCAGGCTGGCCTAAGATGGCCCTGTGTCTGCTATAGCGTTTCAGAACTGGCTTCGTGTTGACTTCCTTCCCCTAACTGTGGAGAGTCAGACTTGAGTTTGAAAGTTGGCCCTGCCTCCTTGTTGCTGCAATTGCCTCTCTGAGTACCGGTCTCCTTCTCTATAGAGTGGATCCAGTACTCCTCTGATGGGGTTGTTCTAAGGGGTAAATAAAGCAGTTAATCCAAAGCAAGGGTTGGCAAATCATGGATGGTTACCACACCCAGGCCACTGCCTGATCTTGGGAAGCGTGACTGGATCGCGTCCGTGCTCGTTCCCTCATGTGCTCTCTCTGGCGGCTTTGGTGTTGAGTAATCGTCACAGAACCTACATGGCCCGCTGAGCCCAAACCACCTGCCCACTGGCCCAAACCACCTGCCCACTGGTCCTTTACAGAAAAGGTTTACTAACATCTAATCTGGCGCCTGCTTGTGGTAGGTGCTCAGTGATGATGGTTGCTCTCATCTTCATCATGGTACCATGAATGCAACGATCTCATGAAACGGTGTTCTGGAAAGGTGAGGAAGAGGAGGCCCCCTGGGGAGAGGGGCTTGCCAGAGTCACCCAGCACAGTGCTATCCACGCAGCAGGCGTGGGTGTGGGTGTGGGATGATCTGGTTCTGTGAACTTTCCAGTGCATCAAGGAATACTCTTTAAACATTAAATCTGTCAGGGAAACGTGTCAGATGCCTACTGTCAGGGCCGTTGTGACTGCATATCGTGTCTTCGTTTCGTGTGAATTAGAAAATGTATCCCTGAAGACAGTTGTTATGATGAATATACTGATTTTGTCAGGATGAGATGCTTTACTGCCGGGAAGTTGTGACAAATATATAAATCTACCATGTATTCTCTGTGGATGGGACCTCCCTCCCCTCAGTTATACAGTGCGCTACCTGCATGACTGTCTGTGGCAGCCTTGCCTGTCCAAGAAAGGTGAACCTGCGTGAGTCCTCATTTTCATATATCTGTTGTGTAAAAACGAAGCCCCCTTCTTAAGGACCTCCCCATGCGTGGCTATGACTTTGCCCCTTGTTTGTGCTTCTCGGCTTCTGTGGGCCCGGTAGGCCCTGAGCCTCCTCACCATCACCTTTGGGACCCCACAGGCAGAGATGGAGTTGGTCCAGCGTATTGGCATCCCCGCCAGTAAGATCATCTACGCCAACCCCTGTAAGCAAATTGCACAGATCAAGTACGCTGCCAAGCATGGGGTCCGGCTGCTGAGCTTTGACAACGAGGTGGAGCTGGCAAAGGTGGTAAAGAGCCACCCCAGTGCCAAGTAAGCTGAGAACCACTCATGTGGGGAGGCCGGGCCGAGTGTGAGGACAGCGGGGGCGGGAGGGGTAGAGGTGGAGCAGAGGACCCTGCCCTGGACCCGGCCACAGTCACAGGAGGTTGGGGTGGGCGCTCCTCACTGGACCCAGCATGCCAGGGCCTGACTAGGACAGAGGCAAGAATAACCGCGACGGCCCAAGCAGAGCAAAGCCCACGGTGTCATGGAGGTCAAAGTCATGGGCCGAGAGAGCAACGGGGGGTGGCCAGGAAAGCTGTGCCAAGGAGGTGACATTTGAGGTGCACCCGAGGGGCAGACAGAATAAGGAGGGCGCACAGACAGTGCAGCAGAGCGAACTGCTGATGCAAAGAACGCATGGAGGTTGGAAACGGCATGGGTGTTTGAGAGATGAGAGAAGTTTGGTGTGGCTGGAACGTACCGTGTGGGGTGAGGGCAACGGTCAATGTTGGTCATCACGGTCACAAGGGGCAGGGGCCTGATGCCAACGGGCTCTGGCAGGGGCCAGGGCTGGACTTCTGCTTGGGCTGTGGCTTTCACATGATCACTTGACACCCTGGAGATTGGGGGTGGGGCCTCCTCGAGGTGTTGGGGAGGCCAGGTGATCGGACACTCTGGTTCACCCGAAGCAGCTTCCATTTTGTCTGTTTTACATGATATTGGGGTTTCCAATAAGACTGTTTAAAAGGTGGTGGCCCTCACGCAAGAAAAGTTGGAGAAGTCTGGCTGGTGTGGAGGCTGCCTCTGAAGAGGCGGGACCAGGGCAGGGGCCTAGGGCTGGGCCCGAGGACATCCAGGGAATGGCCTGGCCAGGCCCTGGAGGCTGATCGGCAGTGCAGGGACACGCAGGGGTCAGGAACCTGCGGGGCGGGCAGCTCTGAGCTCACGCCCCTTTGCTCAGAGAGGCCGTGGCTGGGGTAGGGGGAGATGGGGTCCACCCGGCAGAGGTGCCTGTCTCCTCAGGATGGTTCTGCACATCGCTGCGGAGGACTCCCCGAGCCACCTGAGCTTCAAGTTCGGGGCGTCGCTGAAATCCTGCAGACACCTGCTCGAAAATGCGAAGAGGAGCCACATGGAGGTGGTGGGTGTAAGGTGAGTGCCTGGAGGCCCCACCGACCTGCCAGGCCTGCGCCCCTTTCCCAAGAATTAATCACTTCTATACGAGCGCCCCCTCCCGGCCTCTCAAGGAGGGCCTGCCCCTGGGCCTAGAGTCCTGCCTTTGGAGAGCTTCCTCTCTTTGGAAAGAAGGTTTGGAGTGTCCCGAGGACTCAACCCCGTGGTCCCCACAAGGTCTTGTCCTCGGAGGCTCCAGGAGAGACCTGTGCAGGAGTTATACCAACTTGTAGGCCAAAGGTTGTGCAGCCACATCTTTGCTCTGCCTCTTTTCTTGCAGGGATATGGAAGAAGTCATAATAAAGACCTAACAGTGTAGTTTTCATTGATCCCGTGCTTAGGATATGCCAGGCACTGTGCTAAATGCTTCAGGTACATTATCCCACAGGCCTGTGGGATCTTATCCCCACTTTATAGGTGGGGAAACCAAAGCACAGGCAGGCTACACCGCCAACAGACAGGTACACATAGACCTGGCTGACTCTAGGGCCCTGGTCCTCATTCCAGAAAGCTCAGCCCCGGTGGCAGCACAAAGGGATGGGAGGGACACCAAGTACCAGGGGACCTTGGCTCTAGTCTCTCGTCCACTTCTCACTTGCCACAAGACCCTTGGTAATGTGTTTAACCTTCCAGACCGTCAGTCACTGCATCTGTAGAATGGGTACAGTGTCCATGTCCAAGGTTGCTCCCGGCTGGGGCTGAGCCGGTTGCACCTGGGGCCCTGCATGTAAGCCGGGGCTATTCCTCCCTTCCCAGTTTTCACGTTGGCAGTGGCTGCCCTGACCTTGAGGCCTACACTCAGTCTATCGCAGACGCCCGGCTTGTGTTTGAAATGGGTGCTGAGCTGGGCCACAGGATGCACATCCTGGACCTTGGTGGTGGCTTCCCTGGATTGGAGGGGACCAAAGTGAGATTCGAAGAGGTAACTCTGGGGTCAGATGCATGATACTAGGCTCTGTGGAGGGTGGAAGAGGGCATACTGGACACTGTGAGTGGAGCACATACAATGTGTTGTATACTGTGCTTGGTGCTTTATCTGGCCTATCTTTTTTAAAACGTTTATTTATTTACTGAGAGAGAGAGTGAGAGAGCTAGAGCATGAGTGGGGGAGGGTCAGAGAGAGAGGGAGACAGAGAATCTCTGTTCTTCGCAGGTTCTTTGCTGTCAGTGCAGAGTCTGATGCTTAACCTACTGAGCCACCTAGGAGGCCCTGGACTATCTTACTAGTAGCCCTGTTTACAGCTGAGCAAACTGAGTTTCTTGGAGGTTACGTCACTTTCTGAGTCCCAGCTCTGGCCTGTCTGTAACCCATGCAGATATTTGAAGCTTAACCACTCTTATTTGCTTAAGTCCTAAAACTCTTTGAGGGCCTGGTACGCTCTATTCCTCCTTGGGTGAACTGATGAGGAATCAAATGGGAGGGCGAGAAAAGGAAAAGCCCACCTTGTCTACTCCTTTTGAGATGAAATCAAGAAAAATGTGTCATCGCAATCCCCAATCCAACCACTAGAGGTCGCTTCTCCTAAGTAAGTGCCTAGTCCTGGAATATCCACATCCAGGGACTGACCCTAAGCAAATAATCCCCGATGGACACAAAGAGTTAGCCTCAAAGATGAGCATTGTAGCAGTGTTCGTAACAAAAGGCCCGTGGACTTTCCTGGTCCATCTAACACTCAGGAACTGGTTAAATGATGAAACATTTGTACGACTTCCATGTGAGGCCATTCACAGAATCTGTTGAATAAAACAGGTTATAAAACATATATATATATATATATATATATATATATATATATCCCTATTATGTTTATAATAAAAATGGCATTTGTATAAAAAAGAAAGGGGCTACTGCAAAAAGTTAGCAATGATAACAATCTGCATGATAGAATTAAGGGCGATTTTGATCTTTTTTCTTCTCTTTGTTTTCTGTGAAAAATGTGTCATTTAACAGATTGGTCATTTATAAAAGAAAGTTCCATATTAGGGCTTCTGGAATCGAGCACACCTCTTCCCATAATGGAGGCGTTGAGATAAGTGATTTACATGAATAGAAGAGTCTTGACCCAGCTCTGTGTGCCTCCCGCCTTCTTGGCCAACTGTCTGCAGTCCCCAGCTGGGAACTTAGCAGCTGCCAAGTCCTTCTTTCTGAAATCAAAGAAGCTTTCAATAAATAGACTTGGAAGGGCGCCTGGGTGGCTCAGTCAGTTCAGTGTCTGACTCTTGACTTTGGCTCAGGTCACGATCTCAGGGTTCGTGGGATCGAGCCCTGCATTGGTCTCTGTGCTGACAGCATGGAGCCTGCGTGGAATTTTCTCTCCCTTTCTCCTGCCCCTCCTCTGCCTGTGTTCTCTCTCTCTCTCTCTCTCTCTCAAAATAAATAAACTTAAAAAAAAAAAAAGAAATACACTTGGAGCTATAGGAAGTCCTCAGGATGCGAGACCCACATTTCAAACGTGTAATTGTCCTCCACCCCTCCCACCACCAGATTGCTTCTGTGATCAACTCGGCTTTGGACCTGTACTTCCCAGAGGGCTGTGGCGTGGACATTCTTGCCAAGCTGGGGCGCTACTATGTGACTTCGGCCTTCACCTTGGCAGTCAGCATCATCGCCAAGAAGGAGGTTCTTCTGGACCAGCCTGGCAGGGACGGTAAGTACCAGGTGGGCAGCACAGCCCCATTTTTTCCTGAAGCTAGGGACAGTAACTGGTCTGGTTTTAGGGGATGGGGACTCTGACGGGTAGATCCTTGCTTTAGGGAAACTTACAACCACGTCTTCTCTTACCCCCAAGGCACTTACTTAGTATTGTTTTTTCCTATGCATGCTTATATTTTATGAAGATTGAGATGAAAACAACCTCAGGGAGAACACCTTATTAACCCATTGTACACATGTGAAAATTGAGAGCCAAAGAGAATACAAGGGAATTGCTTAACAGGAAAAAGTAAAGCCTGCATTTGACCCCATGTCTGTCTCCTCTCCAAAGTACAGACTCTTACTCATCCAACTGCTTCTCATAACATAATGAAAATAATTAATAACAATTTATATTTGTCTAAGCCTACTAATAGATGACAGAACATAGGCATAGAGAGGTTGAGTCATTAGCCCAAAGTCACACGGCTGGTAAGGGGCAGTGCCTGGATTCGAGTTCAGGCTGGGCTGACTCATGGTTCTCGGCCCACACTGCAACATCAGCGCTCATCCTTGCCTTTTCAGATAGATCAGTTCTCCCAGCAGCACCCCCGAGTGAGGAGGGTCAGAGACTCTGATCCTGGGGCTTTGTCTTCTGCTCTAGGACCATAGGCAGGAGAGCTGAGGTCTGCATGTCTTCCCCTGAGAACCCATTTGGCAGGGTGGTGGGCTCCGCTAGAATGTCTTCTGTGTGTGCATGTGTGTGTGTGTACGCGTGTGCCTGTGCGCGCGCACATGTGTGTGTGTGTGTGTGTGTATAAAGATGACATTTTTCTGGCTTCCTTTATACATCTGGGTGATTGCTATATCTAGTCCAGCCTGGAGACCTGGCTTCTCATTTCAGCTCACGCACTTGCCCCGTCGTGTGCCTCTGAGCAAGTGGCTTAACACCTTGGGGTACTGAGTTTGGCTGGGCTGCTCTTTTGCCTTTGCCGGGCATCCAGGGGCTCGATGCAGGCAGGAAATACGTCCTGGGCAGCGCTGCTCAGCTGCACGGGTGGGTGTGCACATGAGCCTTGTGTCATAGGAGGAGGCAGGACCCACCCCATAGTTGAGGAAGGGGCAGCCTTTTTCCTTCAGTTACCTATACCCTTGCTGAACCTACCACTGTGCCAGCTCCCCACCCCACACCCCTCACACTGCTGCTTGTACTGCCCCTGACCTCTCCCCTCCCCATAGAGGAAAGCAGCTCCACCCCTAAGACCATCGTGTACCACCTCGGTGAGGGCGTGTATGGAATCTTCAACTCAGTCCTGTTTGACAGCACCTGCCCTACCCCCATCCTACAGAAGGTGAGCCTCTCCCACGTGGGCCTGTTTTCAACTGTGTGTGTGTTTAAATAACATTTGGGGGGGTGTGTTTTTATCTAATTTTTAAAAAGTAAAACATATTCATTGTAGAAGATAGTGGGATGAAGATTATCACCCATAATCCCACCATGTAGAGATAGAGGCTTTGAACATTAGATTTCTCAGTCTTTAAAAAATGTATTCTATTTATATAAAAAAAGTTGGATTGTTTTGTTTTGTAATTGCTTTTTTCCCCACTCAGTGTAGGGTATAGGTCTTTCTATACCATTAGCAACAACCTGCTTTGACAACATGCTTTTTGAAGACTACATAGTATTTTAACGAATCTAACCCTAGTGGTTTGGTTTCCTGTTTTTGAGCACTGCGAGTATATCTTGACATCCATCCCTGATCAAGCCCTGGAGTGAATTTCTAGAAGTAAAAAGAAACAGTTCATCTTTAATGGGTTTTTGCAGGTTAACAAGGGAATAGGAATGGACAAAGAGGGGAAAGACAATCAGGCACACCGTTGTATTTTTGTCTGCGTAGCCCCTTTGCTGAAGGGAACTTAAGTGCCTAACCAGCACCTAGACCATCAGGAGCGCTCAGTGTGCTTTTGTTTTGCTCTCTCTTTCCACCTTGTCTAGTGTGTCAAGTCCCACTCAGATGTCAGCTCCTCTTTGTAGCTCTTCCTGCCCCTCGTCTATCACAGGCAGAAGGAGCCCCCCACCCCCAGGTGCCCATGCCACGACTTGATTCTGTCCTCATTCCGTAGCTGGGTTGTTAAATGTGGTTTCCTCCAGCTAGTCTGAGTAAGCCTCCCTGTTTGTGCTCAGGAATTCAGTTTTCCACTGTGATGCGCTAACCCTGCCTGCATTCTTGTGGTTTCCCACATCCTTCTGCACCGAGAAAGGACCGGGGCTGGCCCAGGCCAGCCACACCCCAGGTCATACAGGAGGGCGGCAGCTGCTTCCCAGTTCCTGTCCCCCTTGGGCCCCCCCACCGCCTTCCAGTGCCCCTCTTCCTGGTACATGCCATCCTGACCCACCCCCCATTCCCTTCAGCTCCTCAGATGAACAAGACTGGGGGCCCAGACCACTACCACCCCCCCCATCCAGGGTCTCTGTTTTGATTAATCTCCTGTTGGTGTTCCTATCTCAGGCCCTGCGATGTGACTGACCCACTTTGTGGTCCTCCTCTGGATGATGTTGAACTTTCTCCCTTTGGGCTGTCAACCACTTACCAGGTCCAGCCATGTAACCAGATACGGGGTCGGGCCCCAGTCTGGTGGTGGAGACATATGACAGCACATATAATAAGTTAGCTGCAATGTGTTGGGAGTGTGTCAGAGGGACCCAGCCCGGCTGGGGATCTCTGCACCTTCTTCCCTGTCACTAGTCAGGATGGCAGCTTTGCATCCCTGCTCTTTGTTCCCCAGGACTTTGTGTTTGGACCTAATGTACAGAAAGTTATAGTAAACATAAACCTTCTCAAAGTACACTTCTCATCGTTGGAGACTGCTTGGCCCCTTGTTGTTTGCTTTCTTTCTTTTTAAAAATTCAATAAGGGGCACCTGGGTGGCTCAGTCTGTTAAGTGTCTGACTCTTGATTTCAGCTCGGGTCCTGGTCTCAAGGTTCGTAGGTTCAAGCCCCATATCAGATTCTGTGCTAATGGTGTGGAGCCTGCTTGGGATTCTCCCTCCCTCCCTCTCTCTCTCTCTCTCTCTCTCTCTCCCCCGCCTCCTCTGTGTGCCCAAATGTGTGTGTGTGTGCGTGCGCGGGTGTGCACGTGTGAGGGCATGCGCACACACGCACACACACACTCTCTCTCAAAATAAATAGACATTCAGACATTTAAAAATTCAGTGAATACTTGAGTACTCTCAGTATACAAAGCACTATGCTGAGGCCTGTACAGAATAGCAGGTGAGAAAAAAATGGTCTATGCTTTGGAAACACGACTCTGCTCAGCAGGGGTGTGCATGTGATCAGGACACAGGCTACAACAATGTCATGAGACAAGTACAGAAAACTACAGAACAAGTGTTATTGGGAGTTTTTCAAAAATATTTTAGTATAGATCTTTAAAAGGAAAAGACTTTTGGGGCGCCCTGGGTGGCTCATCAGTTAAGCGTCTGACTTCAGGTTATGATCTCAGTTTGTGGGTTCGAGTCCCACATCTGGCTGTGTGCTGACAGCTCAGAGCCTGGAGCCTGCTTCAGATTCTGTGTCTCCCTCTCACTCTCTGACCCTCCTCCCCCCGCTCATGCTCTGTTCCTGTGTCTTTCTCTCAAAAATAAACATTAAAAAAGTTTTCTATGTATTTATTATTTATTTATTTTAATTTCTGAGCGAGAACGTGAGTAGGGGAGGGTCAGAGAGAGAGGGAGACACAGAATCTGAAGCAGGTTCCAGCCTGTGAGCTGTCAGCACAGAGCCTGATGTGGGGCTCGAACCCATGAACACGAGATCATGACCCAAGCTGAAGTCAGACGCTTAACCAACTGAGCCACCCAGGCACCCCCTAAAAAATTTTTTTTAAAGAAAACTTTAGAAAAATCATAATACCATCATCAAATTAGAAATGAACAATTCAATAGCATCCCCCATCATCCTGCCTCATAAATGGGTTTTTTAGTTGCTGTGCTGAAATCAGCACCAAAGGGTCCACATACTGCATTTGGTCGATTTCTCTCTCTCCTAACCTATTTGCTCGCCAACGTTTTTTTCTTTTAAATTCTTTATTTGTTGATGAGACTGAGTTGTTGGTCTTATAATTTCCTGCATTCTGGATTTTCCTGATTGGTGAATTCTTTGGATTTCCCTTCGGTGCTATTGAATATGTTACTCTGTGCCTTGTGTTTCTTTGAAACTAGGTCATTAGATTAAATGGTTTCAGTAGATTCCCAGTTTGGGGGTAAAAATGTTTCATGGGAGAACTTGTCTTTGTTTTCTTTTTAGTATAATAAGCATTCTTACCATTTTGCTGCCTCATTCCTTTGTCTCTTCCCATGCAAAGTACCTACTCTATTGACTCATGTGTTACCATTTTTTTGATATAGGTTTTTCTTTTTTTTTAATACAGTTTTTTTTTCTATTGTGGTAAGAACACTTAATGTAAGATCTACTCCTGTAACAGATGTTTAAGTTTGTAAGACAGAACTATTACCTATAGGCGCAGCAGGCCCCAGAACTTGTTCGTCTTACAGAGCTGAAATTTTATGTCCACTGACTATCAACTTCCCATTTCCCTCCCATCAGCCCTGGGAACCATGCTTCTATTCTTTGTTTCCAGGAGTTTGACTATTAGATACTTCGTATAAATGCAGTCATGCAGTATCTCTCCTTCTGTGACTAGCTTATTTCAGTTGACACAGTGTCCTTAACGTTCAGTCATGTTGTATATTGCAGGGTTTCCTTATTTTATAAGGCTGATAATATTCCATTGGGGGTATGGATCCATAGCATTTTTTTTTAAACTCATTCGTCTGTCACTGGACATTTAGGTCTCAGCAGCTGTTAATAGCGCTGCAGTGAACATGAGAGTAAGTCTTTGAGATCCTGATTTAAATTCTTTTGGAGAAATACCCAGAAGTAGGATTCCTGGATCTCATGATAGTTCCATTTTTAATTTTTTTTTAAAGTTTATTTATTTTGAGAAAGAGAGAGAGAGAATGGGGTAGGGGCAGAGAGAGAGGAAGAGAGAGAATTCCAAGCAGGCTGTCAGCATAGAGCCCAACTCAGGGCTCGATCTCCCAAACCAGGAGATCATGACCTGAGCCAAAATCAAGGGTCAGACGTTTACCTGACTGAGCCACCCAGGCGCCCCAGGTGGACTTTTTAACGTATAAACATTTTAGGCGTTCATTGAGTGGCCTAAAATGACATATATTTAGTAAAGATACAATTTAATGAATGTGAATTGGCACTTTATAAATGCAAGCTATAGTTGAGTGTGAGGAGGGACCCCAATGGGGCAAGTACCACAGGAGTTTTATAAGAATCTTGGGAACCAAAATTCAGGGTACAAGCTTCAGTCAACCTACTCTGTCTGGAGATCCTTTCTCTGCTGACAAGATTGGGCTTTCCTACCTTCCATTGTATTTTATTCTAGTGATTTATGGTTAAAAAGCCAGGACTCTGTCTTGAGTGTATTGCAATAGCATTTGTCAAGTGTAGTTTTTGTCTTAAGAATCCTTAAGTAATGATTTCTAATGCTTTTTTCATTACTGCCTTGCCATACTGTACACTAGTTTTCTTTTTTTTTTTTCCAACTATCTCTTGTCTTTATCCTGACCTTTTGATGATTTTTCCCCTTGTTCAGCCTATTGCGTGGTGTTTTGACAATAGCTTTGTGCTGTGTTTAGAAAATCAGTAGGGTGCCTTCTATTTCCAGCAACATGATAGTGTAGATACTTTCAACAGCCTCCCCACTGACAACAAAGAAAACAGTGTCCTGACTTGCAGGAAAGCAGGGGATCCTTCAGAGGTCAAGATTAAGTGAAAGCAGGCATCTTCACTTAGAGTGAAAGCCAGTCTAGTCTCCACCCACTAGCCAGAAAGATCCTTTAAAAATGTAAGTCAAATCATGTCTAGTTTTATTAAAACTTCCTAAAACTCAGCTCTGGTTCCCATCTCACTCTAAATTAAAGCCAAAGACCTCTGGGGGCTTCTAAGGCCCCCTATGATCTGCCTGTCTCCTCTCTGACCCCCGCCCTCACCACCCTCCCTCTTCCTCATCCCATTGCAGTGAAGGCAGCCTCCCTGCAGTTACTCAAACTCCTCCAGGCACAGTCCTGCCTTAGCACCTTCGCACCTGCTCTTCTGCCTGGATCACCTTTCTTCTAGGTACCACACGGGCTCACTCCTTTACCTCCTTTCCATCTTTGCCCAAAGGCCATCTTCTCAGTGAGGCCTTACACTTTATATAATACTGCAGCCTGCCCCTCCCCCACTCTATTCTTTCTTTTATTTCCTACCATGTAGTATCTCCTAATATACTATGTAATGTACTTCTTTATTTTGTTGTTTGCCTCCATTCTGCTACACTGTAAACCCCACAGGACAAGGACTTTGTCTATTTTGTTCACCAGTGTGTCCCAAGCACATAAAATAGTGACTATTCAAATATGAGTCAAATGACTTAATTAACCCAGGGAGAAAACTCTGAAACTGGCTTTCTCTCTGGGAGTGTATGCTGAATCCTTGTAGCACTGATCTTCAGTTTTGATGCCTGCATGTGTTCCTAGGGACTCATTCAGGATGGGGAATCTGATAGGATCCCTCACATAAAACTGGGGACCCCCCAAAAGTACATCATCATCAGTGTAAGGGTAAACAGAAAAACATCTGTCCCACAGAGGAGGCCAGCGAAAACAAAAAATAAAATACAAAAAAACCCATGTCTTTTTGATATTAGTAGTGGTTGGAAGAGGGCACAAAATTTTGAATTTATAGCCATAAGCCGCCTTTTCCTGGGTTTGTTGCCCAAATTCATATTAACTGTGTTGTCTGATAAACCTCAAGGCTAGACTTTATTTTATCTTGCAGAAGCAAACACATCCTCTCTGCAGTAGAAATATTCAGCCTAGGCTTCTAAGAATTCTCACAAGTACCAGCCGAAGTAACAGAAAGCAGAATCAGTCCTGCAATTATTTCATGTATTAGAATAATCAGATGTTAAAGATAAAACAAAATATTTACAATGTTTAAAGAAATAAGAAATTGAAAATGTGACCAGAGAATAAGCAAATATAAAAATATGATCTAACAGATTTTAAAAGGATTAAATAGAACTTCTAAAAATGAAAAATATGAAAACTGTAACAGTGCACAGAGTAAGCAAAACTATTAGAGATAGCTGAAGAGAGAATTAGAGAATGGGAAGACAGAGCTAAAGAAACTATGCCAATGTAGCACAAAGACAGGGAGACAGAAAATAAGAAAGGCACTGGAAGTGGCAGAGTGAGAAGGCATAATATCTAATCATAGTTTCAGGAAGAGATTGCATGAGAATACAGAAACCACACTAGTCATTTGAACAGAGAAATTTTAGTATAAAGAATTGTCAACTTTAAAGATGGTTAATTACTAAAAGGGGCAAAAGCAGTTACTACCACTGGTAAGAGAGTATGAAGAAGGAAGAAACTCAGAGGAGGGCCTCTCTTTCCACGGGTGAGGTTGAAACCTTTGAAGAAAGGCTGTGACTATAACAGAGACATGCAGGCTGCCAGTGGCAAAGAAACTTGTCAGAGGGTGCCCACCACAACTGAATCATAGGAGCAGCCTGTTGCTGAGTGGAGGGGAAGCTTGCTGGAAGGTGTGGGCCAAGGTTGAACTGTGAGGGCCACTGAGGTGAGGACTACCAGACCCTCATATGCTGAGCCATAGGGGGGCCACAAATAAAACAGCATGCTAAAAGAGGGAAAGTCTTTTCTTCCCGATCTGTCCTTGCAGTATCTTTCCAGCAACCTCTGTTGACAAAGCCAAACTTAGAGCTACCTGGCAAAGAAGGAATGTCTACAGCATTCAGCTCTAGTACCACAAAGCAAGGCAAAGAGGGGTGGATGGGGGGCTGAGAGACAAACAGTTAGTAACTGGCAGAGAGTCAGTAGAATGGGAGAGAGGAAGACCTATCTTCAGATTTAGAAACTCAAACAAACAAACAAACAAAAAAAACCCCAAACATTAGTGAAACTGAATACCGCAGACAAAGAGAAGATCTTAAAACTAGTGAGAGAATTGAGACAGACAGAAGACTACCTGTAGAAGAATGACAGACTTACAGCTTATTTTTCTCCCGTAACAATGGAAGGTAGGAGATTCTGGAATAGCAGCCTTAATGAATCAACCTAGAATTTTGTATCCAGCAAAATTGTTTTTCAAGAATGATCATGAAATGTAGGCATTTTCAGACAAAGCAAATACTGAGAGACAGACCTTCAATAACAGAAGTTCTAAAGGATATATTTCGGGCATAGGGAAAATGATTCCAGATGGATGGTCTGAGTTACAAGAAGGAATGGTGACCAAAGATAGCTAAATATGTGGGTGTATCCAAAGGATCACTGACTGTCACCACCACCCCAATGATAACATTTAATTTGTGGGGTTAAATACAGGTTTCAGGTATGATTAGGTTCAGCTGTGAGTAGCAGATCCCAAATTATATGACTTGAATGAAATATTGAGGCTTAATTTGCTCATGTAAATGTCTGAAAGAAGGCAATTCTGAACTGGTATAGTGGTTTTATAGTCATGTGGAACCATATTGCTGACAGTTGTACCTATTTCTAGGTGTTATCCTCATCTTGGTAGGTTCAAAATGAAATGCCAGCCATTACAGGAAGGAAGAGGTGGAGCCCATATGCTGGTTGTCTTTTAAGGAAACTTCCTAAAAGTAGCCACTTAACATATGTTTTTATCCCATAGCCACAGGGCTAAGATGTTCGTCCAATGGCCCTAACTACCTGCAAGGAAAGTTAACAAATATGGTCTTTATTCTAGGTGGTCATGTTCCTAGCAAAATTGAGGGTTGCATTGCTGGTGTAGGCAATTAGCAGCCTCTGCCGCAAATAAGATCAAATAAAACACTGGACAACAAGAGAATGTAGGTAGAGAGGTAAAGTGACCAAGGTGGTGTTCTAAGGTTTTTAACTGAGAGGAAGATATTGATTAATTTTAGACTGTAAGTTAGACATGCATGTTAAAATGTAAATGTTTAGCAATACTATAAAATAATAAAAATAGGTAATATGATGGATAATGGATATAATATAAATATATAATATCTAGATAACTAGACAACATAATTACCCACACTGATGATAATTAAAATGATTTAGTTTGGACACCAGCATAAAAAAATTAGACAAAAAAACATAGTTGAGAGCTATGGGAAAGACTCATATATATCTAGAAACTTGATTTTTTGAAACTTCATTTTTGACAGGGCTTGCAAAGCAGATCACTGGGGATTGTTTACTATGTGACACTTGATTGTCCACATGCAAAAAATGAAATTGAATCCCTATCTCACAGCACATGTGAATATAAATCCCAGATATCAATATAAAAAATATTTTTAATGTTTTATTTATTTCTGAGAGAGAGAGAGAGACAGCGTGAACAGGGGAGAGTCAGAGAGAGAGGGAGACACAGATTCCGAAGCAGCCTCCAGGCTCTGAGCTAGCTGCCAGCACAGAGCCTGACACAGGGCTCAAATCCACAGACTGCGAGATCATGACCTGAGCTGAAGTCGGACGCTCAATCGACTGAGCCACCCAGGCGCCCCCACGTATCAATACAAAAGAGTATCTGTTTGACCTTGAAACAGGGAAGAACAATGAAAAATCTTTTAAAAAAATTTTCTTAACATTTATTTATTTTTGAGAGACAGAGAGACAGAGTGTGAGCAGGGGAGGGCAGAGAGAGAGACACACACACAGAATTTGAAGCAGGCTCTAGGCTCAAAGCTGTCAGCCCAGAGCCCGACACAGGGCTCGAACTCACAAACTGTGCAAGATCATGACCTGAGCCAAAGTTGGCCGCTTAACTAACTGAGCTACCCAGACACCCCTGAAACATCTTTAAAAACCAAAAAGGAAGAGACTGATGTTTGTCTACATTAAAATGAAGAGCTTCTGTTCATCTGTTAGCAAAAGGAAAGAGGCAATCACACACTGTAAGAAAATATGGAAACACATACATAAACTGATAAGGGATTAGTAGACAGAATATATGTTGGATTCTTATATAAGAATCTTAAGAAAATAAGAAAAGCAATACAAAATAGAAAGCAATAGAAATAGACTTTAACAGGCAGTTCACAGAAGAGGAAATCCAAATAGAAAATGAAAAAGTGCTCTACTGCCTTGGTAATCAAGGAAATACAAATGAGAAGGAGACACCATTTTCTACTGACTAGATTAGAAAAATATCAAAAGCATGACAACATCAAAAGCTGGTGAGGGTGTGGAGTAGTTGGATCTCTTAGACACCGACAGGTAGGAGGTGGTATTTCTACTTTGGGCAACAAACATTACTCAGGTGAAGTTAGAATTGCATATACCCTATCTTCCAACAAGTTCCCACGTGTATTTGAGAAGATATATAAGAATGTTCACAGGAGCAATTCTTACAGCATAAAACAACATTAACGTTTGTTGGCAGGGTAATAGATAAATAAATTACAGTGTATTCCATATAATGAATTCTATGCAGCATATTGTGAATTATGGCTATATATATCACTTGAATGAATCTTGGGAGTGTAAATTTCAACAACAAAAAAGCAAGTTGAGAGATTATACTCTATAATTTCATTTACATAAATTTCAAAAGTGTACAAAACTAAATATGATGCCTGTGGAAAACAAAGCAAGAGAATAATGAAAACAAAATTCAGGATAATGGTTACCTCTGGAGGGGTGAGGGAGTGGCCTGTCACTGGGTAGGCCACACGGGAGTTCAAAGATATTAGAAATTTTATATTTATTTAGCTGGTGGTGGATACACAGATGCTCATTTTATTATTATTCTTTATATCTTATACACGGTATAAATATTCTTTTGTAGGAATTAAATATTTAACAAAATGGAGTCTATCATTATTGCTTATTTGTATTCTTTGATAGGCTCACATTTATTCTTTTATCATGCCATGTCTAACATTCAGAAAAATATCTTGAGGATTTTAATTAGTAGTAGTCTACTTAGTCTATTTATTAAATTGGGAAGAATTCTCTTTTTTGCTTTATTAAGTTTTTCCAGTTAGGAGAGTGTAGAGCTCTTGTATTTCATCTCTCTCATTAAGGTTTTATTATTTTCTTTGAATAAATTATTGTGGCCCAAGTACATCCAAGAATTTAATAACGTAATGCTTTCATTACTGTTGTGAGTGAAAACATTTCCCTGTGTTTTTGAGCTGAGATAATGGTTTGCATGCAGAGACTCCTTCATTTCCTCTAATAACTACCTCCTTCCCTTTGGATCTTCCAGGTAGGCAAACATGTTATCTGCAATGTGATATATTATTTTTTTCATTTTCTGTATATTATACCTTTAAAAAAATATTTTTCCCCAATAGCTATTGCCAACGTTTCTCATGATATATAAGATAGGAATGGTGACAGAAAGCTTCAGGCTTGGGGGTCAGAAGACATGGATTTGAGTCCTGACTTTACTAGCTGAGTAACTTTAGGCAAGTGACTTTAATCTCTCTCAGCCTGTTTCTCTGGTTTTCTTCATCTGGAAAATGAAGGGCTGAACTTAATTACTAAGGCCGCTTCTGGTTCTAAAATGAGGCCATTCTAATGTATTTCCATTAAGTAAGTGTTGCCTCGTTATTTTAAATAGTTTCTCTGCATTGTGGGGCTTGATTTTGTTTTGTCTGTAGTTTTAATCAAGAATAGATGGTATAGGCTATGGGATGCCATACTGACATGCACTAGGAAAGTTAGATTTCAATTGTAGATCTCCATATCATGATGGAGTCAGTGTTCGCCTTGCACATATTGTCCCTGCCTTTCCAACAGAGGTAGATTATCTATCTTGTTACATACTGAAGGAAGTCACTGAAGGTGACTCTGTGACTATGAGGACCGATTTGGTTAGTTACAGTTTCATTTCAGATTTTCCTGTATGTTCATAAGTTAAATTGTGACCATAGGTTTTTGTTCTGTCCCCCACCCCTGCCATTTTGTGTGCTTCTCTTGTTCATTCCATTTTTTTCCTTTTAAAATATTTTTGTGTACTTTACGTAGAACAGGGATTGTTGACTTATTCTTTAAAAGTTGGGAAATTATTTAAGGACTCCATCAGGGCCATTAAACATTTTAAATGTTTGATCTTGTTTCTTCTGTGGATCCAGTCACTTACTAGGCCTCTTTGAGGAAGGCAGCCCATTGGTACAGCTAGGAAGCCCCTTGTCTGGGACCATTCGGAGTTCTGCTACTAACATCCCTCGGAACCTGGAACAGGTCACTTCCAACTCCCTGACTCTTCTCATCTGTAAAATGGGAATTGCAACTGCTTCTCAGATGAGGTGTGACGTAGTGGTGGGCATGCTCTGCCCTCTCTCACAGAGAGGGACCTGCTAGCAGATGGGACAGTTAATATTTTTACAGGTGCTTGTCCATTTCCACTCAGTTTCCAGACTCATAAAAAGAGCCAAGACTTAACAAGTCTGTTGCCACATGCTTTTGGAATATTCATTTTGCACATTCTTTGTTTCCCTTTTTCTTAAAAAAAGGCTTTAAATGCTTTTTTTTTTTTTTTTTTTTTTTTACGTTATTTATTTTGAGAGAGGGAAAGCAAGCAAGCACAAGTTGGGTAGGGCCAGAGAGGGAGAGAGAATTCCAAGCAGGCTCTTGGACTGCACTGATAGCTCAGAGCCTGACAGGGAGCTTGAACTCACAAACCATGAGATCATGACCTGAGCTTAATCCAAGAGTCGGACGCTCAAATGACTGAGCCACCCAGACACCCCTAAACAATGGCTTTAAATGGCAAAAGGATAGCTTTGCATTATTCCCTGCAAAGTTAACATTTTTTCCCACTAATTTTTTATTTATGCCACTAATAAGAAGAGAACTCATTATAATGCAAGGGTGTCTTTTCTTTTTATTTTATTGTGAGAGAACCTTTGGAGCCTCTTTTCTCAGGATCCTTATAGATCCATATATAGAATTTTCCTCAAAAAGCTTTAGAAATTAGCTTAATGTTTTTTAAGAAGTGGAGCTAAGGGAAATAATTCAGAGCACTTGAGATCAATTTTACTTATTAACAAAAGGCTCATAAACAAGAATGTTAAGTTATATGAACAAGGATGTATTTGTCTCCCTTTTTTAGAATGAACTTCCCAGTCCCTAGATCAGAGCCTGGCACATATAGGTGCTCCATAAGTATTTGCTGAATTAACCAATTAATGAATCTAGGATAGTTGGAATTCCTGACCTTAATATGTGCATGTTTTTATTAATGAGACTAGTAACTTATTAATTAACTTCTTATATACATGAATATTATTTCTGCCTATGGAATCTATGGCTTTTCTTTCTCAATTTTATACATTCCTGCTGCAGGTTAAGGTATTGAAGCACCTTTTCTTTTTCCTCTATTGGTATTCTCTACTAGCTCCTTCTAGACTCTTTGGATGCCTTCTATTCCTCCCTCCCTCCCTTCCTTTCTCTCTCTCTCTTTCTCTCTCTCTCTCCTCCCTTCCTTCCTTCCTTCCTTCCTTCCTTCCTTCCTTCCTTCCTTCCTTCCATCCCTTTCTCACCACTCATATTTGCTATTCATTCATAAAAGCACCTACTATTACTATATGCCAGAGTGCTAAGTGTGGGGGAGATGGGGGGTGAACAAGGTGCTCATTCGTGATCTCTGGGGTCACCGAACTTAGAGTCTGACAGGGAAGACAGGCCTGAGCAGATATGTTTCACAAATACCTAATTCTAAATTTTGACAAATGCTATGAAGGCAAAGCTTGTGGGTGGAGCATGGAGCTTTAGGAAAGACTTTCATGAAGCTGTTATGGCTGAGATCTGAAGAAAAATTAGGAATTGAGGGGGTCGGGGCCTCAGGGAACAGCATGGGGAGGGCTGGGGCT
This sequence comes from Hyaena hyaena, assembly GCF_003009895.1. Lineage (NCBI taxonomy): Eukaryota > Metazoa > Chordata > Mammalia > Carnivora > Hyaenidae > Hyaena > Hyaena hyaena. The sequence goes on along the minus strand of NW_024080635.1, from coordinate 1,327,729 downwards.
GCAGGAAGGGAAACAGGGTTTCCCTGGGAGCCCAGGGCAGCTGGAATCACTGGAGCCTGTGAACACAGCGGGGTGGCCAAGGGCACTAAGGGGCGGTCAGGGTTTGTTCATGTCCATCTTCCAGTCATGACTCCTCCTCTAGGACCTGCCCAGCAGGGTCCCACACTGTGACCAATCGCACTGGTTGTCGGCAAATGGTCTGTGTTACAGGGTTCTTTTCTGGATTTTTCAGTCATTTAAGGAAACAAAAAATCATTTTATGTAACTGGTAGTTGTGTCTTTGGGCAAGGCACTCAATCTCTCAGAGCCTCAGTTTTCCTGAAATGGGAGGAATTTTTGTCTACCCCATGGGGTCCTCTGTGACCTCTGCCAGGTCACCCTGTGATTATCCGCTGGAGGCCCATCTTCCTCCTCTGACAGAACTCAAGGGAAGGTGGGTCATACTCACCTATGTACTTCTCGCTTCTAGGATGGGGCCTAGCACAGAATGAGAGCAACTGGGAGGCCTTCACAGAAAAGGGAGCCCCAGGGCTGGGCCCAAAGGCCACAGTGGATTTGAGGAAGGGGGAAGGGCTGCCGAGGTGTGGACACACCTGGGGTTTGGAAAGCGGCAGACATGCCAAGTGAAGACTTGAAGCAGGGAGGTGGTAACAATAACAACAATAATGACAGCGCTATCTTACTGGGCCCTTGTCACATGCCAGACACTGTTCTAAATGCCCTCTATATACTAATTTATCCTTTCAGTAACCCTAGGAGATAGGTACTACGATTATTCCCATTTTACAAATGAGAAAACTGAGGCACAGAGGGATTAAGTACTCTGCCCCAGGTCACACAGCTAGTAAGCATTGCCTGGCTTTAAGAGCGGGCATTGTGGCTTCAGAATGTATAAAGCAATGAATGCAGAAATGTTGGAGGGCCTTAAATGCCCATCCAGTCTTCATCGTACTGGTTATGGGAGCCATGGGAAGCTTCTGAGGGAGGACTGCTAAGGCCGCACTCAATGTGACTACCCCTGTCTCCTGCAGAAACCATCCACGGAGCAGCCCCTGTACAGCAGCAGCCTGTGGGGCCCTGTGGTCGATGGCTGTGACTGCATAGCTGAGGGCCTGTGGCTGCCGCAACTACACGTAGGGGACTGGCTGGTCTTTGAGAACATGGGCGCCTACACTGTGGGCATGGGTTCCCTCTTTGAGGGGGCCCAGACCTGCCGAGTCACGTACGCCATGTCCCGGGTGGCCTGGTAAGAGGGCGGGGCCCTGCTGAGGAGGGGGCTGGGGAGGAGAAGGGAGCAGGTAGGAAACCAGGGAAATCTGAGAATTGAGACCGGCTTCCATGTAATCCAGCTTGACAAGTAGCCCTTGGCTGCTGATTCAAGTGAGGCCTGCGCTTGGCACCTGGCCATGGCCATGAATGAGACGGAGCTCCCCCTGAGGAGCTCAGCACCCTGTGAGAGACACAGACAGGCAGACAGGCACTCCTCAGAATCCTGGGGGGCGAGAGTGGGCTGTGGAACCTGAGAATCCTTCCTGGTGCCCAGACAGACTTCCCCAAGGAAAGAAGATGGTAGGTGAAGGGGAGGTAGCCAGCAGGAGGCAGCAGGGGGCTCCAGGCAGAAGGAACGGGGAGTAAGTATGCTGCCTTCTAGAAAATGAGGTTGGTTGTGACTGGAGAGGAAGCAGGGTTGCATCTGGGAAGGGCCTTGAAGGCTGAGTGAAGGGTTTTGAGCAATGCAACGCATGGACTGATTTGAAGCAGGGGGGTGACGTGGTCTGGTTTGGATTTTAGAAAGACCAGTCTGGCTACTGGGGGGACAAGGATAGATGTGGACTGAGCAGACCCGTTGGGTGGCTGCCCTGTGGCCCGGGAAAGACTTGCCTGCTGGCCGAGCCTCCACAGGAAATGCACACAGCACTAGCCCTGCTTACCTCTCTGGGCCAGCGCTGGGATCCAGTGAGGCAAGAGGGGCACAAGGCAGACAGAAGTCACGTGTGTTGAGCCTTTCTGCCGGGCCTTAGGTCCGGCATCATATGATTATGTCCTCACCGGCACAGAACTCTGGGAGCCGTGCTATCACAGAGAGTTTGGGTCAGAGGCGAAGAGCCCCCTTTTGGGGCTGGGAGATGCCAGGGGAGGCAGGAGCAGTGCGGGGACTTCCATGCTGGGCCTCAGGAGTGAGTGCCACCTACGTCCTGGGGGACGCCCCGATGCTTGAGGATGCTACACGCACCCCCCCGCCCCCACACCAACAGTGTAGCAACCCCGCCTGAAGGGGCGCAGCACCAAAGTCACATTCCCTTCACCCAGTCAATAGTCCTTGGTGGTACCTCCTCCTCCCCGCAGGGGCAAAGGTTGGGCTGATGCAGCCATTGTGACAAGGCCTGAAACAAAGTTAAAAAATCTATGACACAGGCCTCCTCCTCCCATCCCAGCTCCATCTTGGCCAAACACAGACAGAGGAGGCAGCAGGAGGCAGTTTATTTATTATTAGAAATAAAAAATTTTGATGTATTAAAATGGCCATGCCGAAAAATTCCCTGTATCCAAGGAGTCCCAGCAAAACATCCTGCTTTCAAGCCTGGCTCTGTGCTGGGTCCTTGAGGGAGAAGAGCACCCTAGACAGCACGGTGACCTGCACACGCGGACACCGGCGCGGAGGGCAGAAAGGTCACTGGGGAGTGAGAGACGGCAGACTGGGGAGGGGTGGTAAGGCTGACGGGTGTGGGGGAGGTAGCCTGGCACAGGAAAGCTGACGGGGAGCAGACTGGGCAGAGACATACGGGGGCGTGAGTCCAGTCCACTCACAGAACTGCAAGAAGTTGTGCCTGACTGGAGTGGCCTGTGCGGAAGACTGGATGGAGAAGGACCTTGCAGGTCTAGGTTCAACTTGATCTTGAAGGCAGTAGAGAGCCACTGATGCTTTTCAAGAAACTGGACGAATCTGTTTTGATTCTGATTCTGATTTGAATCTGATTTGGCCTGGGGAGCCTCCCACCAGAAGGGAACAGCCTGATCACCAGCTGCACACATCAGCAAAGAGGGAGGCCCTCCGTTCAGGGGGGAGGCAGGGCGGGGCAGGGTCTGAGAGCAAACAGAAGCTGATGACGACTCAAGGACAGGAATTTGCCTCCTGGAAAGATGAACTTGGGCCAGAATTGCGTGGCGGCAGGAGCAGAGCAGGGCGGCTGTGTAGCCCTGGCTAGAGATGGTGGTGGCACTGGGAATGGAGGGAGGTGGGTGCCCACGAGGGGGTTCTGGAGCTGGGTTCAGCAGGGACGGACTGGGCGCGAGAACAAGATTCCCAACTGTGGCTGAGCAGCTGGTCAGATGGTAAAGCCATTTATCAACCTGGGTAGGCAGGTGTGCAGGGCTTTTGAGAGGGGCAGGAGATGATTTTGTTAAAGTTCTAGGCCTGGGCTATAAAGACTGTGGGATTTAGACTGAGAGAGTTGGGTTGAATCCTAGTTCTACCACCTTCTAAGGATGTGGCCTTGTGCAGGTCACTTCTCTCTGGGTCTCAACTTCCTTACTAGTAAAATGGGGATAATAGTGCTGCCCTTATGGGAGGATACAATTAGATACTGTAAGTAAAGTGCCCGGCACAATGTCTGGCACATAATAAGTGCTCAATAAATATGGGTTCCTTTCCCCCTGCTGTGGAGGTGGACCGCAGGGGAGAAGAGAGCGGTAGGGGAGACTTCAGCAGCCCTGCCCCACTCCTGCCCTAGGCTGGACGCTGGGGCCCAGGTGGGAACCCTATACCGAGGGGGCTGGGTCTTCCGGTGCAGGGGCCTTCGGGAGCCCCTGGCCTGTGGGGCCCCTGCAGGCTGCCTCCCATGCCCCTCTCTTCCTGCAGGGAAGCACTTCGAGGGCAGCTGCTGCCTGAAGAACAGGACGAGGACACCGAGGGCAGGTGCAAGCCTCTGTCCTGTGGCTGGGAGATCACAGACACCTTGTGCGTGCGCCCCGTCCTCACCCCGGCGAGCATCATGTGAGCGGACCCCGTTCCCCCCTACTCCCACCCCCGGAGATCTCCAGCGGGGCCGCAGAGATGCCTCTGGGAGACTTGGGGAAGGCGGCAAGCTGGGCACCCTCTGGCCAGGACTCTGGTGCTCACTCTGCTGCCCCCCATGCCCCACCTGTAGTGTTTCTGCCCTGTAAATAGGACCAGTCTTACACTCGCTGTAGTTCAAGTATGCAACATAAATCCTGTCCCTTCCAGCTGTGTCTGCCTCCTCTGCAGCGCAAGGGGCCTGGTCAGCCAGGTGTGGGGGTGTTCTTGGGGTCTCCCTTGGTCTCCTTACCACCTTTGTAAATATGAAGCAAATAAATATTTAGGTGTTTTTTTTTTTTTTTTTTTAATACTTCAGTGGAATTTAGCAGTTCAATTCACAAAGCAGCCGGGGCTAGGTCACCCTACACTGATGACCCCATGCCCTCTGCTTCAGTCCTGACCTGGCTGCAGCCTCTCCCATGGGTACCCAGCTTCTCTGACTCATTTCTTTCCTCTGCATAGGCTGCCATGCCTGGCGTCATGAGGAGGAGTGAGCTGTTAGGGGTTGAGGTAGGGGTCAGAGCTGCCTGCCACCCTTCAGCCCTGGAGCTGTGGCTCCTGACTGGTGAGGGGCCTCTATGTGAACCTAACGCCCATCTAAGGCCTGGCCCAACACAGGGGCAACTGAGTATCTAACACGGCTTTGGAAATACATACCAAAGATAAAGAGCACAGAGATGGGGGTCTGAGAGGTCCTGAGGAGGCCCACACCCTTAGGCTCCTTGCAGGTCTGCAAGGCAGTAAGAGTAATACAAATACACCGTGGCTGGTTTCACTCACTCAGGCAGTAAGTGTCATAACAGGGCGGCCCCAGGGCATTGCCACATCCAGTGCCAAAGGCCCCGAAGTGATGTCTTCTCAGCTGGAAGTCTATCATCAGGATAAAGCCTCCTTCACACTGCTGGGGTCCGAGGCTATGCACCTGGGGTGTGTGAGGTGCTTAGCAAAGGAGTTCAGATTTAGAGTCCCCCTAGCTGCTACATGGTACTCAAAAGATTTTTCTTCTGCAATTGAAAAACATTAAAATGTAATTGACGTGCCTTAAAATCCACCCTTTCAAAGCGCAGAATTCAGTGGTTCTTAGCATATTCACAGAGTTTGTACAGCCATCACTACTGTCCAATCCCAGAACATGTTCATTACCTCAAAAAGGTAATGTGCCCATTAGCATTCACTCCTCATTTTCCCCTTCTCCAGTCTGGGCAATCACTAATCTACTTTCCATCCCGATGGATTTGCCCATTCCGGACATATCGTTAGGACTGTTTTTATACCTTCACTTGAGCTTCTCTCTGGGTAAGCCTCATATGTGGTTTTCCCCCCTACACCGCCAAGCAATTCTCTGACGCCAGCTGGGTATCCCACAGTTCAACTCAATTCTGACACAATCTGCCTAGAGGTCACTTCAGATCCCACAGGTTAAGGGCTCAGTCCTACAAGACTTCCCCACTCTCCCCCCACTTCAGATACCAATCACCAAGTCCAGGCTGTGACCTGTGTTTTGGCCAACAGGCTATAGACTGGAGGTTCCAATGACTCTCTTCCTTGAGTTCAATTAATTTGCTAGAATGGGTCACACAACTCAGGGAAATACTTTACTTCCTATGTTACTGGTTTATTATGAATGGATATAACTCAGGACTAGCCTCAGAAGAGCCGCACAGGACAAGGTGTGGAGAAAGGGCGCACCTCCCTCCCAGCACATCCAGTGCACACCAGCCTGCGGGCTCTCCAAACCCGTCCTTTGGGTTTTTATGGAGGCTTCATTACCTACGCAGGACTGATGAGATCACTGGCCACTGGTGACTGAACTCCATCTCCAGCCTCCTCTCCTCCCGAGTTTGAGGGTAGGATTTAACAGAAGACACCTTTGCTGCTCTCATCACTTAGGAAATTCCAGAGATTTTTAGGATCTCTGCCAGGAACGGGATGAGAACAAAACATACATTTATTATTGTTAAGTCACAATATCAGATCTCGTCCTCCTGTCTCAGCATCTCAGCCAGTCCTGGGTCCTGCGTGTGGCTCTGAGGTCCTCTAATGAGGCAGTGTGTTCTGAGTGAACTGGGTGCTTGTCCAAAGCACAGATGTCTTTTCCTGGCTGGGTCTACTTTTTGATACTTTGACACTAAATAGGCTGAAAGGTCAGGACACCCAAGAGATTCAGAGAGCAATCAGAAAGGGTCACTCTATTGCCCCTCGGTTATCCATCCACAACCAGGTTTTACACATTACCACGCTGGGCTCAGCCCTTTTCTAGGAGGCTATTTCTGAGACTTCTGTTTTGATGCCCAAGTAGACCTGGACCCGCTCCTGCTTTTTTGGTGGAGGGGGGAGGAGAGGGGTGGAGAAGGCAAACAGGTTTTTCTGCTGGAAGAGAGTGTCTGCTCAGACCGCTGGCTTCAGTGAGATCCAGGCCTCGCCCATTACCTTGTATGAGGCAGGTTCGCTGGGGAGATGCTTCTGTGGCTTTGAAAGTGACCACAGCTGGCGGGGAGTTTGAACAGATTTCTCACTGGAGCCTTTCAAAGGTTTCATGTTCCATCTGCTGCAAGAAACGTGTGAAAGTTACTTTTCTGAGAAAGCTACACTGAGAAGTTGATGTGACTTGAGAATAATAAAGTTATTTCTTTTCAGTTGTTTTTGTCATTTCCACCATTTTTGTGAAAAGTATTAAACACGTGGAGAATGTGAGACAATGTTGAGGGCCTTCAGGCCCGTACAGGGGAATCTGACCGGGGTCTCCTGGAGCCTGGCTGCACAGGCTTTTGCCTCCTCTGAGCGCCTCCCTAAGCAAGCCACTGGCAGTGAAACTGCAGGCCATGCTGGCTGCTTTCCTGGTGGCCTCTGCCAACCCCAGCCTGCGCTGGGGCCTCCTCTAAGAGACACCCTTCTCTGAACACCTTCCCCCAATCCATCTGTACCTCCCGAGGCTCCTCCTGGGGGCTTCCAAGCTCACTCACTCACTCAGGGAGCCCAGTAGATCTGCTCCTGCCTCCCGGACCAAGCTGCCACCTCTCACCCAGGGACTGGCCCCTCTGTCCCCTCCACTGTTCATTCTACTCAGCCCTGGATCTGGCCATTTCCCATCTCATCAAGAATAACATTTAAAGTCCTCATCCAACTTCTTCTCTGACTCCCTTTCCTCCCTTAGTCACTACTCCCCAGACATATCGGCCCCTCTATTCATCAAACAGCCCATACACGGCACCTATGTTGGCCTTGCATTTACTGCCCCCTCTCTCTGAAATGACCTTTCTGGGTTATCTGTGGGGCTCACTCCATTCAGGATCTACTCAAATGTTTCCTCCAGGCAAGAACTCCTCTGAGGACTCTTTAGAAAAAGCACTTTCCAGTCTCTCTCTTCTCCCTTAACTGGTTTTCTTCTTCTTCACAGTATCTATCGGCACTCGACACGCTCCGTTACATGTTGGTCTGTGCATCATCTGTCAGCCCCTCTGGAATGTGAGCTTGGCAAGCATTTTATTTTTGTCACTGCTAGATCTTCATTACTTAGAACAAACTAGGTGCTCAAAAAGTGTATGGCAGGGGCGCCTGGGTGGCTCAGTCGGGTAAGCCTCCGACTTCGGCTCAGGTCACGATCTCACGTTGGTGAGTATGAGCCTCACATTGGCTCTGAGCTGACAGCTCAGGGCCTGGATCCTGCTTCGGATTCTGTGTCTCCGTCTTTCTCTACCCCTCCCCTGCTCATGCTCTGTCTCTCTCTCTAAAAAACAAACATTAAAAATTTTAAACAAAAGTATATGTCAAATGGACAAGTGAATGAACATAACAATTTGACCTGTCTGAATGCTTCCTCATTTGTAAAATGCGGCTGCTAAACAAACTGCCCTCAAAGGGTTACTGTGAAGATTAAGTGAGAAAATGGTATACAGCACCCAGCTCAGGGCCTGGAATATCATTAGGTGTCAGTAAATGATGCTGAAATGTAATTCCTTGAGTATTTACTGTGGGCATGCCCTGCAGGAGACGCCTGGGATGCAGAGATGAGTCCTCAACGAACTCACAGTGCAATGTGGTCAAAGAGGACCCCAACTGAGAGTAAGGAGTCTGATCTTAATTTGTAGGCAGTAGGGAGCCCTACATGATTCTGGAACAGAAGCATGACAGGACTTTGGAGAAGATAATTGAAAGCATATTCAAAAAGATCAGAGGAAAGAGACCTGGTGGGCTGGTGGCAGCAAGCACTTCCTTCACCCGAAAGCCTGGCTAAGGGCCCAGCCAGGGAGCCTTCCAGAGGTCCAAGGGACACAGCTGTCATCTCTGTCTACCCCTGTGCTGGAGGGAGACTGCGGCTCTCTGGGTGTCATCCCTCCCCTTGGAAGCTGACCTGCCCAGGCCAGCTCATTCCAGCTAGAGGGACCACAGGGAAGGTAACAGGATGGGAGTTCCCACTCAACACTTTGCTCCATGTTAAATCCTCTTCCTGGCACCGGGGGATGAGCAGCTAAGCCCGTGTAAATTCAACCAGCAAAATTACCTGATACAGCCTCCTAGCAGTCAGATCTTTTCGAAATCTGAATCTGATCTTGTCAGTCCTCTGCCAAAAGCCCTTCAGTGGATTCCCACTGTGATGCCGATAAAATAAAAAATTGGAGGAGATCTCTGCCTGCCTCTCCAATCTCATCTCATACGCCACTCTGCTTTCACCATGCTCCAGCCTACTGGCCTCTTTTCAGTTCCTCTCAATTCACAGAGTCCTTTCCTGCCTCCAGGACTTTGCCCTTGCTGTTCCCTCTGCTTCTCCTGGGCTGACTCATTCTCATTTTAAAGGGTCACCTTAATTTTTTTTTAAGTTGTATTTATTTCTGAGAGAGAGAGAGAGACAGTGGGAGCAGAGGAGGGTCAGAGAGAGAGGGAGACACAGAATCTGTAGCAGGTTCCAGGCTCTGCGCTGTCAGCACAGAGCCTAACGTGGGGTTCGAACCCACAAACTGTGAGATCACGACCTGGGCCGAAGTTGGATGCTTAACCGACTGAGCCACCCAGGCGCCCCTAAAGGGTCACCTTAAATGTCACCACCTTGGGAAGGACTTTCTGAATACCCTATACAAAGCAGCCCCCTGTCCATGTTAGGTGAAGTCACATTTTATAAGAATCAGATCCTAACGGCACTATTTTAGGTAAAAAAAACCAAAAACCAAAAAAACCAAAAACAAAACACATCAAGATTATCCCTGAATATCCTTAGGAAGTTATCCTATTGGAGACAATGCACCATTTCCTTTATTTCTGTTCCTCTAACATGCCAGGCACCATTTCCTTATGGCCCCAAACGGCTCCATGATCTTTCCCTCCCTCCTTCAGCTTCTCAGGGAAGCCTTGCTGACCACCACTCTTTAAAACGAACATTCCTACCCCAGCATTTTGTAAGGCTTGGTACCCTTCCTCTTCCCCCACCTTGCTCCACAGCTCACCATCTGACATACCATACCGTCTATTTGGAATTGGGCTCTTAAAGGCAGAGATTTATTTTGTTCACTGCCCTGTCCCCAGTGCCTAGAACTCTGCCTCATACATAGCTGTTCCGTAAATAACTCTTGAAAGAAGGGATCTTTCGCATCTCAGCTTAGGCCATCTCTCCCCTTTCTCCTCCTCTACGCCTTGGTTAGGTATGGCTTCTCTAAGCATTCATAGTATCCTCTATCTAATCATATTAAAGTGATCATTGTGTTGATCACAAGGTAATTTTTGTCTCCTTTTCTTCTTGCGAATCTGTTAACCCCACAAAGATAAGGAGTTTCTCCTAATTGCCAACGTCAACTGGAGCCTGGGTTTGTGCCTGTAGGGTAGGCGTTTAGTGTCTTTTGAATAAACTAGTCTTGGAGGGCGGGGGGTGGGGGAGGCGGGTGGGCATCTGGCCCCTTTGGCTCAGCTCCGGAAGAGCAGCCTGGACGCTGCAGAGGGCCGACCACTGACAGGCATACGCTGGGGACCCGGCAGGCCACCTCAGCATTACATGTAGAAAGATTGAGGTCGACACACTGGCGAGCCTTAGGAAGGAAGGAATACAAGGTGCCTCAATAGCTCTTTCTGCTCTCCCATTTACCTTGGCCTAGGACTGGCAGATAAATCAGAATTCAGACAAACGCCGGACACTTTTTTTTAGTAAACGATTATCCCGTGCAGTATTCGGGATGTTCTTACAGAAAAACGTTAACTTGTTTATCTGAAATTCAGCTCTAACTGGGCGTCCTGCGTTGTATCTGCTGAAGATGGTAATCTTACCCTCTCTCTGGGTTTCGTTTTCCCCATCTGTGAAAGGGGGTATTTCTGGGATACCAGCCTCGGGGGACCCCAGGCGGAGGAACGCCTCCAAAGGGGCCGTCCCTCCGCCGAGCCGTGTGGGGGCGCGCTGGTCTCGGGAGAGTTTCTCGCCGAGTGAATACATGCAAGGCCCTTCCTCCAGGAGCTTGGCTCTCTCACTGAGCATCTGCCAGGGGCGGAAACGATCCTTTCCGCCACGGCTGCACGGAATACCGAACGCACAGCTTCCAGCCGCGGCGGTCGCGGACGTCCGGTGGCGTGACGTCACTTCCGTGCCAGAGAGCCTCCTAGGCTTCGAGCCCCAGGCTATCGCGCCCTCTGCCGGCTTGGAGGAGGATCTGACTTCGCCAAAAGGAAGAGAGAGCGAGTCCATTGGTGGAAAGACGGACGTTGCTACCAGCCTCCACCAATGAGAAACCAAACCTTCGCCGCGGGCGGGGCTCTCACGGAAAGGGGTCAGCCCGGGACGAAAGCGGCGTGGGAAGGCGGCGACCTGGTCTCGGCCCGGCGAGAAAGGCTCCAAGTAACACCGGAAGTGGGCTTGTTACCCACCAGCTACTTCCGCCGCGCTATACAAAGTGGGAGGGTCCTAGAGTGAAAGGACTCGGGAGCTGTAGGGTGCGTGAGGCTTGTTTTAAGTGTCGTGTCTGCATATCCGTTTCGTACCCGAGGAAGACACATGATGAGGTCACGCAGAAAAATGGGGGCTTTGAACGAATTCTTGAGCTGGAGGCCAAGGTGTTCTTATGTTTTATTTTACTTTTTTTTAAACGTTTCTTTATTTTGGAGAGACAGAGACCGCATGAGCAGGGGAGGGGCGGAGAGAGAGGAGACACAGAATCTGAAGCAGGCTCCAGGCTCTGCACTGTCAGCACAGAGCCAGATGCGAGGCTCAAACTCATGGCCCAGAGATCATGACCTGAGCTGAAGTCAGACATTTAACCAACGGAGCCACCTGGGCGCTCTGTTTTTATGTTTTAAAATAATAGAGTGCTTACTGTGGGCCATGTCCAGCCCTTGCTTTATTTCATTTCATCCGCGCAAGCCTGTGAAGTTACTTTGACAGATTCCGACCCCTCACTGCCTGGGTTGTAATCCTGGTTCGGTCTGGTATTACCTGTTTCCTGGGGCAAGTTAACGTTTTGTGCCACAGTTTCTGCGTCTGTGAAATGGCATAATTATACTTACCTCATACCCTTGTTCTAGGGATTAAATTAATGAACATTTAAAGCGCTTAGAACTGCACCTGACTTATTAACCATAGCAACCGTTTAAGTTATTTCCATTTACAAGCTAGGAGACTAAGGCTTAGATAGGAAGTAGCTTGACTAGAACAGACAGTAATTAGTGAAGGCAGGTTGGGAAGCATCTGTGCCTGTTCTGGAGGAATCTCTCAACGTGCACCCAGCCCTTTCTCTATGGAAGCCTGCGGGGCCATAACTGCCTTTACAGCAAGATATGCATTCATTTAGTAGGATCCTATTACCCAATGGCGGCTCTGTGGGCATTTTAATAAACTCAGTTAAGTTGGGGAAGTTCTGTAGCTTGTTCTGTACATCTCGAATTAAGATGGCGAGATTCCAGGAAGGGAAGCAAAAATAATATAAAAACAGGGAGGGGGTCAAAAACATGAGACTCTTAAAAATGGAGAACAGAGAGTTACTGGAGGGGTTGGAGGAGAGGGAATGGGCTAAATGGGTAAGAGGCATTAAGGGATTTCCTCCTGAAATCATTGTTGCACTATATGCTAACTAACTGGGATGTAAATTTAAAAAATAAAGTGCTAAAACTATATATTAAAAAAAGAAGGTGAGACTGCAGGATCCATCTGCTAAATCCCATCAGTATAAAAATCAGCAGAAATGAACGTCTGAAAATGTTAAGTTTGAAATCATGTGAGATCTACAAGTGGAGATAATTTTGATTAGGTGTTGTGAGTGCTGTTAGTGCAAAAACATTAGGGAAAGCTGAGGGAGGTCTGATTAGGGATCAGTGTAACTGCCTGCTAGGGTAAAGGACAGACGTGGCAGAAGCAGTGGACTTTGACAGATAGGTAGGAGTTGGCCAGGTGGAAAAGTCAGGGGAGGTTCCGAGGAGCATTCCAGATTGGGAAATTGTGTCTACAAAGGAATAATGGTGTGATCACTCAGAGTCCTTTCTTGGGAACTGGAGTACCAGACGGAGAATGAAATGGAGATTGGGACATATTATAAAGGTTACGTCCTTGAGGTATAAGCAAGTCAACAGAAGTTTTTGAGCAGGAGAGAGAAAGGGTCAGCAATGCACTTTACGTGGCTCCCTGGGCAGCTGTGGTAGGCAGGCTCTTAGATGTCGCCAATAATTCCGAACTCCAGCATTCACACCTTGGCGAATTTCCCGGAAGTATGGATTGTGCTTATTGATTCCATTCTAATGAGTAGAATGTGTTAGAAGTGATGGATTATTATTCCTGAGATTAGATTAGAAAAAGACTGTGGACTGTGGGTTCTGTCTTGGGCACCCCCTCCATCTCTCTCATCCACTTGCTCTTAGGGAAGACATCTGCCATGTTGTAAGCTGCCCTATGGAGAGGTCTATGTGTCAAAGACCTGAGGTCTCTGTCCAATAGCTAGCAAGGACTTGAGGACTTCTAATAGTCACATGAGTGAGCTTTGAGGTGGATCCTTCCCCAGGAGGGCTTTGGAATGACTTTGGCCATGGCCAACACCTGACGGCAGTCATGTGACAGACCCTGAGCCAGAAGTACCCAGCTGAGCCACTACCAGATTTCTGACCCACAAAAACTCTGAGATAATATACATTTGTGGTTTTAAGTTCTAATAATGAAATTTTATTTTTTAAAAATGTTTATTTTCAGAGAGTCCATACGAGCAGGGAGAGTGACAGAGAGAGAGAGAGAGACTGAGAGAGAGAGAGAGGAGAGAGAATTCTAAGTAGGCTCTGTGCTGTCAGCCCTGAGCCAGATGAGTGGCTCGATCTCACAAACTGTGAGATCATAGCCTGAGCTGAAATCAAGAGTCAGACACCTGACTGAGCCACCCAGCCGCCCCTTAATGAAATTTTAAAGTAATTTGTTATGCAGCAATAGCAAACTAGATAATATAGAGGGGTGAGAAGACAAGAGAGAAAGCAGGGAGATTAGGAGGAGACGGTTGTTGTAGGCCAGGGAAGAGATGATGAGAATCAGAATTGGGGCAGTGGCTGTGGAGTAGAACAGCAGGGGATGAATTTGAGATATGTCCGGAAATAAAAGGAAGACATTCGGATCCCAACTCCATTGGATGTGGGAACAAGGGAGAAGGCAGAGGAGAAGGCAATGTCAATGTTTGGTAATAATGTGTAATGATATTAGAGTTGCTAGCATGTAGGCCAGGGGGGTGACTTTAAAAAGCAGTTCCTTGAGATTTCTGGCAAGAACAAGATAGGTCAAAAGCAGCCTCTATGTTGGACAAAGAGAAAACAGCTACTTTAGGGGAAGAAACGCTGCAGTAAAATTGAGTAAAGGGAGCAAGCACTGGAGGGAACTCTCTTCCCTGAGTTAGATTTACTCGTCAGTGGGGGGGTGGGGGGGGGGCTACTCTCCCCTCCATCCAGTCATGCATTCAGCAAATATTTAGTAAGTGCCTTCTCTGTGCTGGGCACCATTCCAGGCACCGGGGACACAAAACTGAGCACAAAAACCCCTGCCTTCGTGGCATTCATGTCTTCCATGTGGGAAGAGAATATATTTAGTTTCTGGGTGTCACTCTTTCCAGCACTGCTTCTGTTTTCTCCTCCTCCTCCTCCTCCTCCTCCTTCTTCTCCTTCTCCTTCTCCTTCCTCCTCCTTCCTCCTCCTCCTCCTTCTTCTTCTTGTTCTTCTTCTTGTTCTTGTTCTTGTTCTTGTCCTCCTCCTCCTCCTCCTCCTCCTCCTCCTTCTTCTTCTTCTTCCTCTTCTTCCTCTTCCTCCTCCTCCTCCTCCTCCTTCTTCTTCTTCTTCGATTTTTTTTAAAGTAATCTCTATACCCAACGTGGGACTCAAACTCACAATCTCGAGATCAAGAGTCTCCACCAACTGAACCAGCAAGGTGCCCCTGCTTCGGTCTTATTCTTTGACAATTTCAATATACAGAGAGATGGTCCTTCCAACACTTTGTCCTCTCAGTTTCTTGCTTCAAAGATCTTGTCTTCTTTTCACCTCAGGCACTCACTCATGATCATGCTATTGACTTTGCCATGAATCTGGTTTTCTAAGCAACCAGATGTCTTTCCATTTATTCCTTCTCCTATTCTGACTCCCTCAATCCTTCAACGTCGACATGTGGAATCTAGTAATCCTACATCTTGTATTCCCTCTCTCTCTGTTAATGTCCTCTCTTCCAGCTATATCAGTCAGGATAGGCTAGGTGATAATGCAGTAACAATCCCAAAATTTCAGGCTCACATGTAAGGTTTAGATTTTAAGCTTTAACACAGGAAAGCTTTATTTCTCACTCATACTATTTAAACATTGTGGGTTGACAGGGGCCTCTGTTTATTGTAGTCAGAAACCCAGGCTGATAGAGAAGCCAACACCTCAAGTCATGGTGGTCACTATGCTAGAGGAAAAGAGAACTTGGAGGGTTTTTCCGATAATTGAATGCTCCAGCTAGAATTTGTTCCTACTTGGCCAGAACTCGCCACATGGCCATGCCCAACCTCAAGTGAACAGGAAAGTGCATTTCTACCCAAAGTCCAGAACTGAGATGGAGGGGCGGGGTTGTAGAACAGGAATATTCATGGATAGCATTAAAGATTCCCATGCCAGTTTAAATTCCATGGTCAATCTTTATCATCATTCCCTTGCATTCACCCTCAACACCTTTGCCTCTCTTCGATTTGTTGTATTCTCTTAGCAAAATCATAACCCTGGTCAAATACAACTCTCCACCTTCACTCACACGGCTGAAATCACTGCACCTCTCAGACTTTCCAACAACTTCCCAGGACAGGACCTCCAGCCTACTTATTTGGGGGGGGTGGGGGGGTGGGCACTGATATGCCTGGCTTTTGTATTTCAGGGTTGGAGGCTAGGTGTGGCAGGAGCATTTAGAGAAGACTTTAAAAAATTTTTTTAAAGTAAGCTCTACGCCCAATGTGGGGCTTGAACTCACAACCCCAAGATAAAAAGTTGTATGCTCCACGGACTGAGCCAGCCAGGCACTTCAGGGAGACTTTCTTGAGGGAAGAAGGAAACATTGATTGATTGATCCCCTGCTGTGGACCACTCGACCTGTGTAACTGCCATGGACTACACCTTAAAAATTGGAAGGATTTGCTTCTTTGGTTGTGAGAGAGAAAAGGGGAAGATATTTGGGATGGGGTGGCAGGGAGGAGATGCACAAACGTGTGGACGGAAAGTAGCATTAGTGTGTTGCGGCAACAGTGACAATGAGGCATGTTGCTTCTGCCTCCTAAGCATCTCCTGAATTCAGTATCTGAATTCCTACAGCCACTGCCACAGCCTGTCATCATCATCTCTCATCTCTCACCTGGATGATTTTAACCCCTCCCAGCTGATCTTGCCAACACTAGCCTCAACTCCTGTCCAGCCTATTCTTTAAGGGGAAGTCAGATGACTTTCCTAAAATGAATTGTTTTTAAATCATGTAACTTCCTGGCTTGAATCTCTCTGGGAGCTGCCCACTGCTTTCAGAATGAAGCCAGGAATTTTTAGCTGCCCCTCCCCAGCCTGAGGGTCTAAATCAGTGCTGTTCATTATGTTAGCCATCAACCTTATGTGGCTAGAGGGCACTCAAAATGTGGTTTTGAGATGTGCTACAAGTGTAAAATACACCCCAAATTCCAAATATGTAGTTTAAAGAGAATATAAAATATCTCATTAACAATTTTTTTAAGACTGGCTACATACTGAAGTATTTGTATATATGGGATGAAATAAAATATATTATTAAAATTAATTTCACTCACTTTTTTTTTACCTTCTGAAGTGTGCCTACTAGAAAATGTGAAATTGCATATGTCGTACATATACTTACATTGGACTGGGCTGATTAAACCTATATATTCCTCCAGTTTCCTCTCTCTCCACTCCCCTGGTTTTAGCTAAAGTTATTAGAAATAACAGAAACTGACTTTGAAAGGAAATGAAAATTAAAAGTTAGGGAATTGATTGCAAGGGGCTTCTGAATCAAAGGAATTGTTGATTAACCAGCCTGGGGGCCTTAGCAGCAGAGGTTCACAGATGTTATTGTGACTCAGCTCCATTTCTGGGTCTTACATTCCACATTTCAAATCCCTAGGAAGAGAGAATCTGATTAGGTCAGTTTAAATCAGGTGTGTCTGTTCCTGGGTCAATCCATTAAGAACTCTTTGTGAGCTGTGTACTGCACATTTCCTCCTTCTCCCCTCCAGCCTTTATATTCCTAAAGGGCAGTCTGAGTTCTGTAACCTCTAGAAGTCAGCAAACCTTTTTGGTTAAGGGCCAGATAGTAAATATTTTATACAAGCCATAGTATCTCTGTTACAACTGTTTCACTCTGCTGTGTACAGCAAAAGCAGAGACAATACATAAGTGAATGGATACATGACTATGTTTCAATAAAACTTTATTTGTAAAACCAGGAAGTGGGCAATATTTTGCCAATCCCTACACTGTACTTTTTTTTTTTTTGCGTTTTTATTTTTTTATTTTATTTTATTTTTATTTATTTATTTATTTATTTTTACAAATAGTTTATTGTCAAATTAGTTTCCACATAACACTCAGTGCTCATCCCCACAAGTGTCCTCCTCCATGCCCATCCCTCCTCCCCGCCCTACACTGTACTTTCTGTCCTGCCTCCTGTACTATCCTTTTCCACCTTCCTTCTAGCAAGCTGCTAATCATTCTTCAGTTCTTGGTCAGATACCACTTGGAAATTTCCTTAACTCTCCTTCCCTGGCTGGTTAATGGCCTCTTCTCTATGCCACTAAATTCTGTACCCCATCCAAGCACTTCTCATTGTCATTGTTCTGTTCCAAGCCCTGGATTACTAGTCTGGGTCTCATCTATCACTATGAACCCCACACCCAGCACACCTGAGTATCATTGGATGGGTGGAAGAAGCTGTGAACCTGTGGCTGGCAGACAGAGCAAATGTCTGAGATCTTAGGGCAGTGGTGAGAATTCTGGGCTTTTGTATTAGTTGTGTGAGACCCACTCCCTCTCTTTGTCTCTGAATCTCAGAGCTCAGGCAGTGGATAAGGTAGAGGAGAGGCTCCAGGTTGGACAGGGGTTCAGGGCCGTGTCAGGGGCTTGGGGCCATGTTCCCTAGAAGAACCATGTAATAGGAAGAAACTCTTGACCTCAGGAAGGCACAGATGATGCGGGTGTCTTAAGATATAACAAGAGGAAAATTCTAAGTACGCTAAGCCGTGGATAGTGTGATAAGCCATTGCCCCACTGGGGTGAAACCAGGCATGTTCTCATCCAGTCCCTGGAGGGGGACTTCCCACTCCTTGGCCTGGTTCCCTGGGAAGGGGGGTTCCCAGGGAGATACAGGACGGCATGTGGCCAAGGGCAGCCTTGGTCTCGTAGTCACCCGGAGCCACCGTTACAGGGGATGCAGAATGGGCTTCCTGACCCGAGAGCTTGTGAGTAACGTCCAGCAGAACCTGGACAAGGCACAGGAGACAATGAGGCCATACAACATGGTTTCTTCTCTTGACTTGAGAGGATTTCTTCTCTTAAGGGTCACACCTTTGGACAATGCAGACTTGATAGGGCTTTTCCCTAGCGTCATGCTCAAGGAGATTGAGAATAAAACAAAATGGAAACTCCCCGGTCTTTTGGTACTTGAGTGGCTTACCTGGGCCCCTGAGGGGGACGGTGGGCGGGGGTGGACGACCCGAGACCACCGGCAGCATGTCTTCCATAACATGCAGCTGACGATCAGCAGAGTAGATGAGGAGAACAGGGCCGGGATGATGATTACTGCAGCCTGCAAGCCACCCACGTCTGGTCAAAGGGAATGAGGAGTCAGGGTAGGGGTAGCAGACTGCTCCCAGGGGCGGGCTGTTCCCCTGCCCTCAGCAGCTGTGCCCACACAATATTGGGGTACCGGCTCTGGAGGAGGCAAGAACGGACTCGGAGGCCAAGATTGAGTGGCCTTGGGCAAGTAGCCAATAGTTCCTTTCCCCTAGTGGTTGGCACTTAGACGTACATGGTACTTGGTACACGTTTGTGGACTATTAGGGGAGAGAAGCGATGTTAATAACACCAGGTGCTTTATATGCCTTATCTTCTCCAATCTGACAAGATGCCTGCGATATTCCCCCCACCAGATGGAGAAGCTGAGATGCAGAGGATGGCTTGCCTGAGATTAAAAAGTTAGTAAGGGGCAGAGGCAGAATTTGAACCCGGGTCTGCATGCTGCCAGGTCTTCATGCTATCGACGTGTTTCCCAACAAGAATGGGCCAGCCCAGGAAGATAACACGTGGCACATGATAGTCCCTCAATAAATTCTAGCTGTCATTACATATTAATATTAGTTTGACTTATTTGGCCCTCACAGTAAAGGTAGATATTATTATTCCCATTTCTCAGACAAGAAAACTGAGGCTAGGGAGGTGAAATGTCTTGCCTCAGATCACCCAGCTGGGAAGTGGTAAGGCCAAGATTCAAACCCAGGCTGACTCCTCTTTTCTCATGTCCGCCAAGGTGCTTAGGCAGCAGAGGGATCCAGCACTACTGCCCTCGTTTATTCAGCTGAAGAATGGGAAGGTGTCCTCGGGTCTTTAAAAGGCCATCCTATGGAAAGGAGACCATTCTTGTCTGGGGGACACAGAAGACAGAGCTAGGCCCAGTGGGGATGCAAGGGGACCCACACAAGGAAAGGCCTCCTAATTATTATTGTCCAGTAGTGGGATGGGCTGTGGCAGAGCTCGTGAGGTCCCTGCCGCCAGGCATGTTTACCCAGGGATGGCACGGTGTGGGGGACCGTAAGAACCACAGTCTGAGGGTTCTTCTGGTGCCAGGAACAGCATGGGGGCTCTGGGTCCTGCTCCACGGAACTGCCAGCTTGCGGTAACTCTCCTCTCCGGGGCTCTGTAACAAGGGAGTGAGGCTGAGCACTCCCAGCCTCCAGTGCTCCCACAGGAATTCTCACTTCTTCTGTCTTTCTGTCTATTTTGTGCTTCAGCTGTACTAGCCTTTCAGCCTTCTTTTTAGACTCCCTGCCTTCAGCTTTGCCCCGCCGCAAATATGACCTCACTCCTCCCCTGCAGACAACCTTGCTGGGGCACCTGAGTGGCTCAGAGTGACTTTGACTCAGGTCATGATCTCATGGTTCATGGGTTCGAGCCCCGTCAGGCTCTGTGCTGACAGCTCAGAGCCTGGAGCCTCTCCCTCTCTCTCTGCTCCTCCCCTGC
Source organism: Hyaena hyaena (assembly GCF_003009895.1). Classification (NCBI taxonomy): domain Eukaryota; kingdom Metazoa; phylum Chordata; class Mammalia; order Carnivora; family Hyaenidae; genus Hyaena; species Hyaena hyaena. The sequence goes on along the minus strand of NW_024080635.1, from coordinate 1,307,994 downwards.
TCGCACTCTGTCTCTCTAAAAAATAAATAAACATTAAAAAAAAAAAAAAAGGAAAACCTTGTCCTGGCTCCACAGTGTCCTCAGATGTCTCACAGTGTGGCCTGGCCCAGCCCTGCTTTCCTCTCCAGCGGCATCGCTCTGTGCTCCCTGCGTCACATTCAACCCTTGGCGACATAGCCTCACTTCCGGTTACCCTGCACATGCTGTTCCCTCTTCCTGGAACACTTTGCCCATCCTGCAGTTCTTACTCACCCTGCAGACTCTGCTTCTGCAGTACCGCCTCCAGCAGCCTCTTCTCTAGCCTCGCCTCTGCCCATGTGCTGTGCCTGCCTGGTCACTGTCAACTCCTTGATAGAGACCTGGGATGCCCCTGTCATTGCTTATCTCAGTGACAGCACCTAGTAGGCACCCTCTAGGAGTTTGTTGGCTGAGGGGCTGAAAGAGAGAGGGAGAGAGTGGAGAGCACAGTGGGGCTGTGTTGGAGGAGAGTGGAGAAGGAGGGGAGTCCTCTGGCCTGACCCTTCCCCACCCCACACGTACCGTCACCTTTTCTTCCTCCAGAACTTGCCCAAAGTCAACACTTCTCTGGACTGAGCTCGAGGAGGGTGGACCCAGTGTGGGCTGACCAAATATGACCTTCCTCACCTGGCCACTCCACCCCCTTCAGTTCTGGGCATTTGACTCCAGCTCACGGGCTGGTTCTGATTCATCAACTTCCCTCCTTGAAAATCAGCCAGTGTTGGGCAGTAGGTGGGGGTGAACTGGACTCACCAAGCTCTGCCACGAACTTGCTGTGTGACTTTGAGGAATTCACCTTCCTTCTCTGACCTCAGTTTCCCCAACTGTAGCAAGGGAAGCTGATCCCTACACATATCGCAGGGTAGTATGGGAATGGGAAGTTGACAAGGAGCATGGGTTTGGGAGTCACACAGCCCTGGGTTCAAATCTGAACTCTATTGCTTACTTGGAAAATCATCTTCACTCTCTGGACTTGGTGTTCTTATCTGCAAAATGGGGAAAAAAGTAGTACCTCCTCTCAGGCTTGTCACAAGAATTAACTGAGATGACAGCCAATAATAATTATTATATTAATGATGCTTCAAACAGGCCTGGTGCACAATTAGATTCAATAAATCATAAGGTGTTCAGGGACTTGGAGAGAGAGAGAGCATTTGCAAACATGGCTTCAAATTGGGCTATAGAACTCCAGAATCAGGGGAAATGCCTTAGGAACCACATGGTATGTTGGTGAGGACACGAGACATGCCGCCCCCTCCCCACCAGAGCAGAGGAGGGTCTTGCCCAAGATCACACTCATGTCCACAGTATCTGGCTGGAAAATTCCTGGGGCAGAGGGGGCGCCTGGGCTGGGAAGCTGGGTATTTGTTTTGGGAATCAGGAAATGTTCAAGTGGCTCAGCTCCCTCCTAACAACCCCTGGCACGGGCTTGCCCCTGTTCCTTTCCCCCCTCCCTTAAGTAGGAGGGAAAGCCGGCTGAAGAGCTGGCTGAAGTACAAGGGTAAGTAGTATTTTTCTCTAATCCCACATCCCACCACTTGAGTCTAGAGGCTTTCCTCTGCCTCAAAGTCCACCCAAGCCCTCCACGCCCCATGATGGGAGGAGCCCAAAGTTCAAGAAAGTGGTAGAGGAAAGGGGCGGGGTTCTACTTACTGCCCTGGAAGGTAGCAGCCGAGAAGTTGCAGGGGGGCTCCGTGCCCATCAGTGGGGTGTTGGGGCCTCAGCTCAGGAGGGGTGGAGGTAGGCAGGGGCTCAGGGCATTCCCCTTTCTAAATAGGAGGGGGCAGACCAAGTTTACATCCTGGGGCAGCTATGGCAACAGGCTCGCTACTCAGAAGGGAAGTCAGGAAAAGCAGGGTTCCAGGGGCTCTGAGATCAGACATCCCTTTTGGTGTTAAACTGATGCTGTAGAAGACTATTTGACAACCTGGAAAAAATGAATACAATCTATTATAAAGTAGGGGGAAAAAAAGTAGGCTATGGAGCAGTAAGAGAGCATGTTTTGATTTTTGTATATAAACACACTTACATGGGAAAAAAGACTGTAAATGTTATCACCCAGGCAGCATCAGTGGATAGCTCTGAACAATGGCTGATGGACGATTTTTACTTTGTGTGCCTTGACTGTATTTTCTAAATTTTCTTTTTTTTTTAATGTTTTTTATTTCTTTTTCTTTTTCTTTTTTTAATTTCTGAGAAAGAGAGAAAGAGAGAGAGAGAGACAGCGTGAACAGGGGAGGGTCAGAGAGAGAGGGAGACACAGAATCGGAAGCAGACTCCAGGCTCTGAGCTAGCTGTCAGCACAGAGCCCGACGCTGGGCTCGAACCCATGAACCGTAAGATCATGATCTGAGCCTAAGTTGGATGCTCAACCAACTGAGCCACCCAGGTGCCCCTGTATTTTCTAAATTTTCTATAGTAAGCACGTTATAAGAAACAAATTTACTCAAAGAGGCTCATTTGGTTAAGCTTCTGACTTCAGCTCAGGTCATGATCTCACAGTTTGTGGGTTCGAGCCCCACATTGGGCTCTGTGCTGACAGCTCAGAGCCTGGAGCCTGCTTCAGATTCTGTGTCTCCCTCTCTCTGCCCCTCTCCAACCTGCACTCTGTCTCTTTCTCTCTTTCAAAAATAAATAAACATTAAAAATTTTTTAAAATTTTAATTAAAAAGAAAAAGAAAAAAATTTACTCAGGAAAGCAACATACTTTAAACGAGCAAGGCTTTGGTCAAAAATTCCATTTGTAGGAATTTGCTCTACAGAACACACAGAAACATGAAGAATGATCATATTTTCATAAAAGAAAACTCCAGTTTTGTTTATGCATAAGCAAAAATGCCTGGAAGGACCTGAATCAAACTGCTAACAGCTGTTGATTTCTGGGAGCCAGATGAGAGAGTTTTCTGCTTTATAGTCTTTCATTTATTTGAATTGTTAAACAATGAGCGTAAGTTATTTTGTAATTTTTTAAAAAGGCAAACAATCAAACCGCATTCCTGGTCTTTGCCGGCTCTCTCTGGTTCTCCCTGTGTGGACTCTGGCTGGGGTGGAGGGTGGGACAGTCGGCTCACCCTGAGGGGCTCAGTTTCCATCTCCAAGCATCTTTAGGGAGGAGACTTCTTGGTCCCTAAGATTGCCCCCCAACTTAGAGCTGGGGTGGCTTCATGATTCCAGCTTTGACACTAGCCAGTTCCAGCCAGCAAGCATTTCCTGAGGTCCTCTCTGCACCCAGCGGGCAGAGCGGGGATATGTGATCCCTGCCTCCAGATGTTCGTGGTGGTGGGAGATTGAGTTCTGCTGGGTCTGAAAGCCTGAGATAGCCGCACCTTAAGTGGATGAAGGACGAAGATTTCCACGGGAGGAAAAAGGAGGGCAAGGGCATTCCAGGCAGTGGGATGAGTGTGACAAAAGCAGAAGTGTTAAGGACCAAAATGTGCTTAACACGCTCCATTTGGGATCCTAATATTCTGCAGCCTTTCTCTCCACAGGCAGCCCCTGGAAACGGAAAAGCCATGTCATCACCGACACTCTGTGTCAGGATGTTGGGGACAGGGAGCGAGGCCTGAAGGCTGGGCAAGAACAGCGCCTGCATTGTCTGGGTACACGAGAGTCACCACCACTGCTGGCCGGGTCTGTGCCCACCCAGCGACAGGTGCTCCCATGCTGCCCAAATAGAGGCATAAAAAAGCCCCCTTTTTCTTCCTATCCTTCCTATAAACGTTTGCCTACCTGCTTGGTGTGGGGCCTGAAATCCCATGTCTGGCCACTCTTTCGGGAGTGCCTGTATTAGGAACGCACAGAGGATGGGAAGGGCAGCCGCAGCGCAAACCAGAAGCCAGTTACCCTGAGGAGCACAGGAAGGTGTGTTTGGATGGAGAAGGAAAGGGGTAGAGGAGGATATTTCAGGAGTGTGACCGAAGAAAAGGGAAGGTGAAGGGCATTGTGGGGCAAACTCCACCAGGCAGCGTCGAGCTAGAACCTGAGAGCCGGAGGCGGCCCCATCGGCCAGGGCCACCCATCCCTTTTGCAGAACCAACGAGGAATGAACACTCTTACGGTGGACATGAAGGGGTCTGTCCAGGGTCACATGAGCCAATGTCTACACCAGGTTTCGCAAGGCTCTCCCAGGTCGCGACCCTGCATCCCACACCTGGGAGATTCACACAGGTCCAGCCGGCTCTGCTTTTTCTGGGCCCTTACCTGCATCTCCCTTCTCCCAGTGGCAAGAACAGAGCTGCTGGACCCCAGGACCTCATTCCTGGCTTGTAGATCTGGCAGTTTGTTGAGGGAGGGGCTTCTGCCTGGGGTTTGAGGTAGGCAGAGGAAGCAGGTCTGGCCCCTCAGCCTACAGGGAGTGAGGCAGCAAAAGCCTCTTTCCTGGGAACAAAGATTCCAAAACCTCCAAATCACTGAAGTCCCAGGGCTGACTCTAGTGCCATGGAATCAGGGGACCCCCCAGGGCCATTGCCCCTGATGCCCTCACTTACTTGGAACCCCTTCTGTCTCCAGCAGCTGCCCAGGTGGCTTTGTTCCTACTGTGGCTGATGCTGGCTCCAGACCATGTTGCCAGCAAGGGAGGTACCAGGTGTAGACAGGTACCAACTGGCTTTCCCCTGAAGAAGGGTTATTGGGGTCCAGGCTGACTATCCCTTGTTCTTGGGGAAAAGGACAGAGAAAGGTACTCTGCTCCTGGTGCCTGGGGATGTGGGGGCCCTGGCCACTCCCTTTTTCCTTCTGCTAAGGCTCCAGGTTCCCAAGGGGTGGGAGGAGGCACAAGAATCCACTGGAGGGGAGATTAAAGGTTGTGTGAAAAGAGCCAATAGTTGGGATGCAGGAGGCTGGGTCATACCTGGCTATGGCCCACAGGCTGGTGTCTTCTCATTTGGGTCACAGTTTTCTTCTCTGTAAAGTGATGGGGTTGATGTCAATGGTCTCTCAGCAGCCATCCTGTGATTCTACTGACATGCCCAATTGGGCCGTCTCCATCTCAGAGAGGACTTCCCAACCTTGTGATCCCTTTGTTCTCTCCTCCTCTCTGAGGACCGCAGGCACTGACTCTGGGGGAACCCTCCCCCAGACCTTAGACGTGACCTTAGACGTGAGATCCTTTTCTGAATGCCTCCCTCCTCAGCCCTGCTCCAGCCCCCTTCCAGCTGGTCTTCTGTGCTCCTTCTCCTTGCCTGGGTGGGGGCTTCTCACCTGGCCGCTCTTCCTCTCCTGTGTACTGATTGGGAACAAGGACACCTAGGTTTGGGTCTTGGCTCTGCCAGGTACTGTATGCCTTGAGCTAGAAACAACCCTCTCTGGGCCTCAGGATCCCCCAGGCCCTATCAGCATTCAGACTTGATCACACTCAGGATCACAGTTTTGGGGAACTCAACAGGACCTGGCTTTGCGCCCCTGGTTCCGGCCTCTTGATAGATCCCCCTTGTCATGACATCAGAGTAGGAAGCCCCTAGGCCTCTGGTCCAAAGTGGCAATCCTTCTCATACTTCATCTAATTCCTGCGGTGAGTGGGGGGCATTTTGAAATAGTCAGAAATAGAGTAGAACTGTCAAAATTTGTGAAAGAAGATAAAAGACTGTTCTATTCTGCGCCCAGGGTAAAGATGAAAACAAGCACAAACATACTGTCATTTCATCCAGATGAAAGGAAAAACAAAGGAAAATGAACACATTTCAAAATAAAAGTATCCCTTCCTGCTATATATATATATTTTTTGGAGGTTATGCCTCCTGACTACATCTCTCTTTCTTTCTATCTCTGTTTCTGCTCTGCTTCCCTTCACCCCTTCTTCAGGGGTGGGTCAGGATTCCCAGGGAGACAGAGTAGAATCATGGGTGTCCCAGAGTAAGGAGAAATAACCACTCCCTGGTGGGCAAGGATGATGATTCAGCACCTTGGCCAGCACCCACTACTTCCCTCCCCACCCCCAACCAACCCTACTCCTCTCCAAGCCCCCTTCATTTAAGCCTGTCACTTGGCCCTTTGCAACTGACCTCCTGGTGAAGGGTTTGGGGACGGTGAACAGAGTCAGGACCCAGGCAGGATGAGAGGAAGCCAAGAATGGTGCCCAGGTGTGAGCAGTCAGCCTCCTGGGATGACCTTTCTGGCTGAGCTCTGTGCTGCCAGGAGACCTCATCTCTGTTGTTTTCTGTTCCTGCTACCACCCCAGAGAGAAAGATCCAGAGCAATGGCTTTGTTAGGTTCTGACTAGGACAAAACCCTGTCTTAGACTTACAGAATCCTGGCCAATCAGAGCCAGAACCTTGGCAATCAATTAACTAGATTCTTAGCCCCTCCCCAATAGAGATGGGGAAACTGAGGCCCAGGGAGAGAGAAAAGGACCTGCTTAAGGTCACATAGTGCCTTCTTGAGTCTACTCCTGACCCTGAGAGACACATGGGGCTTGGCTCGAAGTTGAGGCTTGATTCATAATTGCACAAGCGCACAATGGAATGGAGCCAGGGTTAAGGTGCCACTTTGAATCCCGAGGGGGATCAGTTTTGGTGTCCACTCCTTGTCACTAAAGCATTTCCCAGGAGGTCCAGGGAAGACTTTGGCTTTAGCTTTGGATGGGCCTGGGTCTATTTCCAGCTCTTTTAAGTACTGGCTGTGGGTCCCCTGGGAGCTAATGCTTTTCCACTAAACACTGAGATAATGATACCAGCCTCATGGGCTTGTCTTGATATTAGATAAGTGCCAGCACTTTGCCTGCTGACCACAAACTGGGATCCAAACAGTGATACTGTCTTCCTATCAGTTCTCTTCTGCTCTGGGCAAGACCTTCGCTGATTCCTCCTCCCTCCCCGACGCTGGGATGCCTTTACCTCCCCTCTTTGCCTGCCTGTGTTAAATGGGGGATTCCTGGTATCAGCCTGACAACTCCAGATTCCTTCATTCAGGAATTCTTTGGACACTTCATACCTTGGGAGATGCCCTGATTTCCCAGAGTCTCAAGTTGGGTGTGCAAATTAGGTCCCTATAGTTATTCTCAGACACCAGGAAATGGGGAGTAAAGACTGGGAAGTGGCCAGCACTCCTTGGACCTTGTGCTAAGGCTGAGTAGGGGAAGGGTAGAAAGGACTGTGGAGGGGGTGCTTCTCCCCCAGAAGACAGATGCACTGAGCAAAGATGGAGGGATGTGGCTTTGGAGCAGCAGAGGGATTTGAGAGCATGGGGCGGGGTAGGCTGGTTGGGGATACTCTAGTCTCAAAATCACCTCCCCCCAAACTGGCTGCTCTCCATCAACCAATCAGAGACCTCTCCTTCTGCTCCTCCCAATCCCCCCAATCCTTGTTCATGCCCCTCTTTCTAGAACCCCAAGCAATTCAATGACTGGGGTGGTTCCTTCTCTTCTTTCTCTAGCTCCAGGTATAAGTGAAGATCCATCCGGAGCCTCAGGGAGCATCCAGTGTAACCCCCTTCATCTGCAGGGGAGGAGACTGAGGAAAGGGCCTTGAGGGAACAAAATGAGTCAGCACAGAACTAAGACTGGGCTCAGGACTCCTGTTTCCCAGCTGTGCGGGACCCAGGACTTTGCTACTTATAGTGTGCACAGCTCATCTGTCCATATGCAGGGCCCTGGCTGTCAGACTCCTTTCCCACGAGTCAGAGATAGGATGGACCTCCTTCTACACAGCAGACCTGGGGACATTTCTGGTTTAGGTAGTCCCACACTCCACATAAGGCTTAAGGAGGAAGATAGACTCCTTAAGTTCAGGTGCCTTAGGGCCCTGACACTGGAGGCAGCTGGGGTTGGAGGCAGGACCCCCCTAAGTGCACTGCATTTAGCAGCTTACCAATAAATCCTATGAGATGGGTGTTATTATCTCTATTTTCTCTGTGGAAAAACTGAGGTCTAGAGAGGTTAAGCCATTTCTCTAAAGTCACACAGCAGTGGAGCTTGGATTCAAGGCCAGGTTTGTGGAATTCAAGAGACCATGGCACTGTCTCATGAGCTCCCCTCTGCTCCCAAGGCTACCATGACCCCCTCCTCCAGGCAGAATGCCAGTCTTCCCTGTCTAGTAAGTTGTGACATGAGTGCTGGCTTTAGAACTCTGTTCTAATCCAAGTTCCACCACTTACCAGCATGGGGCATGGGACTGTGGGCAAGTCATGTCTTCTCTCTGAACCTCATTTTCCACCTCTGTAAAGTAGGCATAATATTACATGCCAGCCGAAGGTTTGCTTTGTGGATTAGCCATGCTAATACATGAATACTCGCCTGGGACAGAAAAGGTGGCCCTTTGTCAAAATGAATAGAACTGACCACTGATGTTCTGTAACTTTAATACAAATTCATCATAACTCACAAAATGGGCAACATTTAAAATAAAAATACTGCTGGGGGTGGCCCAGCTTCTGGAGGATGAAGGGGTGAGGTGAGATTGAGGATTCCTCCTGTCCAAGGGGGACCCCAGTGGGCAGCAGTTGCGAGGTGGGTGGGATCCCCCAAGTTCAGCTAGTCTGGCTCCTTGAGGATGCGGGTGGTCAGGGACCCCACGAGCTCAGAATCTAGGCTCCAGGACTAGAGAGTGAAGCCAAGGCTTGAGACATTCAGCCAGTCCTGCAGATAGATTCACCTCTTGGGTTCTTGTCCTTGGGCAGGGCCAGGGCCATGAGCAGGACACCTAGAGGCTCTGCTGCTTCAAAGCCAAGATCTGGAGGTGAACTCCAGTGACAGAAACTGTGGATGGGCTTGTTCGACACCCAAACTTCCTTCTGGGCCTTTTTGCAGGTCTGTGGTTGGAAAGAAGAAAACTACATTTCCCAGACACCATTGCAGCCAAAGTTCTGGATCTGATTTATGTTTCCCTAACAGTATCCCTCATGGAGATTTGGATTTGGGAGTTAAACTGAGTGGGAGAGAGGCAGGCCTCAGGACACCCATTTGCTGGCCCGGCCAGTGGCGGAGGGGACACAGTCCTGCGGTCGCAGTAGCTTCCTGACATACTGGCTTCCTGCAGGTGGGAGCAGCGCTTCTGATCGGGATATAGACATGATGAATCCGGTGGCTGGGTCGTTCCTGGAAATTCAGCAGTGAGTCTGCTCCTCCAGCCCTTCCAATGATTTTGCAAATCAGGGACGTGATAATAAATGCTGTCAAATTAAACTAGCTAAAGCAGCTCTTGTTTTCTGCAACAGGATCCTAGCTGAGACAGATGCCAAGCCTGCTGGGAAGTCCCAGCCAACAGCCTGTCCCAGTGCTCGGCTGAGACAACTGCTCCCTGCAGCCTCCCCTCACCCTAAGCCTGGTCACAGAGGCCTGCTTGGACCCTTAGGCAAGCCTCTGGGGACCTCCATCACCCAGTGATGCTTGTCCCGCGGCTGCCTTTAGGCTACCGGGCTCTGCATCAGCCTGGCGTGCCATCATCCTGCTTTTGGACCCGTGGGCTGGAAGGTGGTGGCACAGTCACTGCAACACGTGGGTTCAGTGACCGGGTGCCTCCCACAGTATCATCTCTACCTGCAGGTCAGTGGGAAAAACAGGAACCATAAAGCTCTTGGTCCAGAGGTAGAAGGAGAGGTGGTTCTGAGGAACCCTAGGACCAGCTGCTGCCTATGTCCATGGTGGGCTGGAGTCAAGGGTAAAATGGCCATGGCAGGGTGCTGGGCAAGAAGAGGGTTTTATGTATCTTTCAGGCTGCCGACTGCAGGCAACCCTCTTGACACATCCTGAGGTCAGGGCATGTGGACAGCAGGGAGACAGGGGGAAGGTCCCCCTGCCCCTGCGAGGATGGGGATGAGGGCTGGGCAGGGGCTGCCCTGAGGAGAAGCCATGTCACATCCTGGGACCAAAGCCGCCTCCCCGTCAAGGTCAGAACTACAGGACATCGATGCTGATCGAGTTTAGGAACCATGGAGCACGACTGCCAATACACAGACAGGGAAACGGAAGCTGAAGGGTAAACAACCGGCCTGAGACCTCATGGGGTGGGGTAGAGGGGCTGCACTGGACCGGAGTCCAGCCCTCTGCCCCCTGGGCAGAGCCCTTGCTGGTGGCCATGGCCCAGGCGGTCCCTGTGGGCTCCCTGCGCCGTCCTAGATGCGGACAGTGTTGATCCTCAACGGCTGCACATTCTTGCCATTGGCGTGGCTCTGCCCGGGGCTGAAGTAGGAGCAGAGCTTGCCCGGGAACTTCTCGCGGAACGTGTAGAGCCAGGACATGTCGTCGGCGTTGTAGAAGATGAGCAGGCCTTGGTCGTAGTCCAGGAACACGCCCACCTTGTCGAGCTTGTCGCGGACGTTGAGCCGCGTCCAGGGCTCTGTGCAGGCGCTGTACTGGTTGCCGTCGTGCATGACGATGCAGTAGAAGCCACGGCTGGGCTGGATCTGGATGCTGCCCTTGCGGCTGGCCGCCTCGTGGGCCAGCCCGATCACCCACTGGGTCTTCTCCGCCACTACCACTTCCCAGTAGTGGACGCCGCTGCTGAAGGCCTCAGAGCCCAGCACCGACACCTCCACGTCGAAGCGCTTTGGCGAGTCCTGCAGCGGCTGTGGGTGCAGGTTGCCATAGGCCACGATGGTGCAGTCGTCGGACAGGATCAGGCGCTGGTGGGCAGTGCCCGGGTCCAGTGTCAGGGCAGCGGGCACTGCAGGGGGCGGAGGAGGGAGAGAAGATAAGTGGAGAGAAGGTTGTGGATCCACTCTGTGGTGCCTCCCTGAGGACCGGGTTCTGGTTGGTCCCCAGGAGGCTGTGTCATGCCGAAGGCACGTGATGCCTGCCCTCTCTGATCCTCAGCTTCCTCCTCTATAAAATGGAAGGGTGATGATAGCTGAAGTCCTTCCAGATTTAAGCCTGGCTGCACAGGAGCAGAAGCTGGGGCTGCTTGGTCGCTGCCAAGGCCTGGGGCAAGGACATAGTGGGCACCCCACAAAAGTTTGTTGAGTAAACCATAATGAAATCCAGAATTAGGGAACTTCAGAACTGAGAGAGCGTAAAGATTATGCAGGTGCCGGCAACACCCTGGGGCTGGGGGATAAGGAGATCTGTGGGGGGGGGGGCGGTTCTCAATAGGTGGGATCCTTGCATCTAAACGCCCTGAATGAAATGCACAGGGAAGTCCCAGGACCCCTTCGCCACCCATAAATTTTCACATGCTCAAACAGACAATCATGTGGATGAAGATTATTTTTTTACTATTGTTTTAAATGTTTATTTCCAAGAGATAGAGTGTGAGTAGGGGAGGGGCAGAGAGAGAAGGAGACACAGAATTTGAAGCAGGCTCCAGGCTCCGAGTTGTCAGCACAGAGCCTGATGCGAGGCTCGAACCCACAAACCGTGAGATCATGACCTGGGCCGAAGTCAGATACTCAACCGACTGAGACACCCCGGCGCCCCCAAAATCATTTTTATAATGGCCTAAAATTACAACTTAATTCCCTTTTGTGTATAAACAGGAAATTATTTTTCAAATTTTTTTGTTTATTTTTCGAGAGAGAGAGAGAGAACATGAGCAGGGGAGGGGCAGAGAAAGGTGGAGACACAGAATCCAAGGCAGGCTTCAGGCTCCGAGCTGTCAGCACAGAGCCCTATGGGGGATCTGAACTCACAAGCCATGAAATCATGACCTGAACTGAAGTCAGATGTTTAACCAACTGAGCCACCCAGGTGCCCCAGGAAATGATTTTTTGTACAGTGTTAATAGACTGAGTATTTTATTTTATTTTATTTTTTATATTTTTATTTATTTCTAGGAGAGAGAGAGAGACAGCATGAGCAGGGGAGGGTCAGAGAGAGAGGGAGACACAGACTCCAAAATAGGCTCCAGGCTCTGAGCTGGCAGTCAGCACAGAGCCCGATGCGGGGCTCAAACCCACAAACCATGAGATCATGACCTAAGCGAAAGTCGGACGCTTAACCGACTAAGCCACCCAGACGCCCCTAGACTGAGTATTTTAGAACACCACTACCATGTAAACTGAGGGGAGACTGAACTCGTTTTCTTTGGAATTTCACTGAGAATTGTTCACTTCTCAGGAAAATATAAGTCTGAGAAAAATGCCACTGACTCATACAATGTACCTGTTTCGGACCATATTTGAGGGACAATGGTGTTTTATTTATGGTGTGCACACCTGACTACTTCATTATGTTTTCCACTGTGGCTGTAAGCATCTACAGATGGACATACACAATATTTTATTATAAATCATTTCCTCTTATTTTTCCTTTATATTATCATCAGAGTATGATATATACACCTGTATATATAAAATTTTTCAAGTTTATACACATAGTGAAGTTGTGGAAAGGTTATATTATACCTTTGAGACATTAAAAGTATTTGTTATGAAATGGAGGTGACAGGTCTGAAAAAGCTGAAAATCATGGATTCTAGGCCAACTCTTCCACTTGACAGATGGGAAAAGTGAGACCCAGAGAGGAAAGGTGACTAAACTCAGGTCACCCAGCACCCAACGGCAGAGGGAGAATTAAGCAAGGCCATGGGCAATCCAGCCCCAGCCCTACCTGTCACACATCACCCCCATTCACCTCAGCCCCCAAACCTTCACCCAGATGCTCCTCCACTGCCTCTTCCCTGCTGGTTGTAATCACCCCTGCATGAGGCTCCACTCCAGGGCCCAACCTCTGAGAAGCCCTTCTAGTTGCCCAGCAAACGTTCTCACTTTCTTCTGAAATTCCTTAACTTTGTGTTCTCTCCTGATTATATAAGGGGTGTAGTCTACTGTGCCCACATCTTACACCCATTTGCACCAGGAGGGGAAGGGCTGTGTCCCATCCAAACGGGCTGTCCCTTGTGTGCCCAGTGCCCAGCACAGAGCCAGGCATGGTGAGGGTTTCCAGAAAAGCTCACGCAATTAAACTGGCCCTTGTTTGCTCTTCGGCAAGGGCACAGGCTGGGCCATCCTGCTTTGGGCTGGCCACACTGGCTTAGCAGGTCTGGCTCTCAGTGTCTCATGAACTCTCATGTCAAGGGTTCTGTTTACTCTGTCCTCCGTGACGGAGCTGATGCCTGGCCAGAAGTAGCCTTCCTGAGCCTGGATGACCATTTCTTTTTTTTTTTTTTTTTTTTTTTTTTTTTTTTTTTTTTTTTTTTTTTTTTTTTTTTTTTTTTTTTTTTTTTTAATTTTTTTAATGTTTTATTTATTTCTAGGAGAGAGAGAGACAGCGTGAGCAGGGGAGGGTCAGAGAGAGAGGGAGTCACAGACTGAAACAGGCTCCAGGCTCTGAGCTGGCAGTCAGCACAGAGCCCGACGCGGGGCTCGAACCCACGAACTGCGAGATCATGACCTAAGCGAAAGTCGGACGCTTAACCGACTAAGCCACCCAGGCGCCCCTGGATGACCATTTCTAGGCCAGAGCAAGACAGAGGCGGAGAAGGGTGAGGAAAAGAGCCCTGCCCCCAGTACCTAGGAGCGAAGGCTTTCTTCATCCCGTTCTCTGGTGCTCTCCTTATCTGGTGAAGCAGGAGCAAGATTACACTTGGCTGGAGCCTTACCCCTACTTCTAGCACCGCCATCGGCTGCATGCATGCACAGAAATAAAATGCCTCAGTGGTGCCAACTGTCACCAACAGGGAGCAACAGCCAGTTTCTGAACTGTGCTCCTGTTCACATAGCCACTAACAAAGCTGACCGTTGACTCTATCAAGCTCCTTCCACGAGCTCTGTTAGGAGTCAACGTAGTTTTGCATTTCACATTCTCCTTTCCTGTTCTTCCAACTCAGAGGGATGCATGGAAACAATTAGCCCTGTGAATAGAGGGGTCAATGGAATCACAATTCTCTATCCAGGGACATGGAAGAGGGGGAGCCATGAGAAGGAAGACACTGGATCAGTGGACACGTGTTTTACCCCGTGGTTGGAGCAGTCACAGAGCAGCCTGTCAGAACCAGAAGCTCCTGCCACATGGAATGTAGGAATTCCCACAGTGGGGTCAGGAGGTGAGAGGTGGAGGGAGGTGTAGGAAGTGTGTGTGAAGGGGAGGCAAGGGAAAGAAGAGGAATCTAATTAGACACAGATGGGCCACTCCTCCCGGCTGTGGAATGCGGGTCATACTCAGGCGTCTACAGCAGAGGGGTTAGAGCACATACAAAGCCAAGGCGTGGACAGCGGCAGTTCTTCGTGCCACGCGGGAGCCTGTGGTGCTCAGGATGATCGAGGCGGTCACCAAGGGTCAGAAACTGCAGCTCAGGGCAGGGCAGTGGGGCGGGGAAGGCGCGGAGCCACTGGCGCAGCAGATGGAGGGCTCAGCCCCAGACTCTTAAGCCTAATGTGGGGCAACGTGGGCCATTTCCAGTGCCACCGATGAGTGGGGAGGGCGCTCAAGGAGGCAGCCAAGTGGGCTCTCAGTGGCTCTGAGACTGGGCCCACAGAGATGAGCCTGCAGGACAGGCGAAATCCGCACAGCGCAGAGCGCCAGCTCCCTGGGTGTGGAGCCCCAGCGCTTAGAAGCCCAGGGAATGGGTGAGGGCAGGGTCCGCCACTCATTGGGTAGACCTAGGGGCGGGGCCTGTTGTTCATTGGGCAGCGCATGCAGTGGAGGTGGGACTAGGGGGGTGGGGCCTGGGATTCTTATTAGGCATAGGGCGTGGCCTGTTTCTCAGGTTTTTTACAGCCCAAAGGACAGGCTGGGGTCCACACCCAGGGTCTGCCGGCTCATCATAAGCCAAGGTTCTGTCTTCCAGGCCTCCTTCCCACCCTCCCTGAGGCTAGAGCTGGCAGGTGTAACAGGCTTCAGACCAGAGAGAGACCTAGAAGGGGGCAGAGCAACACCTTTTCCCACTCTGGGACCTCAGACCCTGGGTGGGGACTGGCAATTCCTCCACCCATCTTTTATCCTTGGGAAAAATGCCAGACCTCATCAAAACAAACCAGTCCCCGGAGGTTCACTATAGTACGGGTCAGAGCTTTTTTCTAAGTCCTGACACACTGTTTTATAAAAACAAAAAGTAGGTGTTGAAGCAGCCCATTTAAGCTTCTCTGAGACCTCGAGGTCAAAGGCCTAGAGGGAGGACATGGACTGTGGAGGCCCCAGGAAATGTCTTCTGGCCATCTTCCACCACACATCACCCGGCCCAAGCAGCAGAGAAACCCCCTAGTCCAGCACTGTCACTTGGCAACAGGTGGCTGGTTCCTCTTTGTCCTCAAGGACAGTGGCTTGACCCTTCAGAAGCCTGACAGAACAGGAGATGGTGCCAGCTCTTTCCTCTGGCCAGGCCCTTACATAATCTGCTGCCCCGCTTCTTCCCTCTTCAGCCCCCGGTGCTCCACACTGGCATTCAAGAAACATGTTCACACCCCCAGCGCATGGGAACACCACGGCAGCCCCAGGAGCTGGGGTGTTCCCCATCCCATTTTCCAGAAGAGGAAACTGAGGCTCCAAGGAGACTTCTCTGAGAAGTGACCTGCCTGGGTTGCCATGTGGGGTGGAAGTAGAGTTGGAACTTGAGCTAAAGCCTTGTCACACCATGTTCTTTCCTCTGTGTGGCTCCAGAAAGCCTGCTCAGCAAGACTGAGGAACCATCCGATGAGTCATTATAATAATGATAAACAAGTATCAAGTACTTACTAAGGTCCAAGATTATTATCGCAAATAGATCATTTTACTTCACTCTTAGGCTGGGAGATAAATCACATCTTCCCCATCCCTGTTTTACAGAGGAAAAAACTGGCTCAGAGAGGGCACCTGATTTGCCCTAGGCTACACAGCTAGGCAGCGAACCTGCTGGAACCCAAATGGATTCAGGTGAGCAGGGGGAGGGGCGAGCCGCCCAAGAAAAGCAGGTGGTAGAAGCAAAGAAGGCAATGTCTGGTGTCCTCGGAGACACGACAGGAGACAGGTGGCCACCTGGTCTGGCTGGGGAGGGAGTCTGTGCTTGCGGGCTGCAACAATCAGGCCAGGCAGTTGGAGGAGGGTTTCCAATATCAGCTGAAGGGAGGGGACAGGGGGTGGGTGGTGGTAGAGAGTGGAGGTTCCAAAGCAAGGGGAGTGACAGGTGCTAAATGGAGTTCTCAGGTGACCCAATAGGAAGCCCGAACTCAAGGCAGGGGAGGCAGGAAGCTGCTAGAATCCATGGGCTCGTTCCCTGGGGGCGCCTGCCCCTCCCATCTGGACATAAAGGGCCTTGGTGCTGGCAGAGGAGCCAGAGTGACTTCACAGGCCCTACAGACAAAGGAAGGGGCCTGGCTAACCAGGTCACTGTTCTCTGAACTCCCCAGGGACCGCTGGCCTTGGCAGGCTGTTCGGGGCACAGACTACTGCTCCTTCAGTCCCTCTTCCATGCACAGTTTTCTCTGGGCCAGTGGTTCTCGACTGGGGTGATTTGCCTCACAGGGGTCATTGGACAACGTCTGGAGACATTTTTGGTTGGCAGAACTGGGGAGGGGCGCATCCCGTTGGGGAGATACCAGGATTGTGGCTGAACATCCTACCATGCACAGGACAGCCCCCGAAACAAGGAGTTATCCACCCCCGACTGTCAGCAGTGCTGCTGCTGAGAAACCCTGCTCGGAGAAACATCCAGCAAGTTCCCACATCCATTCGCTCACTTGTGAGGCAGTTGGGAAGGGGCTAACATCCCTATTTCACAGAGGAGGAAACTGAGGCTCAGAGGAGAAAGTGACTGGTTCAAGGATGTGTGGCAAGTTCCATTCAAAAACACTTATTGAGGGGCACCTGGGTGGCTTAGTCGGTTAAGCATCCAACTTCAGCTCAGGTCATGATCTCACGGTTGGTGGGTTCGAGCCCCATGTCAGGCTCTGTGCTGACAGCTCAGAGGCTGGAGCTTCCTTCAGATTCCATGTCTCCCTCTCTTGCTCTCTCTACCCGTCTCCCACTTGTGCTCTGTCTCTCTCTCTCAAAAATAAATAAACATTAAAAAACATTTAAAAACCTTATTGAGTACCTACTTTATGGTACTATTCTAGTAGCAGAACTGAGAATCGGATTCATTCATTTCTTAACTGACTGAGCCACCCAGGCACCCCCATTCATTTCTTTCTTTACTTATCCACAAACGTTTACTGTGCTGGCTGCGAGGGATCTACAGTGATGAATTAGACCCAGGCCTGACCCCTCTGACCTCATGGTCTAGTGAGACACACAGCTACACACACATTGACAAAGGAGTGTCAATGTGAAAGTGCAAAAAAAGTGCAGGGCTACCTGAAGAAATCCAGGAAAGCTTCTCAGAGGAGGTGTTTATAAACTAAGACATGAAGAGGAGTGGGAGTTAGTCACCAAAGCCTGAGGTTTGTGTACAGGGTTCCAGGCAAAGGGAGCAGCATATGTGAAAGCGGAGGAGAGAGAATACAGCTCATTTAAGACCTGAAGATGGTTCCGTGTGGCTGAGTATGATGTGAAGGTGAGAATGAGAGAATGGCAGGGCCCAGGTCTTATAGAGCCTTGACTGTCAGGCTGAGGTGCCCAGATTGCCTCTCTGAGCTATGACAAGAACACAACAGGTAGCAGCTGAGACAAATAGAGCGCCTGAGACCATCTGCCAGAGAGAGGGGCTTCCCTGGGTCAACAGTGGGGATGTGCTTCTTGCCTCCTTGAGTTACGCTGCTTCACACACGTGTGGCCTCATCCCGCTGGCTCCCAGTGTAGAGGTCCACATCTAGGGGCACCCAGAGGCTAGGGGGACCCCAAGAGGAGAGCCCAGAGTCCTACCCAGTCTGCTGGAAAATGGGCTCATCCCCAAACTAGGCACAGATCCACAGGTAAGAGCACTGGGAGTGGGGCGCCGGAGTGGCATTAAGCGTCCGACTTGGGCTCAGGTCATGATCTCGCGGTGCGGGAGTTCGAGCCCCGCGTAGGGCTCTGTGCTGACAGCTCAGAGCCTGGAGCCTGCTTCGTATTCTGCGTCTCCCTCTCTCTCTGCCCCTCCCCTGCTCACACTCTTTCTCTCTCTCAAAAATAAATAAATACATATTTTCTAAAATTAATTTTAAAAAAAGAGAGAACCAGGAGCTGTCCCTTCACCCCTGGGAAATCGGTATTGATACATCAAATATGGCCTTCAGTCACCTACAGGGGACCCCCATTCTCTGTCCAGCATTCGCGCGCTCAGTGGTGCCTTCAGCCTCCCTCCATCCCTTCCTGGAAGGCCCAATCCTGAACATCCTGGGATCATTCATGCCCCTGCCCTCCCCCACTGCCTTTGCCCATGTAGCTCCCCACACCGGGGACAGTCCGGAGGCACAGCCAGGCCCCAGCCCTTCCCAAGCAGCAAAGCCACCAGCCTTCAGCGCCTGGTTCAAATGCCATCCGTTCAGTGCTTCTCCTGGCCCCTCCCCTACCCCATCCAGAGCCTCCTGTTGTCTGTCCCCATCCCCTGGGGCTTCCCAGCACTGTGTACGTCCCTCATAGCTTGTCCCATGGGGCCGTCAGGGGCTGTTTGTCCATCTGTTTCTCCTGGCCCCTGAAAATGCCTTGGGGGACCTTCCATGCTTGTAGATCAAAAAGAATGAATCCAGACACGTGGAAGGAGCTCTGAGTGCCGCATGGCCATGGGCAATCAGCGAGCCTCGCGGAGCCTCAGTCTCCCCAGCAGCCTTCCTGGGTGAGTTAGTGTGAGGCCTGAGAATGCCTGCTTGGCTGAGTAGGTAAGGGCACAGGCTCTGGGGCCTGACAGATCTGAGTTTAAATCCTGGCTGTCCCATTTACAGGCTGTGACCATGGACAATTTCCTAACAGCTCTGTGCCTGCTTTCTCATCTGAAAAAATGAGTATAATAATAGTGCCGACCTCTTAGGGAGGGTTCCCCTTTATAGCCTTGTCTCGCCTCTAAAGAACACGGTGTCTTTGTAGGTTGTATGATTTCGGGTCCCAGGGTCTATGGAACCTGCTAGAAACCTGTTCAGACCTTCTCCACTCTGAGCAAACCTCCCATTACCTCCTCTCACCCATCATCATCTCAGCTGATGACCTTGCTTCCTAGCTCGCTGGAAAAGGGGAGGCTGTGGGAAGAGAGTTCTCTCAAGCTCCCACCACTGCCCATTCATGCTCCCTCCTCCGGGCTCCCGAAGATGAACTGTCTAGGCTCTCAGAAGAGGCAGCAGCAGACCCGACTCCTGGCTGTCCCTCCAGCAACTCTCTCTGGCCTGCATCCTCAGGTTTGCCGCAGGTCTTTCTCATCTTCCACAGATGGGATGTTACTTCCTCCACCTTCAACAGCCTCTACTGCATTCTCGCTCCTTCCCTTAAATAGAACTCCTTGAAAGCACTGTCTCTACTCGCTCACCTCCCATTCTCTCTTTCATTAATTTTTAGAGAGAAGGAGTGCAGTGCAAGCAAGCATGAGTGGGGGAGGGGCAGAGAGAGAGAGCGAGCGAGAGAGAGAGAGAGAGAGAGAGAGAGAGAGAATTCCAAATTCCAAGCAGGCTCCATGCTCAGCCTGGAGCCCAATGCGAGGCTTGATCCCATGACCCTGGAATCATGACCTGAGCCGAAATCAAGTTGGACGCTCAACTAACGGAGCCACCCACATGCCCCATGTCCCATTTTCTCTTGGACAGCTTCCTCTCTGGCTTACGCCCCTGTGGCTCCACTAAAGCTCTGGTCACCGAAGCCCTCCATGTTGCTGGAGAGCAGTCCGTTCCGGGTCCTCTCGCTTGGCTTAGCGGTCTTTGTTGCCATGAGCCACTCTCTACTTGGCTCCCAGGACATACCCAGGTTTCCCTCCCACTTCTCTGGCTGCTCCTTCCTGGTCCCCTTGGTTGGGTCCCCCTCCTGTCCCTAAATTCTAGGAGTGCCCCAGGGCTCCAAAGTTTAGAGTGACACCATCTCTCTTCTCTCTACTCTCATTTTCTAGGTGATCTCATTAAATACTGTCCACATGCTGCCGACACCGGTCCTGACCTTTGTCCTGTACTGCACTGTCACCCCAGATGACTTCTCTACACCGGCGCTTGGACATCTAATCAGTACTGCAGACCTCACACGCTCACGGCTCTGTCCGTTCAGGCACCTCGGCCCAAATCCTTGTAGTCTCGTTGTTTTCTTCTTTCTCTACCACCCAAGATCCCATTCACTAGGAAATCCTGGTGGCTCTCCCTTCGAAGTATATCTTAAATCTGATCACTTCTTTCTACCCCCACTGCCATTACCCTGCTCCAAGCCACCATCACCTTGCCTGGAGTATTGTGGTAGCCTCCTACCCAGTTTCCCAGCCTCCACCCTTCACCCCCTTCAGTCTGTTCCCCATCCAGCAGCGAGAGGGAGCCTCTAGGAACTTCAGCTCATGTCACTGCATGTCCCCAAACCTTCCAATGGCTCCCATCTCACTCAGCGTGAAATCTGAAGTTCTCACCCTGGCCCTTACTGTCTGGCCACTGCTACCTCCCTGACCTCCTCACCTCTACTCTCTTCCACTCTAGCCACACTACTCTTCTCACTATTCCTTGAACACGTCAGGCTTGCTCCTGCCTCAGGGCCTTTGTACTTGCTCTTCCCACTGTCAGGAACAGTCTTCCCTCAGAAACCTGCATGAATCACTCTCCTTCTTCCTTCAGGCCTTTACTTCTTTTTTAAAAAAATACTTATTTATTTTTGAGAGAGAGAGAGAGAGAGAAAGAATGAGCAGGGGAGGGGCAGAGAGAGAGAGAGGGAGAGAGAGAATCCCAAGCAGACTCCGCACTCTCAGTGCAGAGCTCAATGTGGGACTCAGCTCCACGAACTGTGAGATCATGACCTGAGATGAAATCAAGAGTCAGAAGCCCAACTGACTGAGCCTCCCAGGCGCCCCCCAGGCCTTTACTTCTCTGCCTCCTTCTCGGTGAGGTCTTCTAACTGGGTCCTCCACCTAATATCTCTATCCTACCTCAACATCCCCTAGCTCCCTTCCTTATCTTTTATCCTTATCTAGTGAACTATGGATTTTACCTATTTACTTTTATTTTCTCACTCCTTATGATGTAAGATCCATGAAGGCAGGGACCTTTTGCCTGTGTTGCTCACTGCTACATCTCCAACACTTAGAATAGCACCTGGTGCGAAGTCGGAGGGTTGATATGTATGGGATGGATGACTGAGCTGTCCAAGGCCTCAGTCTCTCCATCTGGAGAATGGATATACTAATGGAACTGACCTCATGGCTGTATGAGGACTCACTGAGCTGAGTGAGTGTGCAGGTGCCCAGCACAAGCCTTGGAACACAGTGGGTGCTCAGCAAGAAAGCCTTCTCATCCTTCTGTCCTGCCCCCGGGCCGTGTTTAGAGTGGGCAGCTGGGCTGGGAGGTACCCCCTTAGCTCCTCCCCAGGAAAACCCTTGCCTCTTCCTGGGCCCTCCTGGGAACTGGCAGGAAGGGCCTTACCTGGGTGAATGTCCTGGAACAAAGACTTCCAGATGGTGTACTGCAGGGGGCCTGTGTACTTGGAGGTCGGGAAGTCTTCGTAAGTCAGATTGGTCTCGTGGATTTTCCCTTTAAGCCTGGAAGGAAAGCGGGAGAAGCAAGGTTGCACCCTCAGGGCAGCTGACAGAGGGCAAGGCCGTGTATGTGATGTCTGCCGCCCCAGAGTCCAGGGCCTGCTTGTGCCACTTCCTAGCCTCAGTTTCCTTATCTTTAAAATGGGTGCAATGATAGCACCTGCCATCTAGGCTTGTGGTGAGGGTTACATGGCAAAACATATGCACAGTGCTTCCCACTGTGCTTGGCTCGTGGTCAACACCGAATGCATGATGCTAGCTCTCAGGATTGACCGTCAACAGACCAATGATTAAGTGTTAGTATTTCTAAAGGCGGCGATCAGACAAGACAGACCCGCAGTTGAATCCCGGCTCTGCCATATACTAGATGAGGGGTCTCGGTCAACTGATGTAGCTTCTCTGTGCCTGTTTCTACATGTGTGAAATGGGGATGACAGCAGCAACTACCTCCAAGGGAGCGAATAGGATTATAATAATATAAATATTATTTATTATCTATAATATCAATGTTATAAAGACTATAATATATACTTGTAATGTAATATTTATTAAATAATAGTGTATTATAAGTAATATTCTGTGATTCTACTGATTAGGTATAAAATAATATATGTAATTATAATATTAAGCCTTGGGCCAGGCTCTGGCACATAGCCAACGCCCCATAGCTGTCTGATGAAGATGTGAATGAATGAATTCCCCGCTAACGGCCCCGTCTGCCTCTAGTCCCACCTCCCCACACAGGCTGGGGACGGGGTGCCTGTCTGGGGAAGGCAGCCAGTGGCGGGCACTTACCGCTCGGACAGCGAGGCCACCCCGGCCAGGAAGGTGTGCCGGTCGGTTTCGGCCAGCCGCTCCTGCAGGATCTGGGCCCCCTCCTGCACCTTGCGCAGCTGCTGGCTGTAACGCTGGACTTTCTGCTCAATGTCGGTTAGCGTGCGGGCCGTGTCCGCCTCTAGCTCCTCCAGCATGGCCTTCTGCCGCTCGCGCAGTAGCCGGTGCAGCCGCTCGAAGGCCTCGCCGATGGTGGTCCGCAGGCTTTTGGTGGAAGACTGGGGGGACAGTCATCAGGGGTCAGGCCAGGGGGAACAGATGGGGTGACCCCTGGGAGAGAGGAGGGAACCGAGAGCCTTGACATGGTGAGAGGTGGTAATGTCACCTGTTAAAGCGCGGCGGCATGCCGGGCTGGCATGGCCAGGGACGGCACACTCTTCCAAGTGTCCGTTAGGATATTCATGAAATGCTCTGGGTGAGATACTGAGGCTTGAACTAGAGGAGCAGCAGAGGGGCTGTGGGCTTGAAAGACATTTGGGGGCAGTGCCTTTAGCTCTGGTGACTGACAGGCTGGCTGTAGGGGTACAGGAAAGAAAGGTGTGAGGATGGTCCTCAGGTTTCTGGTGTGGGGGTGAGAGGGACAGGTAAGCTGGGGGAGAAGGGGGGCAGGAAAAGATGCTGAGTTCAGTCCAGGATACAGTGAGGTCTTTATTTTTTAAAAAATCACTCAGGGGTGCCTGGTTGGCTTAATCAATAAAGCATAGGACTCTTGATCTCAGGGTCGTGAGTTCAAGCCCCACGTTGGGCATGGAGCCTTAAAAAAATAGGGGTGCCTGGATGGCTCAGTTGGTTAAGCATCCGGCTTCAGCTCAGGTCATGATCTCACCACTCATGGTTTCGAGCCCCGCGTTGGGCTCTGTGCTGACAGCTCAGAGCCTGGAGCCTGCTTCAGATTCTGTGTCTCCCTCTCTCTCTCTGCCCCTCCCCCACTTGCATTCTCTCTCTCTCTCTCAAAAATGAATAAATGTTTAAAAAATTTTCTAAATAAAATAAAATAAAAAAAATAATAAACAATAAAATTTAAAATTAAAAAAAATCATGCATGGGGTTCAAGCAAAGATGACAAGGAGATTACAGATGGCAGAGAGCTTTATAAACCGCAACGTGCCGGGCAAACCTTGGTGGTCACTGGCCCTTGAGCCGCCCTCGCTGAGAAACAAGAGCTGGAGGTTAAAGCCACGATCACCGATCACCGGAGGCAAGACTGGGCTTGCACATTTCTCTGTTCCCTCGGGCACTGGCGGGTCCGGGAGGGGCCTGGGTGGTCAAGAGCACAGGCTTCGGTACCTCACAGCCTGGGTGAGAATCCCAGCTCTGAGTCTCTAGCTGTGGAAACCTCAGCTGCCTAATGTCTCTGAGCCTGTTTTCTTCTCTGTGAAAGGGGTAACACAACCACATCGCAGGGTTCTGGTGAAGATCAAGGGGGGCTTTTCACAAAACGCGTGCCGTTGTTCGAAGTGCAGAAGAAGAGCCTGGTTATTAAAGGGGATCAAGTCTAACGGGCACATCCTAAAAGTCTTCACTGAGAGATGGCTTCTGAGCTGGGGCCTGAAGGAAGGGGCAGGATGTCCACTGGGGGTGCGGGGAATAGCCGGAGTCAGGACATCCCGGGCTGCAGAAGCGTGGCCAGGCGGCAGCAGCGTGTGGGACCTGCCTCTGCAATTTTACTTTGTGGGATTCTGGCTGGGAGTTCACAGAGTCAGAGACCCCCGCTGTGTTCAGTGCCCAGGGCTCTGCGGGAGGTTCAACAAAGGCTCAATTAGGGCCAGTTCCCTCCTGTCTCGGCAGCAGGAAGAAGCACTGGCAGTGGGCCAGCCTCCCCGCGCATGCCCACCCAGAGCGCCAGGCAGACAAAGGGGGCGGGGGAGAAGCTGGGGATGAACAGCCAGGCTGCTTGTGCCTCCCTGAGCCCCTTCCTGAACCCTGAGACTTCTGTGTGGGTCACAGAGGGGACGATGGAGCCTGCCCTTCCTGCATCGTCTGCTGCTGCCCTGCAAAGACCCCCCTCTCCCCCAGATCCCACAACCACCCCTTCTGGCTCCTTCTCAACCCCTCTGTGGC
The DNA here is from genome assembly GCF_003009895.1 of Hyaena hyaena. NCBI lineage: Eukaryota > Metazoa > Chordata > Mammalia > Carnivora > Hyaenidae > Hyaena > Hyaena hyaena. The sequence goes on along the minus strand of NW_024080635.1, from coordinate 1,283,683 downwards.
AGTGTTTGGTGCTCCGGCCACACTCCACTGGCTGCAGGTTCTGGTTTGCCTCCCACCTCCCTCTGGGCCGGCCCCTTCCATTCTCACCAAAGTGCCCTCCTTCATGTTCAACCCCACGGCTTTGAGGATGGCTCCCACGTCCTTACCCGCGGGCTTGAGTGTCTCCTGAGCACCACGTTCACCTTTCCACCTGCCTCAACTATACAGGCCATCCAACACTCTCCGTCCGCAAGTCGCCTCTGTGTCTTGGGCAACAAATTCACTGCCAGAGTGATCCTTCTAATGTGCAAAGTGGGCCAAAGCCAATGCTGTGGTTAGGAATATTTCTTGGCTCCTTGATAACTAGTAAAACACTCAATTCCTTAGCCTGGCATTCAGAGTCCTCAATCTGACCCCAGCTTATCTCTCTAGTGCCACTGCATTGTAATTACACCTGCCTAGAATGGGCCCCACCCCCAACAAACTCTTTATTCAACAGGCAGACCCCTACTCACCCTGCAACACCCAGCTGCAGAGCTACCTCCTCAGCGACACCCTCCCTAACTTTTTCAGGCGGTTAAATAGTTAAAGGTCCCCAGAGCATTGTGTAAATATTCCTAATACACAGTCTCACATTTTATGTGGCCCCAGCTAGTGGATGAACCCCCTGGGGGGTAGGAACGACATCTCAGCCTTGAGCTTCCCATGCCCATCCCAGGGCCTGGCACAAGGCTGGCAGTCAGAACCTGCTGGAGAGGTGAGGAGGGAAGAGTCTTGCCAACAGCTGCTCTGCAGAGGAGAGTGCAGCCTCCGTCTTCTTTTTAGGATGGGGTCTAGTGTATCCAGGACAAAAGAAAATGGGTAGGAAAAGGGGGAGGGGCAGGGAGAGGGCAGCCCAAAAGCGGACCATTGGACAGCCAGCCACCACACGTGCTTCAATGTCCCTGAAAGGTCCTCTCAACCTACCTGTCTTACTGACCACAAAGCCATAGATCTTGCTGAGGACATCCCAGCACGAGGCTGGAATAGGCACTGGGCTCTGACAAAACTGGGCGGTAAGCTGCCAATTAGCCCCTTACTAGCTGTGGTGACTTAGGCTCGTTCCTCAACCTTTCTATGCCTCAGTTTCCTTGCCAACAAAATGGAGATAACATTCCTCCATCAGAAGGTGCCCCCCCTCACCCCCCACCGCATGTGCTCATTTGTTCTACAATTATTTATTGTGTGGGAAGGCACTGTGCTAGGTTCTGGGGGGTCCTGCTCCCATAGAGGTGACATTCCGTGGGGCTCAGTGAGACAATGAACAGGAACCACAACTACCCGCACAGAGAAAGGGTCCACTCAACTAGTATGCCCCGTTTAGTCTAGTTTTTTTCTAGGGCAGAGCTGCGCCCGCCCCACCTCCAGTCCCCTTGGTGCTGTGGCTGGGAAAGCAGCCCCTACCCCAGCCCGCCACATCCCTGGGGTACACGGGGGCTTGGAGGAACTGACTGTTTCAGAAAAATACCCTGCCAAGAACGCGTCACTTGGTCGGGAGCGACCAAAGAAAACACTGGGCCCAGGGAGGGAGATCAGACAGGCCCTCGGGCTGGGCCACTGGAGGGGCAGGCTCTGCAGGAAAGCCGAGTCAGGCACCAGGTGAAATATGACCTCCGAAGCATCCATAGGCATTTCTTGTATAAACACCCCAGTCCAGACAGGAAGCAGGGCTGGGGGAACTGGAGGGGAGGTGGCCCCACAGGACCCCCCAGAGGTAGACAGATGGACAGGAAAGCAGGGGAGGAAAAGGTCAGTGGAGAAAAACAATGGGGAGCGGAGAGAAGAGAAGGCTAGGGGGAAAACTAGACCATAATACTCCGCTCTCATTCACACAGAGGCTTCCATTCGCTTCTCTTCACCCGAGAGCTGCAGAACCACCAGGCAGACAGGGAAACTGAGGCTGCGGGAGGCACATAGGCGAGCGTCCTCTAACGGTTTCCCGTCTCTTGCCTGCTGTGGGTCCTGTCTGCAGGGAGTCCAGAATGTTCTCTGAAGAAATGCTTGTCATGACCTCCCCAAGACCCCACACGGGTTGGTGGCCAAGCCGGGGCACAGATCTGGATCTCCAATGGCCTCTCCAGGCCCCAGGCTGACCCTCAGAGGCCCAGAGCATTCCGAAGGCTCTGCTCCAGCTGCTGCTCCCAGCTGCACCCCTGCTAGCGAGTGGGCCAGACTGAAATCACTGTAGAGCTTAGCAGCTGGGCCTGGGTCCCCAGGTTTTGGTCCCAGAAAGGGCAGAAATCAAAGCAAGCCTTGTCCCGTTGGTGGGGCATCTGTGGGAGGAACTCAGAGGGAGCCCATGGGATCTAGAACTTTGGGGCCGGAAGGAGCTTGCCAGAGTCTGCACCGTACAGATGGGAAGACTGGGGGCCCAGAGGAGTATGCAGTTTAGCCAAAGTCACACGTGGAGTTAGTGGCTGGATCAGAATCCAGGGCCACCCTCTCAGGTCAAGAAGTGGTTTCTTTTCAAACCACTGCAGCCAAGAGACTGCAGGGTTTGGCCCTACTTTGTACACAGTCCATATCCCCATGGTGGGAGTTTTAAGAGGGGTCAGGATACAAAGGCTGGGCCACAGATCATCAGGAGGGCTTGGAGGGAGCATGCTCAGGGTGGGCTCCTCTGGCAATGGGCAAGCGTGGTTTTGTTTTTTGTTTTTTAATGTTTATTTACTTTTGAGAGAGAGAGAGGAGTGAGCACAAGTGGGGGAGGAGTAGACAGAGCCGGAGACACAGAATCCGAAGCCCCACTTGGGGCTCAAGCCCACTAACGGTGAGATCATGACCCGAACCAAAGTCGGAGGCTTAACCGACTGAGCCACCCAGGCGCCCCTGGGTGGGCGTGTTTAATAAGGTGAGAGGGAAAAAAGACCAGGTATATTCTCCCAGCCTTGCAGGACTGGGAGGTTTCCTGAGGGTCCCTGGTCCCACCTCACTTTCCGCCCAGAGCAGGAAGGGAGAAAGGGCCCCGCCCTTAAAGCCAGGCACCAGCCCAGATCATTGCCCTCTGTCCTGGGAATACGTCTTGTCCCATCTGCATTCAGGTGAGCCCCAGCCCCCGTTCTACGCCTCCTCTCCCCAGCCCAGACCCTCTCAGAACCTTTGGCACCTTTAGGCCCCGCCCCCTCTTCCTAGGCCGCCCCGCCCACCCTGCAGGACCCGCCCCTGCGCCCAGGCTCCGCTCACCTTGGTCTCGGCCAACTGTCGCTTGAGCAGCTGCAGCGCCTCCGTGTGCTCCCGTTCGCTGTCCTGAAGGGCCTGAAGCTGCTCCTTCAGCTCCCTCTGGAACAACAGCAGGCGGGGATGCGTGATGCAGAGCCCGGGCGTGACCACCGCCGCGCTCCCCAGACCTGGCCCAACATCCTCCTCCCAGCACGGCTCAGTAACCCACACATCTCCCAGTATCCAGGCTGCTTTCATCTTTCCATCTCTCTTCTGGAGTTTCGCAACAGCCTCCTCCCGAGCCATCCTAGGAGCTTGTGGCCTCCCCGTCTCCAACCCGCCTCCACATTCGCTCTGCCCCAGCCTGATTTGCTGGCGGACACCCCTGGCTTAGAATCCTTCGATGGGTACCAAGGCTTTACCACCGTCCGCTGCTACCGATATTCAGTGGGCTAGGCGCTGTCCTCAGTCCCCTGCTTGTACTGGGTCACGGAATCCACGGAATGACACGGAGGTAGGCACTACTATTTAGCCACATTTTTCAACATTGAAATTGGTACAGAGAGGTCCAATGAAAGAAGCAGGTATGGGGAAAGCCATGAATGGAACTCAAGCAGTCTGGTTCTGGAGACTATCATTTAAAAAAAAAATTTTTTTAATGTCGTTATTTGATTTTGAGAGACAGAGACAAAGAGCGAGCAGGGGAGGGGCAGAGAGAGAGGGACTCTGAAGCAGGCTTCAGGCTCTGAGCTGTCAGCACAGAGCCCGACGCGGGGCTCGAACCCACGGACTGTGAGATCATGACCTGAGCCGAAGACGGACCCTTAACCGACAGAGCCACCCAGGTGCCCCGAGACCATCATCTTGACATGAAGTGATACTTGACATGAAGTGACACGTTTTCTATAGTGATGACGCCCATGACAAGCAGTGACAAAAATCCATAAGACACAACATCTCAAAACTTCAAATAAGGACAGAATCGGCAGTACTCATTTCCCCCTTGCCCCAGGTGCTAAGCTAGCTCGGCATGACACTGCTAGTGATCTCATTTTTATTTAAAACTTTGATATTTTGTTCATCACAGGGCTTTTTGCTTTCATGTTGATTTTTCAAAAATTACATTAAGTCTCTATCTTGATCACCGAGTTTTGGGGTGCCTGCTTCAATGTTGCGCCTCACCCTAGTCCTGTGCCTGTCTCCACCACCCTCCTCCCCTCACTCCCATCCAGCCAAAGCCACCTTCTTCCTGCTGCTCCATCATAGGCTTATCTCAGCCTCCCGACTTTGCCCTGGCTGATTCCTCTGGCCAGTGCACTCTACTCAGATTTTCTCGCGCTGATTCCTTTGTATCATTAACATAACAGCTCAGAGGCCACCTCCTCAGAGAGGTCTTGCCTGACCACCCCACGTACAGCATCACCCCTACACCCACATCCTGTTATGTGGTCTTCTTCGTACTTCCTGCTGTCCGAGATGCTCCTGCTCACTTATTAGACCATGTGCTCGTCTCCTTCACCTGAATGTGAATATCATGAGGGCAGGAGTCTTGTCTGGCTTGCTGTATCCCCCATGTTTAGAAGAGCTTTCAGCACATAGTAGGGCCTCAATACATATTTGCCAAATGAATGAATGTGGTTTGAGGTGGGTGTCCCCAGTACAGGGCCAGTTGTCTGCATTTATTGGGCATTTAGCCCATTACATCATAACTAGTTCTCCCGTATGACCCTAGGGCATCCCCGTATGAGCCCTACAGGTCTACAGGGCAGGCCCTTACCATTCCCTGCTCTACATCCCCCTGCACACATCAACAGCCTGACACTAAGATGAGGCTCAAGGAAGTTTGCTTTGTGGATGAATTTCCATGGAAACAGCCTCTGAACAGGGCCGGGCTTTCCCAGTCACCTTGTGCTGTGCGCGATGCCAGGGAGCTGACTTACCTGTTCATCCTCACCTCCCTCCTACTCACTCAGCTCATTGCCCTCAGAAAACATCTAGTCTGACTAATTTTTATAGAGTAGGTAGCAACATGGGAAGATGATCAATGATGATAGTCTAAGGGAAGAATGAAGAAAACAAAATTACCTTTGCTTACTCTCTCCCTTATTCACGCGACAAATATTTATTGAGCAACTACTATGTCCAGGCACTGCTGAGGCACTGGGGATACAACAGAGAACAAGACAGACAGTCCATGCCCACAGGGACTTTCCAGTGTAGTAGGGAAGAGAGATAATGAGCAAGGGAAATAACAGAAGAACCAGGTCACTACAGATTATGGTCTCTGCTCTAGAGAAAATAAAGCAGTGCGGGACGGGGGTGAGTTTGGGTAGGTTGGTCAGGGAAGGCATTTCTTCTCTGAGCTGCCACCTGAGATGACATAGCCGCAGGGTGAGGAAGAGCCAGCCTTGGAAACAGGAGCTGGACAGGAAGCCGGGAGCAGCTTGGGCTGTGACGGCAGAAAGCTCACACAGAACGAAATGGCTAGAATCCCAGTAAAGACAGAAGTTGCAAGCTGAAACCAGAGGGGTAGAAGGAGGAAGGAGCCTGGGTCCCTGACGATTATAGGGTGGCCACACCATCGCTGCTCAGTGATGAGCTAGGAAGCTAACCCTCCAGAAAAAAAAAACAAAAAACCCCTGATTTACAGTGTTTGCCAGTTTCTGTGGTATAAATACTCCCACCAAAGCCAATTTCAAGGGATCAATGTGAGGTCACCAGGCAGGGTCTGGGAAGAGGTCAGCACAGTCAGCTCTCAGGCACCAGAGCAAGCTGGCTCCGGCACACCACTGCCCGGGGGCCTTTCCTACAGCCATGTTTTATGGGAGAGAGAAGCACACACCATCTAATTGCAGCTGCCTAGTCAGGTGTCTGTTAACTAATGGCCAAGAGTCGTTCCTAACAGGTCCATGTGCATCTGAGTCATTGGAACAGACTAATCTCATTCACCTAAGTGTGAAGAATAATGCTCCTCGGGTCCTCCCTGACAGCCCTCAGTCTGTCCGGCTTGGGACATGGCTAACATGCAGATAATTTGAAGGATGAGCCAATCCCCCGCCTTGGTGTCCTCATGGGTCCACACACGACTCGGGTCCCCAAGCGGCTCCTCAGAGTCTTAGAAAACTGCTCTAAAGGTAGAGTTCCTCACATTGCTGAGGGCACCCGAGGAACTTGGACACATCGCTCCCTGTTTCCAGAACTGAGGAACGAGGGGAATAGACCTGCCCCTTCCTCCTGGACCCCAGGACAGCAGAACACTCCTTTGCCCATTCCACGAACATGTGTGCAGGCCTCCTTGGCCCCACACGGTGCTGTGTCGGCAACAGGCAGAAGCATGAGGGACAAGTCCCAACCCATGAAGCCTCAGGAGGGGTGCAGATGAGTTGGGGGGAAGACAGGGACGCATGCGTTAACATGATGGAGAATGCTGGAATAGGGTTAGGAGAGACCAAACTTGCTGCTCTTCCTATGACCTTGTCTCAGTAAAGGCCACCCCCATCCACAGGAGAAATGTGGGAGTCGTCCTCGACACCATCCACCAACCAATGCGATCAGTCATCAGATCTATCTTCGGATTTGTTCTCTCCTGTCTACACCCGCTGCCTCTGGTTTGGTTTTAACCCCTGCTTTTCTGGACTGTGACCCTAGGCTCTTCTCTGCCCCTGCATTCTCCAGGTGCCCCTGGAGTGACTGTTCTATGGGACAGATCTGTCCGTGCTTCTTCCCCCCATACCCCACGGCAGGATTTCCATGTTGTCTGGGAAGATGGGCACAAAGCCTGAGCATGGCACTCAAGGCCATCACCACTGGCCCCAACTTCCTCTCCAGCCTTATCTCTCAGTCTAGTCCTGCACTGTCCAATACAGCAGCTGGTAGCCACACGTAGCTATTCAAATGAAAATGATATGAAATTAAATGAACTTGAAACTCAGTTCCTCAGGGGGACCAGGGAATAGCGTGGCACATTTTCAAGTGCTCGGTTAGCCACATGTCATCAGTGGCTACTGTCTCAGCACAGATACAGAACACCAGGAACGATCTGGCCAAATCCTCTGGATTTCTTTAGCAGGAAACTGAGGTCCAAGAAAAAGGACTGACTGGCCCACGGGCACACAGCTCAACAGAGGAGAACCAACCAGAAAATGTACTGCTGGCAGAAGTGAGACAGAAAACAGGAAGCTGTTGACAAACCCGTAAGTGGTAGAGCTACCTCCGGAGAAGGGCAGTGGCGAGGTTTGGGTTCACAGGGTGCGTGTCACCTAATTCTCATAACAACCTCATGAAGTTTGTGCCTTTATCACCTCTGTCTCGCAGGGAGGGAAATAGAGGCTCAGAGAGGTCAGACGGCCTGCCTAAGGTCACACAGCCCCATTTCCAAATCTGCAAAGTACAGCTGAGTACCAGTGCCGGCTCCGTGGTTGGGAGGATTAGGACACTTAATTCCTAACCTGACATGACGCACGCAATGTACTCAGTCACTCTTTCGTTGCTGTCATTATCATCATCACCATCCCAATTACACGTGAAACGGGGAGTCAGAATGGGCAGAGCGTCCAGGAGAGAGTTTACTTCTGATGGAAAGCCCAGGGAAGACGGATGGATGGGCAGGGTGCCTTCAAGACTCCTGGGTGGGGCCGGAGCACTCCAGGTGGTGAGATGAGTTGGGCGGGGGCACACCTGGTGTGTGCAGGAAGTAGGGGGCAGTTGGGGACGACGGGAGCCAGGTATGGACAGGTGGGTGGAGGCATGAGCTGGAAAGGCCAGCGGGGCTAGCTGGGGCCAGAGTAGGAGGTGGAGGAGCCCTTGAAGGTCGGCGTGGGGGAGCTGGACTCTGCAGGCCCCATCAGAGCAGGGGGGAGTCAGGAGGGACAAACGTCAGAGGGCAGAGCCACATCTCTGTACCCCTTTCCCTGGAGAGGGAGCAGAGTCGGGGCTGTACAGACCTGAGTAGACAATTATGTAAATGTCAGCTGAGAGGCTCTGGAGAGGCCAGGACTGGGGCAGCAGCTGTGGGGAGGACGGAGAGCCAGGGCTCACACGCTCCCAAGGCCAGACCTCCCCTCCTGAAGGGTCATCCCCCTCCCAGCCGAGAAAACAAAGCTTCTGTAGGAAGCCTTCTCTGGAAGGTTTCCAGGACCCTTGTCACCCCTGTCACCTAGCCATGCTGCCCAGTGGAGTCAGCATGAACTCTGGCATCAGAAAGACCTGGGTTCGGGGGCGCCTGGGTGGCTTAGTCGGTTAAGCGTCCAACTTTCGCTTAGGTCATGATCTCGCGGTTCGTGGGTTCGAGCCCCGCATCGGGCTCTGTGCTGACTGCCAGCTCAGAGCCTGGAGCCTGTTTCAGAGTCTGTGTCTCCCTCTCTCTCTGACCCTCCTCTGCTCACGCTGTCTATCTCTCTCTCTCCTAGAAATGAATAAAAATATTAAAAAAAAAAAAAAAAAAAGACCTGGGTTCGAATCCCGGCTGTGTGACCTTGGGCAGATCACCTCTTCTCCTCTCAGAGCCTAATCTGTAAAATGGGGGTCAGAGCCACTCGTGGGGATTAAATAAGATCACACCCAGGAAAGGGCCAATGTGGTGTCCGCATAAGCAGTGTCCGGGCCACCTCCCCTTCTCTGAGCTCTGGTGTTGCTGTCAAAGATGCCAGAAATCTTAACATGGCAGCCTGAACCTGCCTCTCCTTCTTCCCCTCCCCCATCCCTCTCCTATGCCTAGAACCCTGAAGCTCCGGCTCTCCGGGCAGCCCTGAACGGTTGCATGCCCTCTCTCTCTCTGAGCCCCAGCCCTCCTGGTCCAACCAAACAACCGCAGTCTCTCGCAAGGACTCCTGGCTGCTCCCCTGCCTCCCAGGCTCTCCTAGTCCTCCATCTGCACACTGCCCAGAATGCAGACCCGACCAGGCCCCTGCTCAAACCTGTTCCTGGCGCCCCAGCATCTCCAGGAACAAATGGAAGCTCCCTGGAGTGGGGGATGGTGGCCCACTCCTTGCTGAGCAGGGCAACCCTCACTTTCCCATTCTTGCCTGGCCCCATACACCCTTCCCACCAGCCACAGCTAACCACCCGCTCACCTCCGTGCTTGCTCCTGGTCTGATAACCCGAGTCCCAGTTCCCCAGTTCTAGCCACACACTGGTTATGTGGCAGTAGACACAGCTTCTGAGCCTCAGTTTCCTCATTTGTAAAACAGGGCAATAAGACCCACCTCACAGGGTTGCTCTGAGGATGAAATGAGGGAGAGTAACCCTGGCGCTCTGCACCCAGGCGATGGTGGCAGTCGGTGTGTTTATTCCTTCTGTCTATAATGTCTTCTCTCTCTGATCTCAGGACTCAGTTCAACTGTCAGCTCCACAGAGGCCTGGACAATTCTCAGTGACAGCGGGAGGAGCCAGGGACGTGACCTCGAAGCTTAGAGGCCTGTCTCCCAGAACCACAGCGGGGTCAGCTCTCTCCTGGGCCCACGCGTGGGGCCTGGCCCTCAGCTGCCCCAGCAGGAGGGCTGATTGAAGCAATGATTGAATGAATCCCTGAATTCAAGATGGAACCCACCTCCAAACCCTCCACACCCATCCCAAGCGTCCACGCAGAGTTCAGGGTCCAGAAGGGAAATGATGCCGTGTAAATACTGGACTGAGTCTGGGGAGCAAGTCAGTCTCCCCTTCTGTAAGGCAGGGAGAGGATGGGGCTGGATGGGTTCTGAGGCCCTTCCCCTTTTGGGTGCTCCCTGAAACAGTTAGGATGTTGGTGAGGAGGGTGAGTTCTGAGGCCCAGACAGACCTGAGTCTGAGACCCGGCTCGTGGCTCCCACTTGCATCCATCTCGCATCCTCCCATACCCACTCCATCTTGGGCAAGTTACTGGACCTCTCAGCCTCCCTGTCTTCATCTTTGAGACAGGGCTGGTCCCAGTCCCACCCAAGGATTAGGGAAAGGAAAAAGGATTTACTGTCCATAATAGCACCTGGCACACAGCAAGTGCCTGACCAACTTTGGCCAGTGTGTTTTTAGAGTTGTTCCTATTTCCATTGCTGTCACTCTCTACCAGATCCTTTGCTTTTCCATAAAATAAATGTCCTGCCTCCTCCCCTCCACCCCACCCCAATTCAAGTTTCTAAACTGGCCTGTGCTTAGCCAAGGTGTCCTGGACGACCAGGGTGTTCCTGGCGGCCCACAGACACCTGTGAGGAGGGAAGCGGAGATGTGAACGGCAAGCCCTGGGTTTGACTCACTGCCAGCGTCGCCCCCATGCAGGCTGCTGTTGGTACATAAATCCTGTCTTTTCCTGGGAAAAGTAATAGCAGAGGCTGCTTCCCCAGGGCACAAACAACCTGGCTGCCTCCCTGTCCGTGGTACACAAAAAAGTGACATCACATCTGTTACCTGTTCAGATAGGCAGCAACTCTCTCTCCCTCTTTACATGTCAAGTGGACAGTCTTGGCCTTACTCCTATGTCCCACGTTGGGAAAGGATGAGAGAAGGCAGTACCTTCTGCTCCGATGGAAGAGGCTAGAGCCAGGATTTGAACCCAGTTTCCCGAGCCTGCTCTTTTTCCCCATGTGGCTGCCTCGGCATCTCTGGGTCACCACGCCCAGCTTATCGGGGCCCCCGTCCAAGGCTGGTCCAGCGCCGTCTCCTTTGGCATGACAGAGGCCTTGGGAAAGGCTCCAACAGTCACATGAAGCCCGGAGGGGGTGGCTGGGGCTGAATGCGATCCCTTCTCTGGAGGCAGGGAAGCCGAGGTCTCGGGCCAGGGAGCCGGATGCATGTCTGACCAAGAGGACGCCCAGCCACCTGCCCTCGGTGCATCAGCTGGCACGGTGTCCTCAGCCTGACCCTGTGCTGACTACTTGAAATACAAAGACAGGCAGTGTCGGAGGGGAGACAACTATGTGGCCCTCAGAGGCTGCTTGGAGGCTATGAGTGGCCCAGTCAGACTAGCTTCTAATCCGGCCCCTGTCACTTCCCAGCTGGGTGACTGAACGGGACATGGAATTCTTCTGAGCCTGTTTCTTTATCTGTGAAAGGAGCAAATTACAGTACCCACTTGACGAGGTGTTTTTTTTTTTTTTTAATTTAAAAAAAATTTTTTTTTATTTCTAGGAGAGAGAGAGAGACAGAATGAGCAGGGGAGGGTCAGAGAGAGAGGGAGTTTCAGACTGAAACAGGCTCCAGGCTCTGAGCTGGCAGTCAGCACAGAGCCCGACGCGGGGCTTGAACCCACGAACCGCGAGATCATGACCTAAGCGAAAGTCGGACGCTTAACCAACTAAGCCACCCAGGCGCCCCTTGACGAGGTGTTTTGAAGGTTAAATGCGGTAATACTAGAAAAGCGCTTAGTATAGTCCCAGGCAGTGGGCTAGAGCCCAATAAATATTGGCTGAGAAGCCTTGAACCCTTTGGAGATGGGGCTCCCTCCCTCCCTTTTGCTCTGCAGTCCAGTGCTCAGCAGTGAAAAGAAAAAAAAAGGGGGGAGAAGGCATGTACACACACACATGTATACACACATTCACATGTTAGTCACACAATAAAAATTCTGAAGAATTACCAAGCAATTCTATCTGTTTTTCTATGGGGTGAGGTTATGGGGAGACTTTAACTTTTACATTATATAGCTCTGTTTCTTACATTAATTTTATGATTAGAAACAATAAAGATATCTAAATTGTCATACACTGCTCTGTGCCAGGCACAGTATCAGGCACCGCTGACCCGTCACCCTTAAAACATCCTTCCCAGGAAGACCATATTATCTCCCATGTTATAGATGAGCAGGCAGAGGCTTAGGGAAGTGAAGTGACCTGACCAAGGACACATAGCTCATCAATGATGATGCCAGGATCTGACCCCAGTATTGGAATCAAGTTCAAAGCAATTCTGCTTGGTAGGTCGGGGAAAGCTTCATGGAGGAGGTGATAGTTGAGCTAAGCTTGGAAAGCTGATTAGGGCTTCTCTAGGTCAGGGTTCTCAACCAGGAATGATTTTGACCCCAGGGGTATTTGATGAAGACATTTTTGTTGTCACATCTTGGTGGGGGGAGGGGTAAGGAATGGGAGTGTGAGGAGGAGTCCTACGGGCATCTAGTGGTTAGAGGTCAGGGATACTCCTAAACATCCTAAAATGCACAAGATTGCCTTGCATGCAGACTTATCTGGCCCCAAATGTCAATAGTGCAGAGGATGATATAATAACATGCTAGCACTGTCATTTATTGAGTGCTTACTATGTGTTGAATGCAGTACTAAGTTCTTGCAAATGTCATCTTATCTAATCCATCCCCATTGCTGTCAGTGAGGGATGCTGAGTGACTTTTCTGAGGTTACACTGCCAGAAAATGTTAGCACCAGGATTGAAGGTGCCCAAGTACAAAGCCAGAGTTCTTAACCTTTCTGCTCCGCTACCTCCAGGACTTACAATAAATGTAAAAGCTCCAGGCCAACCACTAGGTGCGATGTGAGGAGACTCCAGCTGAGCCTGGGCACAGCCTCCTCTGGCCTCAGGCCTTGGGTAAAGTCCCCTCCCTCCTCCTCCGCCATTTCTCCATCTGTCAAGTGAGGACTGCACCAAAAGATCTCCGAGGCCCTGCCAGCTCTGAGTCGGTGAGTCCCCAGAAGAGGGGCCCAAGCCCTGGTTCTGGGCACCCTGTGACAAAACCACCAGGCGCTGGGAGAGGAGGGGGTGTGCTGGGCAGGCTCAGCCTCATTCCCAGTGCACAAATAGCTTTTGAGCCCCGCTCCGCCACGAGGAGAGGCAGGTGGGGTGGGGAGTGGCTTGAACCTCCCCCAGGAGCTCACCTCTCCAGTGGGGAAGCGTGTTTCTCTGCCATCTTCTTACAAAGCCCAAAGGAGACACCGAAGCAAGGCCTCCTTCTCAGGCAAGAGAGGCAGGTCTGGACATTTGCCCAGGGGGGCACATGAGTTGTCTCAGCCAGAAGAAGAAGGGATGTTGACCCAGCCCCTGCCCTGTGCCAAGCATCTCAAACAGCAGGCCCACCACAGGTCAGCCTCCCAAAATCCTGGTAGGAAAGAATCACTGTGACCCCAGTTTACAGGCCAGAACATCAAGGCTTACGTGAAGGGACTTGTCAAGTCACACATAGGCAGTGCTGAAGGAAGGTTTGGAACCCAAGGCTATCTGACTGTAGGATAGTACATACTAGAAAGCAGGTGAGCAGCCGTGCTGTTCTTTTCACCCAGGAGTAAAAGTGTTTCACTAACATTGGGAGAAAAGATATATTTAATTTCTCCTGCATTCCCCAGGACACGGAATGGACTCCATAAAGCAAAACACAGTCGTTCTGACTTCCTGGTTTGCAGACAGAGGAACCCAGGCTCAGAAGGCAGAGGTCTCTCCAGCTAGAAAGTCACACAGGGAGAGGAGAGGCTAAGTGGTGGGCGAGGGATCTGGTCTGCAGCAGGCTGAGCTTTCTAGCCTGGCTCTCATTGTCTGGTAGTGTGGCTTTAGGGGAGTCACATTACCTCTCTGGACCTCAGTCTCCGCATCTATTATGAGGAAGAGGTTGGACAGGTAGTTTCAGACAGAGCCCCTTCAAACCCTCACAACCTGTACTCAGGCATCTCAAAGGTTCTCTCTTCCCTGTTTCATGGGACCTCACAGATGGAGTGGCGGGGCTACCAGGGCCTGGCACAAAGGTTCTGGAGGTGGAGGGCTGATGCCAGCCTGTGTAAGCTCTCAGAGCCCCCAACTCTTGCTCTCCATCCTCAAAGAGCCAGACTGGGAGGGAGTCAGTAATGGTTTGGGGATGAGGGACGGGGTGGAGGAGGGGATGGTAAACATGGGACCATTTCTCCTGGGCCAAGGGTCATCCATGGGTATCTACTAAGTGCAGGCTGACTTACAGAGATTCATGTACAAGTGGGGGAGGGGGCGGGGCTCTTCCTATAACACAGGGGAAACAAGTTACTTAGTTCCTGCTTAAGCATCTCAAGGGTCAAGGAGCTCACTCTCTCAAGTTAGCCCACTGCATATTCAAAAAATGTTTGAGTGAAAACTCTTCTGTTTCTAACGGTTCCACAGTCTGGGCCAGCTCAGGCCAGAATTGGTCATTTATTATTCAAACTTTACTGATATGTACTGATGTGCCAGGCTTTGGGGCCATAGATATGATGAATAAGAGAGTTTCTCTGTTCTTTGGGAACTGTGTGCTAGACTGGTCAAGGCCAAAGACACGGGACTGCAGGACTGAAATAGTTTAGGTTGAGAAGATTCTAGGCTTCCAGGCTGAAATAAGCTTGGGTGCCATTTTTATTAAGTACAGTAAAATGGGTATCTTTGCTACAAGATTTCTCCAAAATCTTTAATATGCAAAATGTACATGAAGACTCCTCCAAGAGAGGTATAGAGAATATACTATATTTTCCCAATATAGCTGATCTTGGAATACTACTTTTTAAAACATGATTCTTTTTTTTTTTTTTTTTTAGAGAGAGAGAGACAGCATGAGCAGGGGAGGGTCAGAGAGAGAGGGAGTCACAGACTGAAACAGGCTCCAGGCTCTGAGCTGGCAGTCAGCACAGAGCCCGACGCGGGGCTCGAACCCACAAACCGCGAGATCATGACCTAAGCAAAAGTTGGACGCTCAACCGACTAAGCCACCCAGGTGCCCCCTAAAACATCATTCTTATTAACAGAGGATATTTGGGGAAATGTAGCTCTAATGCAATTTTTTTTTCTTCTTTGGCTGGAGGAGCTTGGGAAGGCTTACACAGAGAGGACATTTGAGCAGGGCTTTGAGAGTTGAATAGGAGTTGTTCTGTGAAGATGGGAAGGTTTAAGGGAGATCGGTTATAGTCTTAGGCTGACTGCACTCAGGTTACCCTGCATATACTCTTTCATTTGGTCTTCAAAGGTCTTGATGTGGGTGACAGGGCCAAGGAGGTCATCGACAGCTCTTGGAGACTTCTAGAGGTCCATTCCCCTCCCTTTTCTTGAATCATCTCACCCCAGGGCCTTATTCTCCAAATCTTGAGTCTTAAGTCCTGTTCCCACTGTCAACCGGGCCTCTGGTTTAAACCCAAAATAGTTCTTACAGTATTTGGACTTGATCCCATCTTTAACCCCTCACACACCTTGGCCTAGCCCTTGGCACCCAAACTCACCCTCTGAGCAGTTTGGATGACCACAACTCAGGCGCTCCCTACCCTGACCTGCCCAACACAATTTAGTCCTGGCACTGCCCTCCAGGTCCTGCTGCACACCTGATGGAGTCTTGCCCCATTGTGCCCCAAGCCTGCCCCTCAGCTACTCCAAATAGTCCTGACCCATTCCCGGATGGCGGCCCGCCCCCTGTATGGCCCATTCCCATCTGCGTCTTTGTCCCAACTCTGTCCGGAAGCATTCCTGTGTGGTCCCTGCTTCTAGGTCCAGGGCCCATGGCCCCTGACAGTGGCCCTGCTCTTGCCCTGCTCTGATTCTTCCCTGTCCCCAGCCTTGCTCTGAGCCCGTACCTGGGCCAGCTCTGATCTCATCTGTCCCAGCCGTGCCACCCCATGGGTGACTTCTACCCAACCACAGACCCACCCCCACTTAGGGTCCGTCTCAGGCCCCGCCGGGTGCAGAGGGCCCTAGGCCCGCCTCCAAAAGCCCGCCCCCTCGCCGCGGCCCCGCCCCGTTCCCGTCCCGTCCTAATTCTGATAGGGCGCTGACCCGCCTGCGGCCCCGCCCCGTGACGATTCTGACTTGGCCCAGCCCGCGGTCCAGCCCTGACCCCGCCCCCGGCCCCGCCCCGGCCCCGCCCCTCGCCCCCCGGCCGGCGCGGCTGCTCACCTGCAACTCCTCGAAGGCGTCGTCGATGCCGGTGACCTGGTGCTGCTCGTGCAGCGCGGGCTCGTCGCAGAAGAAGCAGAGCAGCGCGCGGTCCGTGAGACAGAAGAGCTTGACCTTGTCGTGCGCCTGGCAGGGTCGCGCGGCGCGGCGCGCGTTGAGGATGGCGTCCAGCGGGAAGGCGCTGTAGCGCTCCACGATGTTGGCCAGCTTGAGGCTGGGCGCGAGCGCGGGCTCGGCGAACGTGCGCCGGCACTCGGGGCAGTCGCGGGCGCCCTGCGCCTCCTGCCTCACCCAGTGCTCGGTGATGCAGCGGCGGCAGAAGTAGTGCTCGCAGCCCAGGCTCACCGGGTCCTGGTAGATGCTCAGGCAGATGGAGCAGAGCAGCTCGTCCTTGAGGCTGCACGCCATGGCGCTGGGGGCGGCGAAGAGGGGGCCCTGAGATGCAGGGGGGCTGCTGAGCGAGCCTGGCGCTGTCGGGGACAGCACCGAGGGATGGGTGCGGGGAGCAGGTGGGGAGAGGCAGGAGTAACAGCTACAGGAGAAGGAAGGGGGGGGGCTGTCCGGGAGGGAGGGAGGCACGCGAAGAAGAGGTGCAGGGTAGAGATTAGCCGAGATGCGAGCCCAGGAAGGTGGTCTCGAGGTAGTGGGTGACTCGGAGCGATGGGTGCTGGAGGGAGGAGGTCGTAGGTGTCTGAGGGAAGGGGCTCCTGACAAGCAGGTTCTAGAGGAAAGGGCAGTCTGAAGGGATGGGCGCTGGGAGAAGAGGATCCAGGAGGGGGGCGGAGGCCTTAGAGGGGCTGAAATCCCGGGATGGGTGCAGTGGGGGGAGGGGGAGAAGCGGGGGATGGAGAATTCCGGAGAAGGGGGAAGCCAGGCGGGGCTGCGCCGCGGCTGTGCGTGGCAGAGGAGAGGAGGGGTGCGAGCACGCTCGGCTGCCCGATCCCGGCCCTAAGACCCCGCGCGGCGTTGCCCCTTACCCTGCCGGCTCAGCAGCCACTGCTCCGGTCCGAGTGCAGCCTCTCAACCCGGAACCAGCCGAGCTCCAGCTGCCGGCGGCAGTGACTCCCTCCCCGCCCCCGCGGGCCGGGCCCGGGCGACTCCGCCCCTGCAGCGGGCGGGGGAGAGGAGAGGCGGGGCCAGGCCTCCAGCCAGCGGACCCCCTCCCCGCCCCCACTGTTCCCCTACTCCCCGGGGACCGAAACCCAGCTGTTCCTTCAGGATCTGCGCACGCAGGGAGAGGCACGTCTCACTCAGGGTCCCTGCGGCGGGTGAGGACAGCTAATTTAAGGGGATAACGAGTAAACAAGAAGCATCTTTCTAGATCGTCGACTTGAAGCTTTGGGAAAAATAATACGTTTTATTAAAACAAACAAGGATATGTCATGTATTCTGTATAGAACACAACTTTTGCATAAAACGTAAAGATAAACTCGAGAGAAATGCCCTGCTTGCTTAGGGCAAGTTCAAGATGTCCTCTTCACTTTCTTAAAGAGTGCTTGGGGGAGCGGGCCACTGTCTGGCCCAAGGAGCTGCGTCCTTTCAGCAAACATTTCCGGAGTGCTATATTTCTGTGTGTGTGTGTGTGTGTGTGTGTGTGTGTGTGTGTGGCGAGTGGGGGAGAAGGTGGATCTGGAGAGAAGGAGAGAGTAATAGGAGACCTTATCTTGCATGCCAGATGGAGAGGGGATAAGGGATTTCTAGATAGAGGAGACAGCCTGTGCAAAAGCACAGAGGCGTGAAAAGAGAGGCACTTTGAGGCAAGTGCAGGTAGTTCTGCACTGTTGAGGTTGGGGAGGGGAAGGCAGTAAGTGCAGGGCGTTGAGAGTCATGGTAAAGGGTTTCCTGAGGGCATTGAGCTTTCAAGCAGGGGCATGACTTGGTCTAATGTAGGTGTCAGGGAGTCAGGGAGATGCCAGCAGCAACGTGAAGGCAGGGACTCTTTTTGATCTGTCTGCACATGCGCAGCACTTGGTACACGGTAAAGGTGTGTAGCTGAATAACGCAGCAAAGTTGTCAATTGCAGGAAGAGACTGGCCCGTTAGGTCACTGTTGTTATAATGCCCGCAGGAGACCTGAACTGGGGCCATGACACTGGGGAAGGAGAGAAGGCGAGGGTATTGAAAGTATAGACACTGTGTGGAATTTATTAATGGATTGGATATGGGGGTGAGAGAGAAAGAGGCATTGAGCATGGCACCCCAGTTTCTGCCTTCTCCAGAAATGTCTTTACTGGAGTTAAACTTTGTGGAGGCACAACTTAAGAAACAATTTGAAGTTTACTTCTCTGCTGTTTACGTACCCTCCATCACACCACCACCTGCCTGGTCCCGTGTCTCCATCATTGCCAGAAAGAACTTGGTAACTTATTCAACAACTTTTCCTTGCTGTCATACTCTGATTTTGTTCACGTGCGTCTCTTCCCCAAGTGACCAAGGGAAGGATGACCCTAGCCCAGTCTAGGAGTTAGGTCCCTTTTGGTCCAATTCCATTGTGGTGGTTGCGTTCCTCTTGCCAGTGGATACTTTGGGCTCGGACATGTACGTCTGGCCTGAAAAACCAGAGGGCAAGCCTATGGTGGGGAGGTGACTTCTGCTAAGGGTCTCTTCCCTTTCAAAAAACAAAAAACTCTGCCCCCCCTGCTGATTGTGGATGTGTTTGGTGGTGATTCTTGGAGTTATAGCAGCTTACTTGCTCCCACTCTGAGGATGCAGCCGACACATGATTGAGGCGGGGAGAGTCCTAGGGAAGAAGGGCTGGTGCTCTGACGTAGAGCCTAGATTTTGGATATATGAGGTGGCCCACCTTATTGCTTAAGCAAGTTTAATAGTGGTGTGCTGTCACTTGGCAAACAAAAGAATCCCAAATAACATACTGATTTCATCCCCAATATTTTTTTGTAAGGAGGGGAGGGTCTAAATTATTGAAGCATTTGAAGCAAAACGAAAAAAGGCTTGATGACAGGTGGATGGGCTTCATTTATTTCACATGTAATCCACCCCCTCTTCTACAGCAATATAGTAGTTGGCCAAATAGCCGTCTGCTGGAGACCGCACTTTCTAGCTGCTATCGCTGCGGAGTGTGGCTTTGTAACAAAGTCCTTTCTAATAGTACGTAAATAGAAACAGTGCTTAAGGCACTGGAACACAGATGTGCCAGGGACCCAGCTTCCATAATGTTTCGAAGGGGCTGACAGAGCAAAGATAAGGAAGGAGGCTGGGTTCTGAATGACGACACGGAGTAGAACCCACTCACCAACGTGGATTAGAGAAAGACGAATAAATGTCCACTTTGGATAAGCCGTTGTATTTTGGGTCCATTTCTTGTAGCAGCTTGGCCTAGCCCCTGCTATCCCGTAGGTGTTTTCAGAAGCTCTGATACTGTTAGCTATTGTCTGAATCTCCTTGAGTAGCTAAGTTCCTCTTGCTCTGTAGCTCCGACCCCTTCCCGAGTGTATGGAATATACTTTTCTTTGGCTGTAAGTCAATCTCTTGACCTTTCGCAACCCCTTCCTGCTCTGTCTTTTTACCCTTCTGGTGGTTCTTCTGCTGACCTTACACCATCTTGGCTAAGATGCAGAACACCACATTCACTCAACCTGCTGTTTATCGTTAAGTTTGGCAAGCCATCGCTCTCTCTGGACAGTTGTTTCCCCAATTGGATGTGGTCGAGGGTCTGAACTGAGACTAGGAGGTCCTGACCGCAGTGCACGCCCACTGCTTCCATTCATACTCTAAAAAATAACTTCAGGAAAAAAAATTTTTTAACTATCCAAGAGATCTTGGTGAGTGGAAATCACGCACACACAGCCACTCAGACACAGACACATAGTCACACACATGCACATAGGCATTATCTGCCTAGCAGAAACCTGCAAAACTCTGCAGCTGTTCCAACAATGTTTATGGGCTAGGATCACGGAGGGGACCTAAAACTTTTACACAGTATGCATAGCTCTGTTTACTATTTAATTTTGTAATCAGAAAAAACAAATGCACGGTCAAATTCATTATTCATGAATTCCTTATTTGCAAATTCACCTGGTTGTAAATTTATTCGTAACCCCAAATCAATACTCAAGGGACTACTGCAGTAATTTAAGGATCTACGCATGCGCGGAGTCGCGAGCCTTTATAGAGTTGCCTGACACGCCTGTTCCCAGCCAGAGCTCCAACAAAGTGACCAGGTGATGCGCTCTGCCTTCTCTTTTCTTAATGTTTTTTAAAATTTATTTTTGAGAGACAGAGAGAGAGAGTGCAAGCAGGGGAGGGTCAGAGAGAGAGGGAGACGCAGAATCCAAAGACAGACTCCAGGCTCTGAGCTGGCAGTCAGCACAGAGCCTGATGTGGGACTCGAACCCACGAACAGTGAGATCATGACCTGAGCTGAAGCCAGACGCTTAACCAACTGAGCCACCCAGTTGTCCTTGCTCTTTGCCTTCTTGTCTCAGCCCTCCTACTGTAAACAAGTGTCTTTGTCATGGTGTCTTCAGTGCCATGTTTTCCTCATTTTTATGTGTTTTGTTGGTGACTTTGCAATTTAAACTGGGCCCTGAGGGTGGCAGGGAGGCGCTGGCCAGTTCCTAGGCCCAGGAGGGCAGTGTTGAGCCTTAGGGAGAAAACACGTGGGTGTGGTAGATGAGCTTCCTTCCGTCTTGAGTTAAGGCGCTGTTGGCCGTGAGTTCAATATTACTGAATCAACAGTATATATTAGATACGGTGTCTTTAGACAGAAACATACATAAAACAAGGTTACGTATTGATTGGTTGATGAAAACGTGGCTGGAGGCTCACAGGAACCTAACGCTGTATTTCCTCAAGAGGCAGTGATTCAGTCAGTATTCTCCTTCAATCTTTGTGGCAACTTTACAGGACACGGCTGTGAATAAGGAGTGGAGTGTATTTAAAATTATTGTGTTCTGGGGCGCCTGGATGGCTTAGTCGGTTAAGCATCCGACTTTCGCTTAGGTCATGATCTCGCGGTTCGTGGGTTCGAGCCCCGCATCGGGCTCTGTGCTGACTGCCAGCTCAGAGCCTGGAGCCTGTTTCAGAGTCTGTATCTCCCTCTCTCTCTGACCCTCCCCTGCTCACGCTGTCTCTCTCTCTCCTAGAAATAAATAAAACATTAAAAAAAATTTTTTTAATTGTTGTGTTCAGGGACACCTGGGTGGCTCAATCCGCTAAGCGTCCGACTTCAGCTCACGTCCTGACCTCTCCATCTGTGAGTTTGAGCCCGGGGTGGGGTTCTGTGCTGACAGCTCAGAGCCTGGAGCCTGCTTCAGATTCCGTGTCTCCCGCTCTCTCTGCCCCTCCTCCGCTCGCACTCTGTCTCTCTCAAAAATAAAATAAAAACATTTTAAAAATAAACAAACCTTAAAACTTTTTTTTTTTTAATGTTGTGTTTAACCGGATCCATCAGAACGAGGTCCCAGTAGCTATGTCCCTTTCCATGCAGATGCCACGGGGTCAGGTTTACTCAGAGCGGGAAGGGCAAGAGAATGAACATTCACTGAGCCTCTCTTGTGTGCCAGGCGCTGTGCTGGGTGTTTCATGTTTCATTTAATCCTCACAACTGCCCTCCAGATGTGCTGTTTTTCTCCCCCTTTGCAGAGAAAGTGTAGCTCAGAGGGGTGAGTGACTCGCCTGGAGCCGTACCACGTAGGAGGCACAGGCTTCTCCCCCCAGGGCTGCTGGAGAAGATTTCACAGTCTGCAGCCTGGAACTGGGCCAGATCTGGACCCTCAGCTCCATCCAGTGGTCTCTGTCCCTCCCCATTCCAAACCTTCGCTTGTCTCCTCAGGCCCCGCAGACACACACCCCTGCTCCCTTCTCTGTGGGAGACCTTGCCTTCCACTCCAAGAAGAAAATAGAGCCCCTCTCCTGGGACTTCTCAACTTCCAGTCTCCTTCAGCCTGTCAACTTAGCTATAGAAATACCTCAAGTCCTTTGTGAAATGAGGCAGAGTGTAATATAAACAAATGGATGAAGTCAATGCATTTATAACTTTATGCATCCTCACTTCCTTCCCTCTTGCCTGAGGGTGAAGTGTGCCTTCTGTTCAAAATGAATTCCTCCACCTGGGTCCAGGTCTAATCCCCTCAGACCTCCTCTGGGACCCAAGTCCTTCAATTATCCCCCTCTCCACTGACTTTGTGTCTCTGCTCTCAGCAATTGGTTTTCTCTCAGCCAGTGAGCATGCTCAAGTCACTCTTCAAACAGCACCGTCCACAGTCGCCACACCTATAGAGCTCCCACCTCATTTCCCAGCCTTAAAAAATAAAAAAAAAAACACAATTTTTTAAATGTTTATTTACTTCTGAGAAAGAGAGACAGAGTGCAAGCGGGGGAGAAGCAGAGAGAGAGAGACACAGGAGCTGAAGCAGGCTCCAGGCTCTGAGCTGTCAGCACAGAGCCTGACGTGGGGCTCAAACCCACGAGCCGTGAGATCATGACATGAGCTGAAGTCAGATGTTTAACAGACTGAGCCACCCAGGAGCCCCTTTAAAAATTTTTTTCAGTATTTATTTCTGAGACACACACACACACACACACACACACACACACACACACACACACTGTAAGTGGGGGAGGGGCAGAGCGAGGGAGACAGAATCCGAAGCAGGCTCCAGGCTCCCAACTGTCAGCACAGAGCCCGACGTAGGGTTCCGACCCAAGAACCTCAAGATCATGACCTGAGCCAAAGCCTGATGCTTAACCAATTG
This sequence comes from Hyaena hyaena, assembly GCF_003009895.1. Lineage (NCBI taxonomy): Eukaryota > Metazoa > Chordata > Mammalia > Carnivora > Hyaenidae > Hyaena > Hyaena hyaena. The sequence goes on along the minus strand of NW_024080635.1, from coordinate 1,261,008 downwards.
AGCCACCCAGGTGCCCCTTCCCAGCCTTTTGAAAGCATCCCCCCTCCCCCCTCCTCCCACCTCTTCCCCTGCCATTCATCAGTCACGACAGCCTGGCTCTGCTCCCTGCCACTCACTGAGGTCAGGAATAATCTCCTAATTGCCAATTAAAGAGAGCTGCTAATACACAGTTGCTACTGCAGAAGAACAAAACACAGAGAAAATTTAAAAGGAAAGTTGAAATATTCATGATTACACCACCCAGAAAGAGCTATTGTCAATCCTTGTTTATTTCCTTATAGACCTTTTCACCTGCTTTACATGTTTGTGTGTGTGTGTGTGTGTGTGTGAGAGAGAGAGAGAGAGAGTGAGAGAGAGAGAGACACGCATACACACAAGGGAGGAGGAGGTGGCAGGGAGAGAGAGAGGGAAAGGGAGAGAGATTTTTTTTTTTAATTCAAATGAGTTCACTCTCTAAATCACTGCTTCTCAAAGCCTGGTCCTTGAACCAGAGGTATCTTAGGATAGGTTATTCCAAGAGCTGACCTTGAGAAAAGGAGTGGAGTGAAAAGAGTTTATTTGGGAAATGTAAGCAACACTTACACTTGATCCAGGGAAGGGGAGGCCGCACCATAATGCTGCACCGTTAAGCCAGCTAGCACAGAGGGTGACTGCAGATTTTAGTTTTAGTGAAACTATTACTGCATCCTCTGGTAGAAGCGTTCTCCCCCTGCCCCCTAAGAACTAAGATCTCTAGTCTAACAGAGCCTAAGGGTTTGGGATGGAAAGCATAAGTTTATCAAGCAGGACAGTGAGAACAAAGGTGAAAGAGGCCATCTCCTTTGCTCCCAGACCTATATAGTCTACTGACCGGGGAAATAGCATATATATAATGGCTATTGGCTCAAGGTATAGAAATATATCTTCAGGCAGCACATCAACCCCGTCTTTAAGCTGATGCCTTAGTTATACCTTCAGGTGATTATTCCAACATCTTCTTCGTATGGTTGCTTCTGGTTAATATGGTATATAGTAGGACCAGTGGATAATATGGTCATGTGCCCACTTCCTCCATGGTCATGGGGAGAATGTCATGATGATAAATTAGACACTCTGGGAGCCTCAGAGAGTAATGCTAGCCAAGACCCTGCGGACTAAGAAGACAAACCTGTATAAATCTCGTGAAGTCATAGAAGAATCATGGCCCCTCTGTGACAGTTGGGCTCATTGTAATTCACCTGATACCATGTGGCTGGGTGCCCTCCTCAAGGGGTGGTAGCATATCAAGAGCTCGGCATCAATCTTTGCTCTAACAAGCTGGACATTTAGTAGCAATAACAGCTAGATCAGTTTTGGTGAGAGGGAGCCCATGCTGTTGGGCCACACATGGCTTCCTTCCTTGCCACCATGGCCTCTCGGTTCACAGACCCGTTGTTCATGCTCCAAAGTGGCGAGGTAAGAGCAACTCATTTCAATCATAGGTGAGTCATGCTATCTACCTGGTCGTTCAGTGCCTCCCTTGGAATGGACACCCTCCGGTAGTCATTGAAATAAGAGAGACCCATACATTTTGTATCTTCTCGTAGAGATCAATACACAAGGTTCTTCTCCAGACTTCCTTAACTTCAATTTTTCAGCTGATTGATCAGCCAAATCATTCACCAATGCCTGGAATCCTTTTCTCAGGCCACTACCCCTTTTGAACCAAGCTGACGTATTCGTTGAAGCTCTGCCTCCTGGGAGAATGTCCCCTTTCCACTATCCTGCAGGACACCCCTGAGTGGGGCTGCACAACACCCAAAATTTTGTTTTGTTCTGCATCTTCTACTAGCCTATGGTGCTAACCTGTCCATAAACCAGGCCCACACATCTCCTCCTCCGCAGCTGGTCATAAGGAATCCCCCACGAGCTATAGCTGTGTGAGCTGAGGGAGAGGCTTCTGTGAAAATAGCATCACAACGTGGGTCCTGCTTGTGTAATTCACCTGTGACCTCTGGGCCTGCTCGGGCCTGGTCTTGAATGTCTCATTTCCGTCCCATGATGGCTTGCCGTTGCCACCGTCTGCCTTTATGACTTGATGAATCTGACAGCACACAACTTGGGAAACTGGCCACAGGGTCAGTTGATCTCCCATGGCCAATTGCTCAGTCTCTATTAGAACCCAGGTATTGGTTTTCAAATACTGAATGGTTTCCTGCTCCAGAAAGCATATTTTTGCCTCAGATTCCTAGGGGTCTGCTCTGAAGCCTCCTACTGGGCTTGTTAAAGTCTCCATATGTGTCCTTACCTCTTATGAATACTTCTATCACCATGGCATCTGATAAGTGGTCCCAAGCAGTATTCTCACATGAGATATATGTTGTCTCCAAAACCCAGAGGTCCGTTGAGTGCCTGTTTCTTGGCAATAAGAGACACAAAGTACAATTACTTGTCTATTACTTTAGAGGGGGTGTCTCTGCATCTCCTAGATCGCTGAACCCCTAAAACTTTTACTGTGGTTTCAGATCCCTGAATCTTTGTATCTCCTACCCACTTGCACATATGTCTTAGAGGACATCCAGAGGATTTGTTATTTCCTCTTCCCCGAGTCTGATTAATATGATCTCATCGACATAGTATTCCTCAGAACCAGTATGAGGTTGTGACAGACTGGGAACGCCAGCATAGCCCTGAGGCGCAACCGTGAATGTATACTGTCATCATTCCAAATGAGTGCTAATTATTTCTGATCTGCCTTCCTGAAAATGACTGGGGGAGGGGGAAGGGAAATGCGTTTGCCAAGACGGTTGCTACATCCCAAGTGCCAGAGGTCATCTTCGTCTGTTTCAGTAAAGATAGCACATCTTGCACAAAAATGGCAATTGACGCTACTGTGTAGTCAAGTCCCTGGTCGTGTGCCATCACCCACCATAATTTGTGTTGTTTTCATTTTTATTTTTTGCAGTGATCACTCTGAATTAAATGGGAATACCATAGGGACTACTACTTCTACATTCTTTAAATCTTTGAGGGCAGTGCTAATCTCTGCTGTTCACCACAGAGCGTCGTATTATCCCTTGTTAAGCTGTCTTGTCTGGGGGTATGTGTGCAATTTCAGATGCTTCCGCTCGACCTTCCTACCATTATGGATCTTTCTGTACAGATTCAGAAACCAATGTGAGGTTTCTATCAGCTCAGTTTATTCATCCCCAAGTTCAGGGATGGGCACACGATCACAGGAGAGTCTGAAGACCCAACAGACCCATTGTGAGATGGGGTTTGACCAAGACTCCATTTGTCGTCTTGCTTCCAAATGTCCCTATGTTAACAGGAGGGCCATAGTGGCACTTTGGATGCCCTGGTATTAATATCAGCCCAGACCCCATATCACCAAAACCATAGAAACATCTGGGTATTCTTCACTCCCCAGTGTACAGTTACTTTGGATAAATGGCCACAGGTCCTTTTGGGGAAAGAGTGGAGAAATCAGTTCTGCATATACTTACTTGGCATTGCATGGTCTTTTCTCAAAGGAACACAGTCTTTCCTTCAAACAATGGGCCCTTGGTCTAAGGACTAGCTTAAGCATGGAAAATGGGTGAGAGAGAGAGCAATTTTCTACTGCGATGGCTCACATCAGCCTTCAGATCATATGCTCTGAATAACCATTGTTGGTTGCCCATTGATCTCACCCTTTGGAACTCCAGGGTCTATTATAAGCTATGCCTTAGATCCCTGTGGGTAGGGGCCCCTTGGTAGACTTTCCATCCACCTTGCCTCTGATGGTCAAGTGCTGCCACCTGACCTCTGCTGTTCTGGAATCCCATTGTCACCATGAACATACACAAAGGAGTCCAATCCCACAGCAGCCTCCCCAGCTGTGTACTTACTTAGCTTAGAGGCAGCACCACTGAGCTGCTCTGTGATGCCAACACCCCCTCCACATCACAGCTCTTTTCTTTTTTCTTTCATAGTTTATTGTCAAGTTGGTTTCCATATAACACCCAGTGCTCATGCCAACAAGTGCCCTCCTCCATGCTCATCACCCCCCTTCCCCTGTCCCTCACCCCCATCAACCCTCAGTTTGTTCTCAGCATTCAAGAGTCTCTCATGGTTTGCCTCCCTCCCTCTCCCCAACTATTTTTCCCCTTCTCCTCCCCCATGGTCTTCTGTTAAGTTTCTCCTAATCCACCTATAAGTGAAAACATATGGTATCTGTCCTTCTCTGCCTGATTTATTTCACTCAACATAACACCCTCCAGTTCCATCCATGTTGCTACACAGGCCAGATTTCCTTCTTTCTCATTGCCATGTAGTATTCCATCGTATAGATAAACCACATCTTCTTGATCCATTCGTCAGGTGATGGACATTTAGGCTCTTTCCATGATTTGGCTATTGTTGAGAGTGCTGCTATGAACATTGGGGTACATGTGCTCTTATGCATCAGCACTCCTGTATCCTTTAGGTAAATTCCTAGCAGTGCTATTGCTGGGTCACAGGGGAGTTCTACCATTAATTTTTTGAGGAACCTCCACACTGTTTTCCAGAGGGGCTGCACCAGTTTACATTCCCACCAACAGTGTAGGAGGGTGCCCGTTTCTCCACATCCTCGCCAGCATTTATAGTCTCCTGACTTGTTCATTTTAGCCACTCTGACTGGTGTGAGGTGGTATCTCAGTGCATCACAGCTCTTTTCTCACCACTCCAGTGAAAGGAGCATCCTAGGAACATACCCAGCTAGAGGTCCTCTAGTTTCCAACAATATGTTTCTTCTAGTGGGCCCCACCTCTCAGAACCTTTCCAAGTTCTAGCAGTTCATGCATTTCTACATCGTGTTTTGTAGCTGTTCTCTCTGTCACTTGTTAAGCTGTGGCCTCTTAGCACCAAACCCACCCTTGTATACAGTCTTGTGTAGTGTTGGAGTGTCGGACTCCAAAAATCGCATTCAGCATTCACCAGTTGCTCCCCACTATGCCCTGCCCATAGGAGTGCAAGAGGGGATTGACCAGGCTGAAGCAGGGAGGAGGGATTTGCTCTTCCTATTGGCTTCCTGTTTCTTTTTCTTTTTTTAAATGTTTATTTTTGAGAGACAGAGAAAGACAGAGTGTGAGCGGAGGAGGGGCAGAGAGAGAGAGAGGGAGACACAGAATCTGAAGCAGGCTCCAAGCTCTGAGCTGTCAGCACAGAGCCCAACGTGGGGCTTGAACTCATGAGCTGTGAGATCATGACCTGAGCCAAAGTCAGACACTTAGTCAACTAAGCCACCTAAGTGCCTTTGGCTTCCTGTTTCTGGGAGCGTTCCCCCAGCAAAGGTCCTTGCCCTGTATCAGCAGTCTGTCCCCTGAGCAATGCAATGTGCAGGTTTCCCACATTTTAGTGCCCCTCCCCAGAGGTCTGAGTTTCAGTTTCTTGGAATTCCTCCTCGAAATTTTTCAATTTTGGTAACTTCACCCTCTTACCTTATTTCACCAAGCCCGGGCACAGCATCTGCTCCTGTGATTGGTACCTTTGTGATAACTTAGTGCTCTCTCTTTTTTTACCTTTTCGCTAACCTAGTTAATAGCATTATACCCACTTAGCAATATTGTATACGTTCAATTCACTCTGCTTAAATTAGTGCTGCGGCTTGTCTTCTGATTGGACCTTGAATCCTTTATTTTCCCCCCTCAAGGTTCAGGGAGCCGTCCCAGAGCCAGGTATCCTTCCTAGGATGATAGATCCACAAGTGGGGAGAGTGCCTTCATGTCAACAAACTCTTCCCCAATTCGTTCCTCTGTTCCCTTCCCCCTCCCAAATTAATGCCCTCAATATCCATTCCCAGGCCTGTTCTCCAGATTTCTCTTGGCACCTGTTAGCCGGACCCTGTGGTTCTTTCTGAAAAAATCCCATTTCTCCGGGGAGAGACAGTACTTCCTCAGTGTGCCAGGCTGAGACCTCGTCCTGGTGTTGATTGGCCTTGAAGTCACAAGAGAATGTGGTAGTGGGTCTTGAAAGGGGGAAGCATCCTCTCTCAAGGTGTCTGCCTTAGGCGATGCTTCTGTCACAGAGGTTTTCTGGCTTTCAAGCCCTGCCCTAGGCTGGTAGCTGGCTAGTTCGAGCTCATCGCTTTCTTCTTTCCTCACATCAGTGGGACTTCTCAAGCCACAGGCTCCGCCACTTCTTTTAATTCCCAACGGCCCCCACACCTCTCAAATGCTGCAGAGAATGTAGAAACCATTACATCCCTTTACATGGGAAGCCTCGCTCCAATTCACCACAAGCAAGAGTTCTTATTTTTTTAAGCCTTCTAAAAAATGTTTATTTATTTATTTTGAGAGAGGGACAGGCAGCATGAGCAGGGGGAGGCAGAGGGAGAGGAGGAGAGAGAGAATCCCAAGCAGGTTCCACTCTGTCAGCGCAGAACCCGATGCGGGGCTCAATCCTGTGAACTGAGAGATCATGACCTGAGCTGAAATCAAGAGTCAGACACTCAGCTGACTGGGTCACACAGGCGCCTTAAGAGTTCTTATAATGGGGCTTCTTTCTTTCCATGTCAAGGTCTACCAACAATGGGGTCTTATTTCCGTTGACCGGCAAGTGATCCAGTTTTAGAATTCTGTCCTGAGGACCTGCTTCCGAACACCACTTCTGGTACAAGCTGTCCTAGCTCAGGAGACCTTGGGTGCAAGGACTTGAGGTAAATTAGCTTCTTTGGGGAAGCATCCACTACACTGGGAGAGAAGGAGGAAGTGGAGAGAGAAAGGAAAGCCTCCGTGAAGAGCACGCCAGTAAGCCAGCTATCACAGCTGGTTCTCAAAGCTCACTTCTGCCAGCAGGGGATTCTAGGCAATGGTACAAAACACAAGCCTCAGAAACACCCGTGTGAGGGGTAGGGAGCTGGGATGCGAGTCACTGGTGAGGGGCAGATGCTAGCAGTTGGCTGTTGGCAGGGATGCGCAGGGGAGTGTATGGTGGGGAGCCGACAGCACTTGCAACAGCCTGCACCCACTTCTGACTACTCGCTGAAAACAGAGACTCCCAGCTGGGGCAGAGTGTGAGGGGTACCTGTGGCCTCTCCGCAGCTTCCCGAGGATCTAGAATTATTTCAAAACAAAAAGTTTAAAAAATAAGTAGGATCGGGGGCCTGGGTGGCTCAGTCAGTTAAGCATCCCACTTAGGCTCAGGTCATGATCTCCCAGTTCACGGGTTCGAGTCCCATGCCAGGCTCTGTGCTGACAGCTCGAAGCCTGGAGTCTGCTTCAGATTCTGTCTCTCTCTCTCTCTCTGCCCCTCCCCCACACGTACTCTGTCTCTCTGTCTTTGTCTCTTTGAAAAATAAACATTAAAAACAAACAAACAAATAATAGGATGACCAAGGAAACCAATCACATGGAAACACACTTAACAGAATACGTATACTTAGTGTGGGTTCTTGGGCCTCTTTCAGTAAGCACAGCGTACTACAGTGAGGACAGATTTCCCCTCCTACTCTTTTTTTTTTTTTTGAATATTTTTATTTATTTCTAGGAGAGAGAAAGACAGCGTGAGCAGGGGAGGGTCAGAGAGAGAAGGAGTCACAGACTCTTAAACAGGCTCCAGGCTCTGAGCTGGCAGTCAGCACAGAGCCCGACGCGGGGCTCGAACCCACGAACCGCGAGATCATGACCTAAGCGAAAGTCGGACGCTTAACCAACTAAGCCACCCAGGCACCCCTCCCCTCCTATTCTTCATGGAAATGATGGAGAAACTATAACAAGTATGTATTTAAATATCTACCTGTGTGCGAAATCCGCACGTGGAAAGGATCTCGTGGGAGTAACTGCGATCAGAGCCGCCCCAGTGTGGGTGGGAGGACTATGTGTGCATTAACAGTACAGTGGGGGGGAGGGGGGTGGGGGGACGGGTCGCTGGGGGAAATCTTCCAAGACGTGGAAATCACATTTGTTGCAGAACTCCTTAAACTACATGGAGCTACTCCGGGAGCTACCCGTGGCACTTCTCTGCAATCTGGGGCACGGGGACTTCCATAGAAAACACCTCCCACGAGCAAAACATTACAAAGTATGAGAGGAGAGAGGCTTCCAGGAAACAAGGCCGGCATGAAACAATTTGGGTAATTCACAGGCGGTGTTAGTGACCCAGGGATGTCGGAGTAGGGGTGGCGCTGGGAGCGCAAGGGCTTTGCTGGAGGGTGATGCCTGCCGAGGACGGGGGGGGGGGGGGGGGGGGGGGGGGGGGGGGGGGGGGGGGGGGGGGGGGGGGGGGGGGGGGGGGGGGGGGGGGGGGGGGGGGGGGGGGGCAGAGAGATCCTCAGCTGAGCTGATGACCCAGAGGGCGATTACAGAGCAAAATGTGCCCCTTAGCAGAGTCCCACGGTGTGTGAAAATGGCATGACTCTGGCACCCTGTTCATGATCAGTCATTGCTTGGGGACTGCCTAAGGAAGAGAGAGGGTGGCCTCAGCTCAAAAAAGCTGAGGCAGGGGCGCCTGGGGGGCTCAGTCGGTTAAGGGTGCAACTTTGGCTCAGGTCCTGATTTCGTGGTTCGTGAGTTTGAGCCCCATGTTGGGCTCCCGGCTGACAGCTCAGAGCCTGGAGCCTTTTTTGGAGTCTGTGTCTGCCTCTCTCTCTGCCCCTCCCCTGCTCATGTTCTCTCTCTCTCTCTCAAAAATAAATAAGCATTAAAAATTAAAAAAAAAAACACCAAACAAATCCAACCTCTGTTTTGAAAAGCAGACTAGACCCAGGCTGGAGAGGGAATCAGTAAACTCAAACTGATCTGAAGGAACTACCCAGAATGCAGCACAGAAGTGGTACAAAAGGATGAAATTAAATTATAATGGACCATATAGAATATGAATGGAGAGAGCAGGCTCTGAGGTCACCTGCCTGGGATTAAATTTTAGCTCTGCTACTTACTGGTTGTAAGGTCTCAGTCACGTTTTGTAAAGCTCTTTGTGTTTCAGTTTTCTCATCTATAAAATGGAGGTGTATTAGTCTCTACCTTATGCTGCTACGAATGGAATTAAATTAGTACAGTTCTTATCAATGAGTTATGGTTTTGTTTTGGTTTTGGTTTTTTGAGTTCTTCTTGAGAGAGGAAGTGCGTTCATGTAAGGGGTAAAGGCAGAGGGCGAGAGAGAGAATCTTAAGCAGATTCCACACTCAGTGCAAAGCCTGATGTGGGGCTCGATACCACGATGCTGGGGTCATGACCTGAGCCACCCTGGAGCCCCTCAATGAGTTATAGTACTTGTAGCACACAGTAAATGCTCAGTAACTATCAGCTAATTTTTTTTAAATGTTTAATGTTTATTTTTGAGAGAGGAGAAAGAGACAGAGACAGAGTGCGAGTGTGGGAGGGGCAGAGAGAGATGGAGACTCATCAGAAGCAGGCTCCAGGCTCTGAGCTGTCAGCATAGAGCCCCATATGGGGCTTGAACTCACAAGCTGTGAGCTCATGACCTGAGCCGAAGTCTGATGCTGAACCGACTGAGCCACCCAGGCGCCCCCAAATCAGCTAATATTATAGGGGAATGGAAAATATGAGAGATACATTTAAAGTCATGGTGGAGAAGGGGCACCTGGGTGGCTCAGTTGGTTGAGCGTCTGACTTCAGCTCAGGTCATGATCTCACGGTTCGTGGGTTCGTGCCCCGCGTCGGGCTCTGTGCTGACAGCCAGCTCAGAGCCTAGAGCCTGTTTCAGATTCTGTATCTCCCTCTCTCTCTGACCCTCCCCTGCTCACTCTGTCTCTCTCTCTCTCAGAAATAAATAAAATGTTTAAAAAAAAAAAAAGTCATGGTGGAGAAGATGAGAGGCTCCAACATTTATCTAATAGTGGTCCCAGAAGGAGAAAATAGGAAAGGAGCAAACAACATTTGAAGAAATAATGGTGAAAAATGTTCTATACATGGAGAAAAATTAGCCCCTAAACCAAAAAACACTGAATTCTGAATAGGATTTAAAATTTTCATTCCTAGACATGTTGCAGAGAAATTAAAGCACAATAAAGGAAAAAATCTGAAAAGCTACCAGAGAGGAAACAGATTATCTACAAATGAATGACATTCTGCCTGAAGCCAATTTCTCATCAGCAGCAATAGATGCCAATGGAATAAAAGCTCCAGAGTGATCAGAAAAACAATTAGAATCCTACATTAGCTAACCCTCATTGAAGGGTGAGTGTGAAATAAAGAAAGTTTCAGATACACACAGAATGAGAGAAAAGGCAATCTGATCTCAGGCTTTTGTGCAAAGAATTTATAAAGGATGAACTTTAGCAGGAAGAAAATCAAACTCCGAAGGAAAAGACTTCTCTCCCAGCCGAGCTGGAATGGCAAGAGCCAGATTTACCCTCCTACCTAGAACAATACAAACAATGAACAAAATATATATAGAACACTGGTTCCCAAGGCGTCAGCCAGCCAGGGACAAAGGGCAGCGATCTCTCAAGATGGGAAACAAACCAGGTGAGCCCTACAATTTTCCCAGCTCACCATCTAGAGGAGTTTCCAGGCCACAGTGCGAGGAGCACACCCGTAGGTTCTGGGTCTCCAGACAGAGCTGGTAGCTCAAGCAGAAGTTTGCAGGACAAAGTAACAGAGGAGAGAGCAACATGGTACTGAATCCTGATCAACATCTGCATGCGAGGATATGATCCAGGGCTGGGGAAAGAACCTCCCAGAAGGATTAGAGGGAAATAGTCTCTCTCAGAGTTCACATGTAGCCAGGAATAATGCCATTCCCACCAGCTAGTGTGGAAAACGTAATTCTTGGGGCATGGAATAGAATATTTCTATATACTAATAATGTCTCATCAGAAACTAAAAACATCATTTACAATTGCATAAAACATATGCAATACTTAGTGATAAATCAGACAGAAGATGTGCAAGACCTGTGGCCTGAACACTACAAAGCCTTGCTTGCTAAGAGGAGTTAAAGAGGGTATAACGAGATAAATCGGAAGATATACCATGTTCTTAGATTAGAGGTTCAATATTGATACAATGTCAATCCTCCCAAAATTCATCCATAGACTTAACAGAATCCTGATGAAATCCCCAGGAGATGTGTGTGTGTGTGTGTGTGTGTGTGTGTGTGTGTGTAGAAATTGACAAGCTAATTCTAAAATGCATATAAAAATGCAGAGGACCTAAAATGGCATAAACAACTTGGAAAAAAAAAGATAAAATTTGAAGGACTTCTACTATTTGGCTTCAAGGCATATAATAAAACTCCAGTAAGCAGGACAGTTTGGCATTGGTTGCAAGAGAAACAACAATGGGACAAAATAGAGATTCCAGAAATAGACCACACTTAGCCGATTGATTTTTGAAAGGATGTGAAGGCAATCCAGTTGAGAAAAGATAATCTGTTCAAGGATAGTACTGGAGCAATTAGCCATAGACAAAATACAAAACCAAAAGTAAGACGTGGAATGGATCATAGACTTCAATGTACAACTTAAAACTATAAAATGTTTAGCAGAGGGATGCCTGGGTGGCTCAGTCGAGTAAGTGTCCGACTTCATTTCAGGTGGTTTGTTCAAGCCCCACGTCAGGTTCTGTGCTGATAACTCAGAGCCTGGAATCTGTGTCAGATTCTGTGTTTCCCTCTCTCTGTCCCTCCTCCATTCATGTTTTGTCACTCTCTCAAAAATAAAGACAGACATAAAAAAATTTTTAAAAAACGTTTAGCAAAAAACAAAGAAGAAATTCTTTGCGGGCTTTGTGCTAGGCAAAGATTTCTTGGATACCACACTGAAAAAAAATTGGATAGAACACACAAGAGAAAAGTGATAAATTGGATTTCATCAAAATTGAGAAAAACCTATTCTTTGAAAGATAACGGTTACAAAAATGGAAAGACAAGCCACAGACGGGGGGGGGGGGGAAGATTTGCAAATCACATATATCCAGAATACAAAGAACTCTGAAAGCTCAGTACTAAGAAAACGCATAGCTCCCCACCAAAATGGGCAAAGGCACTTCACCAAAGAATATATGTGGATAGCAAATAAGCATATAAAAAGATGTCTGACTGGGGTGCCTGGGGGGCTCAGTCAGTTAAGCAACTGACTTCGCCTATGACGTGGGTTCGAGCCCCACATCAGGCTCTGTGTTGACAGCTTGGAGCCTGAAGCCTGCTGCGGATTCTGTGTCTTCCTCTCTCTTTGCCCCTCTCCCGCTTGCACTTTCTCTCTCTCTTTCTCTCAAAAAAATAAACATGAAAAAAATTAAAAAAATAAATAAAAAGATGTTCGATATCATTAGTCCTCATTAAAACACAAAGGAAAACCACAAGAAGATACTACTGGGCACTTACGGTTATGGCTAAGACCCTGGCAAGTGTTGGTGAAGATGTGGAGCCACCAAACCTTTCTTACATTGTTGGTGGAAAGGTCAAGTGCACGACCATTTTGGAAAAATAGTTTAGCAGTTTCTCATAAACTGAAACCCATCCCTTCCACTCCCAGATGCTCAAGAGACATGAAAGCATTTGTTGTATTCAAATTTGCACACAAATGTTCATTCCTGCTTTATTTATAATAGCCCAAAGTGGAAATAACTCAAATGTCCCAAATCGATAGGCAAATGGAGAAATAAAAAGTGATCTATCCATGCAATGAAGTGGATATATATCCTCAGCAATAAAAAGAATAAGCTATATAGGCAACCACATGGTTGAATCTCAAAATAATTATGCTGAGTGAAAGAAGACAGACAAAAAATAGTACGTACTGTGTGAGTCTATTCATATAAAACTCTAGAAAATGAAACTAATCTAGACTGACAGAGAGCAGATCAGTGGTTGACTGAGCATGGGGTGGGGCAGGGAGTAGAGGGAAGGAGAAATTATGAGTCACCAGGAAACTTTTGAGGGTGATGTTCATTATCTTGATAGTGGTGATGATTTCATGGGTGTGTACATATGCCAAAACTTATCAAAACTGCTCACTTTCAATATGTGCACTTTATTATCAGCCAATTATACCTTGATAGAGACGATAGAAAAAAAAAAAATCCCAGATGGAAAGTGTGGGAAGGAAGAGGTGATAGTGAACAAAGAAACTGGCAAATGTGTTAGTGAGTCTAAATAAATAGTGGTTACTCTAATAAAGACAGAAATTATAAGATAGGTTGAAAACATCGGATATTGTATTGGTTGGAAGAAAGAAGGTGAGGGATTTTTATTCAGCTCTTGATTTTAAGTGTCTGTTGTGCGTAGTTAACTTCCACGCTAGCTGAGGGAACTAAGAAAAGGGATTTAAAAAAATCAACTCAAAGATGTGAAATAAGAAAAGCGAAGCAAAGGAAAGCTGTTGTAATGAAAGTCATGGCAGGGCAGGCGAGAATAATTTCATGCAGCTCCTTTAAAAATGCCTGGGGGGAGGGGCGCCTGGGTGGCTCAGTCGGTTAAGCATCAGGCTCTTGATTTCTCAGCTCAGGTCATGATCTCACAGTTTCCTGGGTTTGAACCCCACACCCGTCTCTGCGCTGACAGCGCGGGGCCTGCTTGGGATCCTCTCTCCCTCTCTCTGCCCCTCCCCTGCTCATGCTGTCGCTGTCTCTCTCAAAAATAAATAAATAAACTTTAAAAAATTAAAAAATAAAAATCTTTGTGGGAATCAAGGAAGGCTTCCTGGAGGCGGGACACTTATTTAAGATGGTTTTAAAGAATGAGCAGAAGGTACCCACCTAGAGTAGGCAGGGAATATTATAATAAATAGAAGGGGTGAATAAGCAAAGATACAGGGAGATGAAAAGACATACATGGGATGTGACCCTAGTGGAGGGCTGGAGGGGAGGGACGGGAAGCTGCCAGTGAAAGTTGGGGCCACATCACTGAGGGCCTTGAATGAGGGCAGTGGAGAACCACAGAAAGCTTTTCCAGGCAGAGGGACAGGGAGGGGGTGGTGTTTTGGAAGCATCCCTCCAGGGTGAGGGCGGTGTAGGGTCACTGAATCAGTACTGGAGGCAAGGAGAGCCTCGGGGAGGGCTGAGGGGAAGCCATGGGGACCCACAGAAGAGGCCACTCCCCATTCCCCTGCAACTCAGCTTCCTGGTCGGTATCAGTGAAGGCCCTGTGACTTCCTGGCTCAGCGATGAGGAAACTGAGTCAGAGAGAACTGTTCTCACAGCAAATAGGTGAAAACATGCTGTTTAAAAGTGACCTCACTTTGGACCTTCAGATCAACTTTCTTTTTTTTTTTTTTAAACATTTTTATTTATTATTGAGAGACAGAGCATGAGCAGGGGAGGGGCAGAGAGAGGGGGAGACACAGAATCTGAAGCAGGCTCCAGGCTCTGAGCTGTCAGCACAGAGCCCGACACGGGGCTCGAACCCACGAACTGTGGGATCATGACCTGAGCCGAAGTCGGACGCTTAACCAGCTGAGCCACCCAGGCGCCCCAAGATCCACCTTATGAAGCCAAAGCAGCAAGGAAAGAGTCCTGGCTTTGGGTCTGAAGGCCTGGGTTCTGCTGCCTGATGCAGCATTGGCTCGCTGTGTAACCTTGGCCAAGTCCCTAGCCCTCTCTGAGCTACCATCTACTCCCTACCTCCTGCCTCAAAGGGAGGGTGTTAGCCAATCAGATCCTTCCATCTCTGACAGGCCAGGACCAGCTCCAGATAACTTCACAGCGGGTCAGCAGATCAGGCCAAGCCTCTGTGTCCCCCTCAATGTCCCAGTCCAGCAGCATGCCTCCTAGTGGTGACACCCCTGCACCCCCAGCGCTGGGCTCCACCACCCGGGGAGGCAAGACCCTCTCATTCCTTTCTTTCCTCAAAATGAAAATAGCCTCGGGGCGCCTGGGCGGCTCAGGTCGTGATCTTGTGGTTCGTGTGTTTGAGCCCCATGTTGGGCTCTGTGCTGTCAGCCCTGGGGCCTGCTTCAGATTCTGTGTCTCCCTCTCTCTGACTCTCCCTTGCTTGTTCTCTCTCTCTCAAAAATAAATAAACATTAAAGAAAATAAAAACAGGGGCGCCTGGGTGGCTCAGTCAGTTGGGCGTCCGACTTCGGCTCAGGTCATGATCTCACGGTTTGTGAGTTCGAGCCCTGAGTCGGGCTCTGTGCTGACAGCTCGGAGCCTGGAGCCTGCTTCAGATTCTGTGTCTGCCTCTCTCTCTCTCTGCTCCTTCCCCGCTTGCACTCTTTCTGTCTCTCTCTCAAAAATAAATAAACATAAATTTACAAAAATATAAAAAGTAAATAAAAACAGCTTTATTGATCTTGTTATAGAAATAACATGGGCTTATTGTTAAAAACGTACACCATAACAGAAGTATAAAGGAGAAAATTCCAGTTTAATGCATTATACAAAAATACCACCATTAAGATTTTAGCAGTAGTCTTCGAGATAAATCCCTCTCTTCTCACACACTCACTCACACACTCACACACACACACACACACACACACACTTCAGACACCCTCACACTTTGTATAGATGGGATCATAGCATTTTAACTGTGTTGCAGTCTGTTTTTCACTCAATGATATGTCATGAATATCTATGTAAAAACTATTTACCTTGTTATTTAAAAAATCTTGATTTTGGGGCACCTGGGCAGCTCAGTCGGTCAAGTGTCCGACTCTTGATTTTGGCTCAGGTCATGATCTGACAGTTTGTCCATTTCAGCCCCAAGTTGGGCTCTGCACTGGTAGCACAGGGCCTGCTTGCGATCCCCTCTCTCTCTGCCTCTCTTTTTCTCTCAAAATAAATAAATAAACTTTTAAAATAAATCTTGATTTTAATTACACGCTCACAAGCAAATATACCGTTTACACAAAAGTGTGAATGTGGTCGGCACACATATGACCAAACCCTAGCTACCTCTTTATTTTTAGCGGCTCCCTGTTTTCCTCTATAAGAGAATGAACCATAAACACTGCTGAAATGAGCATCTTTAAAAATTTTTTTTAAATGTTCATTTATTTTTGAGAGAGAAGGAGCGTGAGCGGGGGAGGGGCAGAGAGGGAGGGAGACACAGAATCTGAAGCAGGCTCCAGGCTCTGAGCTGTCAGCCCAGAGCCCGACGTGGGGCTTGAACCCACGAACCATGAGATCATGACCTGAGCTGAAGTCAGATACTTAACTGACTGAGCCACCCAGGCGCCCCTGAAATGAGCATCTTTAAACCTATATCCTTTTGCATTTTTAGGATAAATTTCCAGATGTGGAATTGTTGGGTCAAAAATGCAAACATTAAAATGTTTTTCATACATTGTCCAACTATCCTCCAAAAAGTTAATCCCACTTCACATTTCCACCAACAGTATGAGTGCCCATGTCTCAGCACTCTTGCTAACAAGGGTCATTCACGATTTCTAATCTAAAAGGGGCACATGTCATCTCATTTGTTTTTATTTCCATTTCTTTGGTTTTTAGTGAGATTTCTCATCTGCTTCTTGGCTATTTGGATGTTTTCTTTTGTGAAATGGCCTGTTTATATATCCTGTGTCTACTTATCTTTTGGGTTTGTTTCTTATTGCTTTTATTTATTTATTATTTTATTTTATTTTAGTTTTGCAAGAGAGAGAGAGAGAGAGAGAGCAAGCAGGGAGAGGCAGAGAGAGGGAGGAAGGGAGAGAATCCCAAGCAGGCTCTATACTGTCAACACAGAGCCTTGAACTCACAAACTGTGAGATCACGACCTGAGCCAAAACCAAGAGTTGGCTGCTTAACCGACTGAGCCACCCAGGCACCCCTTCTTATTGTTTTTTAAGAGCTCTTTGTATATTAGGGATTTAACCTCAGACCACCTGGTTTCTCAGGGTCCCAGGAGTTGGGCAATGTAGTCCCCTGTGAAATCAGATTCCCAAGAGACGGGAGCAGTTCTGCCTCTGGTCAGTGGAGGGCAGCAGTGGGCAAGATTCACTTTCTGGCAGGACACAGGCCTGTCACGAGCTGGACACATTGGCACACACCTTACAAAGACTCTTGGAGACAGCTTCCCAGGAAACTGTTTGGTTCACTGACTCGAAGGGCTTCCCCACCCGGAATGATTTCCCCCAGTCTCCAGAGACAGCTGAACAGTAAAGAGAATCAGCTCTGAGGTTAGACTGGAGTTTAATATCCAACTCTGTCACCTCCTGGCTGTAGGTTGGGTTCGGCCCTCATCAGTTTCCTCATCTGCAAAATGGGTGCACCGAAACCCACCTTCACAGAGCATGGTAAAGGAAGAGCAACAGGGGAATGATGTGGCCTGGCATAGGTAGATGCTCAGGGATCATGAGCCCACTCTGAACCCCTGCCTCCATTCACTCACTGGCTGAGCAGAGGGAAGCGCCTTCTCCTGCTGTCACCGCTGGGCTTGCTCCTTCCCAGCCTTGTCCCCATGCTTGACCTGTTCTTTGTTTAAGGAAGATCCCCTTCGGGCTGGCTGTACAGAGGGAGACAGCAGGAGAGGAGGTCTGTTTTGGCAGGGAGTGCTGATGAGGACCCACGCCAGCACGTGAGGAAGGACTTGTACGCAGGCGTGACCAGCGAGAAACATTCTGGAAGGGCCAGCACCTGGCGCATGACGAGAAGCACTGGCTGGGTTTTCTACCTAAGGGACTTCGTGGACAGCCAGAGAAGGTGCAGGAGGAAAGTTTTGCTAACATTGGGCTGAGTTTGAGGTGCTAGAGGGACTTCTGGGACCCTCCCAGCAGTAGGAAATCATGGCTCTAGCCAGACCTCTCCTCCTCCCTGCCCCCCCTCACCCAGCAAAACCTGGGTCCATCCCTTCCCTGGGAATCAGAGCTGCTCTAGACCTAATTCAGGCAAAGAAAGGGGATTGTCTCCTTCCTTGCTTCCTCTCTGATCTCCTCTCTTGCTCCCCAGTTTCCGCTAGGTTCCAGATCTGGAGAGAGGGAAGGGGGAAGATGGATTTTCCACTTGGGGCTCCTCCTCCCTTACGCTAAGAGCAAAGCAAAGCCCAAGAGGCCCGGGCTCTGGAGGGGAAACCAGAAAAATGGGTTTCTGATGGGCATGACCGTGGCCTGGAGGCAAGATGAATCATCCATGTCATCAGGCAGACAGGGCAGTGAGCAGAAGGTGAGGGCTGGGCCCAGGCTCTCCCCCTCTCCGTTGTGAGCTCTGTGGGAAGGTAAGGTGGGCAGATAAGAGGGAGTGGGGTCCTGGGGCTCCCCTGGGGGAAGGGAGTCAGGGGGAGGAAGGGTGTCTGAACTTCCTTCCATAACCAGCCTGGTCCCAGACCTAAGGAAGGATTACAGACGTGCATTCCTTTGTCTGTATTACTGAGAGGGCAATAACACCTCCCTTTATAGACTGCCTCCTCTACCACCAGCCTCCCGTTAAACTCTTTACAAGCAGTATTCTATTTAATCCTCACTTACCTTATTGTCAATCTCCGTTTTACAGATGAGGTCACAGAAGCTCAAAGAAGTTAAACCTCTCGCCCCGGGGCACACTGAGGAGTCTGGGAGGCCGTGCTTGCCCCCAGAGGCGAAGAGCCCCCCCTTTCCCGTCACTCCCCAGTCAGGCTTGGACCCCGTCCTGCACCCAGCAAGACCCTTATTTTCCTTCCTGGCATCCCAGTCGCACCCAGTCCTTGGAGCCATAATCAAGGTGACGATGCCCGGTGGGTGACAGGTACATTCATCCACGGATGGGTCACTATAGGCACGGTCTCCCTAATGCCAAAGGATTCTGAGCATGTTTTAATTATTTTTTAAGTTTATTTACTTATTTGGAAAGAGGCAGAGGCAGTGCAAGTGGGGGAGAGGCAGAGAGAAGGGGAGACACAGAATCCCAAGCAGGCTCAGTGCTACCAGAGCCGGGTGTGGGGCTCGAACTCACGAAACCGTGAGTTCATGACCTGAGCCTAAACAAAGAGCTAGACACTTAACTGACTGAGCCACCCAGGTACCCCTGAGCATGTTTTTAAAATTTGTCCGTTTTGTGGGGAGGAAAGGAATGAAGCTACCTGATGATGCTTGGTGGGGAATGTGGTGGGGTCCCCACCAGACTGGCAGAGCCAGGGTCACCTGAAGGAGGGTGCGGGGGGCTCTTTGGGGTTCCTTAAAGCTGTGCTGTTATGTGGTTCTGTGCAAAAGGGACAGGGACGCGCATATTGGAGGGGGTGGGTTTGCTGGCAGTCAGCCCCTACTGCGTGTGGGGGGCTCCTGATGCTCCCCTCCTATCCAGCCTGAGGTAGGCAGTGGGCGGTGGGCGTGGCTTCCAGAATCTTATCAATCCCTCAGGAATGTGTGTGGTTTTGGTAAACCCCAGCCGCGGGCAGAGGAGTGGGGTACAGGCCAGGGCTTGTCCTTCCTGACTGTGGGTGGGAAACCTGGGGATGGTCCTCCCCAGGCGGGCTTGGGCCGAGGCCGAGGTTGGGGTGCGGCTGGCCGAGGAAACCATGCGGCAAGTGTCAGGCATTCCTGGCCCCTGCCCCGAGCTGGCCTTCCTCCTGGCTGCCAGGCTGCCCTCCAGCCTCACACCTCCCCACCCACTTCTTCGAGGTCGAACCCAGAAAGGTGCTACGGCCTTTGTAATATCCTCACTTATGAAAATGTAGAGTGCCAGAGCTGTACCAGGCATTTCTCTTCCAGATCCTATTTAATCCTCACAATCTACCCCCTTATATGTGTCTAATCACTAGTTTATAGATGAGGAAAAATAAGTCTCAGAGAAGTTAAGTGATTTGTCCAGGGCCACACAGCTACTAAGTGTCAGAGCCTGGCAGGATCCAGGTGTCTGACTCCGAAGTCAATTCATTTTTCATTTCACTAAACTAGGGTTCAGAGGGATTGAGACCTGATCCGACCCTTAAGGGGTGTCCTGGCTGTTCCCAGAGGGATGAAAAGGTAGATAACCTCATACAGCATGAGAGATAGAGCAGGAGACCACAGTGACAGGAGCACTGGCTGTAGGAGACTTGCCTTTTCTCCCGCTGTAGACAGTTTCTCTGGTGAGAGGGTCGTGGCTGTAATCACACCAGGTTAAGCCATCCCAGCAAAGAAGGAGAAAGAGGCAGGGGAGGAGGAAGGGGGCAGGAAGGGAAGGCAGAAGAGGAGGGAAAGAGAGATAGAAACGTGCATGTGTTTTGATGGCAGAGGACCTGAACCCAGCTGTCCCTGAGCCTGTATTTCCCCAGAGTCTGCCAACTACCTCCCTGTTTTGCTTGAGCCAGTTAGACACTTGTGACCAAAAGGTATCATGTCAATGACACTTGCATAGCATGTAAAAGGCTTCAAATGAACTCAACTTTTATCTCCCAAACCTATGCCTTTCCATCCTTCTCCATCTTTTTTTTTAAAAAAAATTTTTTTTTAATTTCTGAGAGAGAGAGAGAGAGCGTGAGCAAGGGAGGGTCTGAGAGAGAGGGAGACACAGAATCTGAAACAGGCTCCAGGCTCTGAGCTGGCTGTCAGCACAGAGCCTGACGCGGGGCTTGAACCCACGAACCACGGGATCATGACCTGAGCCAAAGTCGGACGCTCAACCGACTTAGCCACCCAGGCCTCCCCATCCTTCTCCATCCACCATCCACCCACCTGTGCAAGTCCTCCACCCCTCATATCTAACCCAGCAAAAGCCCAAAATATCTCCCAAGTCCATCTCTTTTTCTTCCTTCACTACCTTCATCTGGGCCATCATCACCTCTCACCAGGATTTCTGCATCTAGTCTTATCAGTGGTCTCTCTGCTTCAATTCTTGCCCCCCCCCCTTAACTATTTCTCCACATAGCAGCCAGTACAGTCTTTCAAACATGTGAACCAGACCATGTCACTCTGCTGCATAAAATTCTTCAATAATTTCCTGCTGCACTTGGAATGAAATTTACACTTTGCCAGGGCTTCTAATACCTGACTCTTATCTACCTTGTAATGTCATTCTGTCTTCCTTCCATGCCACAAAGCTGCCAAGCTCACTTCTCCCTTAGGGCACTTGCATTTGCTGTTTGCTCTGTCTGGAAGAATCTATATCGTCACATGGCTGTTTGCTTCTCATAATTCACATCAGGACTCAAGTGATCTCTCTCACAGAGGTCTTCCTTGAACACTCTAGGCAAAGCCGCATCCACCTCTCATTCCCAACCCAACGTCCTCTCTGTTCTGTCATTCCAGTTACTTCCTTCACAGCACTTTTCACAGTTTGTCATTTTGATGGAAACCAGCTCCATCTCTGATTGCATTAAGTGAACTGCCTCTACTACCCATCAAAAGTAAAATTATAGAGGCACCTGGGTGGCTTGGTTGGTTTAGTGTCCAAGCTTTGGCTCAGGTCATGATCTTGTGGTTTATGAATTTGAGGCCCCACATCAAGCTCGCTGCTGTCAGCTCAGAGTCTGCTTTGGATCCTCTGTCCCCCTCCCTCCCAATGGCTGTCTCTGCCCCTCCCCTGCTCACTCTCTCTTACACACACACACACACACACACACTCACACACACACACACAAGTAAAAGTATATCCTTTCTTGAGGAAGGGAATGTGAGCCAGAGCCTTAAATTTTCTCTACATTTCTCATACACAATGTCAAAATTTAATGAAAAATTACCAAACATTCACAGAAACAAGAATTCACCAAAAAAAAAAAAAAAAAAAAAAAAGCCAAGAGAAAACATACAAGGATATGACAGAAAGAGACCCACAGTAGACCTCACTTGGCTTTAGCAGACTCTTCAATAACAGTGATTAATATGATCAATAAATTAAATGAAAAGACACAGCATTTTGGCAGAGAGCTAGAAACTATGAAAATTATTAAAAAGAAACTCTATAACTAGGGCACCTGGGTGGCTCAGTCGGCTAAGCATCCGACTTCAGCCCGGGTCATGATCTCACGGTTTGTGCCCGCGTCGGGCTCTGTGCTGACAGCTAGCTCAGAGCCTGAAGCCTGCTTCGGATTCTGTGTCTCCCTCTCTCTCTGACCCTCCCCTGCTCACACTGCCTCTCTCTCTCTCTCTCTCAGAAATAAATAAAACATTAAAAAATTTAAAAAAAAAAGAAACTCTATAACTTAAAAATATGAAAATTGAGAACTCAATAGATAGGTTTGATAGCAGATTAGATGAAACTGAAGAGACAATTCATGGGCTGGAAATTAAAAAAAAAAATCCATACCAATGTAAGGAGAGACTAAAGGATGAAAAAATCAGAAAAGAAAATAAGAGACAAATGAAACACCGTGAAGATGTTCAAATAATGTGTAATTGGAATCTCAGAATGAAAGAAAAGAGAAAATAGAGCAGACACAGTATTCAAAGAGATGATAGTTGAGAATTTCCCAAACTGAAGAAAGACATCAAGCCAAAGGATGTGTGAAGCGCTATGAGCCCTAGGCAGAATGAATACAAAGAACGCCAAATTCAGACACATAATAGCAAAACTCTGAAAACCAAAGACAAAGAGAAAATCTTAAAAGAAGCCAGAGGGAGAAAAAAGGATAAATTATCTTCATTGAATATACAATAGGGCTGGCAGTAACTTCTACACAGAAGCAGTGATAGAAGCCGGAAGACAATGGAATGGATGATAATCTCAAATCCCAGAATTTTGTATTCGTCATTATGTCCTTTACCTCATCTTCTTTTCCTTTCACTTTTTTAGTTCCAGCCATACTGGCTTCTCTATCATTCCTTGTACATTCCAGACATACGCACACCATTGGCTCTTTGCACTTGCCATCTCCTCTACTTGATTCATTTTTCTCTTGGATATTCACATAACTATTTCCTTCATTACTTTCAAGTATCTTCTCAAATGTCTCTTTCACTGACTTCTGTCCTGAACATCCTATTTAAAACTGTATCTACGTCTGATCTCCCTTCCCTGAATTATTTTTCACCATACATTACTACCTTCTGACATATCATATACTTGATTTATTTATGATTGGGCTTTACAACATTTTTGATCTTCCTTGACTTCAATTGATTTAAGAGACTGATTCAATTAAAAATGCATATTTAAATAACTCTGGACGGTTATTAAGGGTATTTAATATGCCATGATGTCAGAGACAGAAGTCCCCCTTCATTTATTAATTCCCTCATTTACCCTTATTCTGATCTTCCTCTCTTTTATTGTAAAATAAGTCTAATCATCTCTGAAAGTAGATAGGAGATAGACAGACAGATAGATAGATAGATAGATAGATAGATAGATAGATAGATAGAATCTGATACATGCTTGAGGATGAATATTTCCAGTTGCAAGTTATGGGAGACCCAATAACAAGTGGCTTGAAGAATAAGGATATTTATCGTCTCGCATAAGAATTCGTCCAGAGGCAGGGCATCTCCAGTGATAGCTCAATGCTGACATCAATTGGCTTTCAATTTTCACATTTTATCACACTCAGCAGGCTTACTGCTGTGTGGTTTCATAAGAAGACATGATAATATCTTGCTAAAGCTTCTTTTTTTGCACCTCTTGAAGTACTAAAGGTAGACCTCTTCCTGCCTCAGTCACCAGGACTGTATCACTGGGCCATTCCAAAACCATTTACAGGACAGGACAATGGATGATTGTGGTTGGCTTAGACTGATCATGATCTGTTTGTGGCCGTGGAAGGGTCTTGATCTATGGGGCAGATGCTTCTTAACGCTTGACCAAAATCAAGCTTCTGTTACTAAGAAAACGAGCGCTGTTGAGTGGGCAGTCCGAAGGCTCTTTTACGCAGCAACTCTCGGGTTATCATTCTGAAAGTCCCTTCACATCCTTGAATTCACTACTCCTAACTGGTCCAGGGGCGTTTTATCATCCTATTCTGCAGATAAAACTCAGCGATGTTGGATAACTTGCTGAAGGTCATAGAGGCCAGAGATGGTCACCCACCATCACTGGATGGATCAGTGATGGTTTAAAAAACACAGTGGCTGCAGGGGCGCCTGTGTAGCTCAGTTGGCTGAGTGTCTGATTCCTTATTTTTTTTAATGTTTATTTTTGAAAAAGAGACAGAGTGCAAGTGGGGGAGGGGCAGAAAGAGAGGAAGACACAGAATCCAAAGCAGGTTCCAGGCTCTGAGCTGTCAGCACAGAGCCTGACGTGGGACTCAAACTCACGGGCCATGAGATCATGACCTGAGCCAAAGTCAGCGCTTAACCAACTGAGCCACTCAGGAGCCTCTAGGCACCTGATTCTTGATTCTGGTTCTGGTCACAATCTTGTGGTTCATGAGTTCGAGCCCTGTGACGGGCTCTGCACTGATAGTGTGGAGTCTGCTTGGGATTCTCTCTCTCCCTCTCTCTCTGCCCCTCACACACATGTGTGTTCTCTCTCTCTCTCTTTCCCTCTCTCTCTCAAAATAAACAAATAAACTTGAAAGAAAAACCTGGCTGCAAAACTTGTACCTGAATGTTCATAGCAGTAGTATACATAGGAGTCCAAAAGTAAAAATAACTTAAATGTCCACCAACTGGTGAATGAATAAACAATATATAGCACATCCGTACAGTTAAATAGTGTTTGGTCTTCACAAGGAGTGAAGCTCTGATACATGCTTCAACATGAATGAGCCTGGAAAATATTATGCTAAATAAAAGAAGCCAATTACAAAAGACTGCATATACGATTGCATTTATATGAAGTGTGCAGGAAAAGCAAATCTATGGAGACAGAAAGTAGATTAGTGTTTTTCAGGGGCTGGACGGAGGGCTGGGGACAGTGATCACTAATGGGTTTCTTTGGGGGCCAATGAAAATGTTCTAAAACTGATGATGGGGACAGGTTGCGCAACTTGGTGAAAATACTAAAAGCTATTGAATCATATACTTAAAATGAGGGTATCATATGCTATGTAAATTATATCTCAATAAAACTTACCAAAAATGGCTGCAAGTGGTACAAAAAGTGCTTCTATGGAAAGCTGGGTCTATGTCCCCTCCCCTTGAATCTGAATGGGCTTGCAACTGCTTTGACCAATGGAATATGATGGAAGTGACAACATGTGGCTTCTGAGCCTGGGCTTTTTAGCAGCTTCTGCCTGGCTCTCTCTAAACACTGGTTCTTGGGACCTTCTTGCTCAGAACTCAATGCTGTTAGAAGCCCAAGGCACACTGAAAGACCACGTCCAAGCATTCTGGGTGACCTTCCCTGTGAAGTCTAGCCTTCAGCCATTCAAGACCAGGAACCAGACATGTGAGTGAAGGAGCCTCCAGATAATTCCAGGCTCCAGCCATCGTAGTCTCCCCACTTGAGCCCTCAGACATTATAGAGAGGCCATTTCTGTTGTGCCCGGTCCGAATTCCTGACCCCCAGAATGCATTTGCATGATAAAACATGTTATTTCCTACTACCAGCTGGAGTGATTTGTTCTGCAGCAATAGATAATCAGTCACCTTCCTACTCCCAGCTGTACAGCCCTTATCTCTGTTCCATCTGTTCTTCCAGGTCTGGTAGGAGCCCTTTGTCCAGGTGCCCTGGAGACACAGATGGTTCTCGAAACTGAGAAGGGCAGAGTCTTTCTTTTCCCCCTTCCCCTCTGAGGGTGTTTCCCTCACATTACACGCGGTTGAAGATTTCACCTGCAGGTTCAAATTCCTGTTTTCATCCGTGGAACACCTGCATTGACACCTGTTTGCCCTGACTCTGGGAATTGGGAGAAGGACTCAGGTTTGTATAGATTTGCATTTCTTTTACATAAATTTGCTGGGACCTCAGTTATGCTCTGTCCCTCCCTTGTCCACACTTCTCTCTGAGCTCATGGTCTCTAGGCCCAACTGCCTGCTCAGCCACTCCCTGCCACCCTACGACGTCCTTCGGCACCTCCAACTCTCGCGTCCACAAGCGAACACTTCACCTTCCCTTCCAAACCAACTCCCCCTCCTGTGTGCTCCATCTCTGAAGAAGATCCTTCCAAGTAACCAGACTCTGAAACCCAGAAATCATCCTTCTCTTCCCATCCTCACCCCTGGACATTCTCATTCGGTTCTTGGGCTTTTAAATAACACCTGTCCACTGACGACTCCCTAAAGCTTTGTCGTCAGCCCTGACGTCTTCTCTGAACTTCTTTCGGGCACGCCCACCTGTCTACTTGACCTCCACGTGGGCATCTGAAAGGTATCTCAACACTATCATAGCCAGCTTCGACTCCTGCTTGCCTTCCACAACTCTGGCTCCCAGGCGGCCTTCCCTTCTCAGAAAATGTCAACTCAGTCCTCTTACTTGCACAGATCACAGATTTTGGGCTTGCTCGCGACTCTTCTTGCTGACTCCTCCATTCAAAGTACATTCAGAATCTGGGGCCCCTGGGTAGCTCAGTTGGTTGAGTGTCCGACTTCGGCTCAGGTCATGATCTCATGGTTCGTGGGTTCGAGCCCCGCGTCGGGCTCTGTGCTGACAGCCAGCTTGGAGCCTGGAGTCAGCTTCAGATTCTGTGTCTCTATCTCTGACCCTCCCCTGCTCACACTGTCTCTCTCTCTCAGAAATAAAAAATAAGGGGCCCCCGGGTGGCTTAGTCGGTTAAGCGTCCGACTTTCGCTTGGGTCATGATCTCGCGGTTCATGGGTTTGAGCCCCGCGTCGGGCTCTGTGCTGACTGCCAGCTCAGAGCCTGGAGCCTGTTTCAGTCTGTGACTCCCTCTCTCTCTGATCCTCCCCTGCTCACGCTGTCTCTCTCTCTCTCTCTCTCCTAGAAATAAATAAAACATTAAAAAAAAAAAGAAATAAAAAATAAAACATTTAAAACAAAACAAAACAAAAAAAGTACATTCAGAATCCGACACTGCTCAGTGTGACTCTCCCACTCCGAAACCACTGTCATCCGTCTCCAGGGCTATTGCAAAGGCCTTCTAACCGGTTCCCTGCTTTCAACTTTACCCACGTCTATTTCTCACACAGCAGCCCCCGTGATCCTTTTAAAACGGAAGCCAAGTCTGCCACGTGCTTGAAACCTCCACCGGGTTCCTGTCTCAGAGTAACAGTCCAAGTCCTGACAATGGTCGACTTCATTTGCTCCCCTTGCCTCCCTGGTCCCCTCCACTGCTGTCTCTCTCTCCGGCCACCCTGGCCTCCTTGCTCTTCATGACACCTGTGATGCTCTTGTCACAAAGCCTTTGGGACGGCTATTCCTTGCGCAAGGAATGGTTTTGCTCAAGAGACACACAGGGTTTCTTCTCTCCTTTCCTTTGGACTTTGCTCAAACATTTCCCCAGGAGGGGGCTGTCTATAGTTGCCCTCCGCCACACTCTGGCACTCTCTATCCCTTCATCTGGCTTCGACTTTCTCTAGGACACTTAACACCTGACTCCTCATGTGCGAACTTGTTTATTATCTGTCTCTTCCCAGTTGAAAGGAAGCACCATGAGCTTAGAGATTTAGCTGCCCTGTAATACCCTGGTCTAGAATAGCCCCGGGGACACTTCACCTGCGGAATGAAGGAATGGAACCTTCACACATATTCAGTAAGTCACAAAGTCATCTCTCTTTCTCTGTTTTTAAGTTTATTTATTTCCTTTGAGAGAGAGCAAGCAAGCTGGGGAGGGTCAGATAGAGAGAGAAGAATCTCAAGCAGGCTCCATGCTGTCTTCGCAGAGCCTGACACAGCGTTCAAAATCACGAACCTCAAGATCATGACCTGAACTGAGATCAAGAGTCTGACTCTTACCCGATTGAGCCACCCAGGCGCCCCTCGCAAGGTCATTTCTATGCTTGTCTGTACCTCCTGCCTCCTTCACCAACGCCCCCCCCCCCCGCCCCCGTCAACGCTCTGGTTCGTACCTCGCCTTTCCCCCCTTCGACTATTCCAATTGTTTATTTACTATCCAACATCCCTCCCTCTGCTCCTCATCCAGCTGGGCTCTAGCCACAGCCATTTAAAACACGAATTTTCCCCCAATGCAAAAGTAACACATGTTGCTAATGGAAAACTTAGAAGCCTCAGATCAATAAAAAAAGAGAGGGAAAAAAATCCCCACCCGTATTCCTACCATTTAGAGACAAACACGATTTACATTTTGAAATGTTTTCCCGCTGCCCTTTTCTCCTGTGGCAAGCTATTCTGTTTTCTTACGGATAGCTGTGCTTCTACTGACTCTTCAGATTAGCGTTCTACCTTGAAAAAAAAAAAGACCTATAAGCATAGCAGCTAATGTTCAAATACACTGTGTAACGTAAAGCGTGCTATTTAACCTGCTTATGCCTCAGTTTCCTCACCTGTAAAATGGGAGTGATATTAATGCCTACCTGCCTCACTGGTAGGTTGCGGGGATTAAATCCGGAAAGGGAAGCTGCTAAGTGCTCAGGAAGTGTTAGCTATTCCTCTGTCTGGTGCTGTTTGTTGCTTCTGAACGCTTATGCCGCACCAGGCACTGTTCTGAAGAAGACACAATACCGGCGAGCTAACTCCTGTAATTCTCACACCTCCCTCCGAGGTAGGTGTGGTTATAATTCATCGCAGTGAGCTAAGGAAGCTTCAGTGGTTTTACAAAGGGAAGAGAAAGCAGAGCTGGCGAAGGCTCCCTCCAGCTTTCGGGAGTCCACCGCCCCCACGATCTAGGGGCTAGAGAATGTTAAAAGCAATAGCTAAGGTTCCCCCACGCGCTTACTGTCCACTGGGCCCGGCGCTAAGTGTTCGCGCGCGCAGGCGTGTCTCCCACAGCGCCCAGTTTTCATAACCAGAACTGCGCAGAGCTTGATGGATCAATTAGGGAACACAATTTGCATCCTGCGGCTCACGATTGGTTAGACGCCCGCTGCAAGCTGGAAGCAGCCCGAAGCCTGCGGCAGCTGGCCGCCTCTTGCTTTGTTTATCCCAACAATGGTTGCTTCTCAAGGTGTGCTGCGGTCAGAAAGGGAGGGCCGGCGCTCCGGAGGAAAATCTAGATGTAATCCAGCCCAGGGATGCTGAACATCCGTAGCTCTATGCGTACCGCCGTTGTTTATTATTAAAATATCCGCAAGAAAAATGACTTTGTAGTTGCTGCACTGCATTTAGAAGATCCGTAACCCGACCACGTTTTCATATTTGTTTTTGTGATGAATTTCAAAACGACGGCACAAAAATAATAACAGCCCTCGTTTACATTTCTCAAGCTTACTCTATGTCAGGCCTGTGCCGAGAGCTCTTTATATGTAATCTTCACAAGAGCTCTATTTGTTGCGGGCTCCATTTTGCAGATGGGGAAACCAATACCCAAAGAGATGAAGCAATTGTTCAGTGTCACGCAGCTAGAAGGAGGCAGAGCCCGGCTCCTAACACATGCACTCTGGCTTGAGCTGGAAATTCCGGCTGCTCCGCTATACTGGATTGCTGTTAGCGGAAGGTTTCTTGGTTACTGTATGACGGATGGTGTGAGAGGCCATGTTATCTCATTTAGTTATCCTAGCACTCCCTGGGGATGGCTATCATCATTTTTGCTATTTCCCAATGAGAGCAAGGCATAGGAGTGTCAAGCAAACTGCCTTTGAAGAGTTATACAGCTGCTGAAAGGCCCAGCCTGGGTTCAAAATGACACCTACCAAATCCAAAGTCCTTAACCCACCTTGCTTGCGTTAAGTCTCCCTGCTATTTCCTCTTATAACATCAGTGACTATCAGTCCATGCCTGATTCCGGCCACTTCATACACACCTGTGTGGTTATTTCATGGTCTCCCCAGCTAGGGAAAAGCTCTGCAAGGGACCTTGCCCTCAAAGAGCTTGCCCTCACAGGGTACCTCTGTGAATTTTGCTCATTGTTTGTCCCCATCACAAGGCAAGTCCCCATTACAAAGAATATTTGTGGATGGTTAAGTGATTCTGCCAGAGGCACTGAGCTGGATCCAAGGGACAAAGGGTATGTAGCCCAGTTCCCCCAGCCCTACTGAGGCAGTTTCTAAGGCTCAGGGCATTGGGCTCAGTTTGTCCTGATCTCAGGGATCATAGATTGATCTTGGCACCTGAATCCAACCAGGCAGGGAAATGGAGTTAATCATATCATCCAGAGCTTGAACCCAAATAATGCTAATGGTCTGGCAAAATCAAGTCTTCCTGCTTCCTTGCTAGAAAGGCTTATTTTCTTTAGGCCCTCCCGCATTGAGGCCAAACATTCAGGGCACAAGCCCCTTCTCAGCCCTGGCTTAGGCCAATCGTGATGATTGCATTCCCTTTGGCAGTATTGGGTTAGTGAAGAGTATGAGATCCAATCCTGGCCAACGGGACCTGAGAGGATGTCTGATAGGGAAGCTTGCAATAAAAGTTTTCTACCTTTAAAGATGATAGGAAGAAATGCCTTCTTCACTAAACATTGTCATGTCTGTGCACGATGGCAGGCACCGCTGCAACCTCTTGTGACCATGAGGCAAGACATTGCCAACATGGGAAGGAGGCTGACACCTCTCTGAAGACATCATTTGAGCCACTGAATTTCCAAACTCTAGAACTTATGGATTAAATCGTATCTAGTTGGAATTTCTGTTCCTTGCTGCTCAAAGTCTCCTGACAGGCACACAGGGAACCCCGGCTCCTGTGGCATTTGTCTAGTTGTTCAGCTGCATCTGTCCATTTTGTTTCCTAATTTGAGGGGTGGGGGTGGAGACTGGAAACTAA
Organism: Hyaena hyaena; assembly: GCF_003009895.1. Classification (NCBI taxonomy): domain Eukaryota; kingdom Metazoa; phylum Chordata; class Mammalia; order Carnivora; family Hyaenidae; genus Hyaena; species Hyaena hyaena. The sequence continues at coordinate 1,230,586 of NW_024080635.1, read as the reverse complement.
CATCTACGAGGTTCCTACTACAAATCCATTGTCTCATCTCTTCCGCTCAACAGGCATGTAAAGTACGTTCTTTTACTCCCAATGTATGGATAAGGAAACTGAAGTGCATTCAGGTAAAGTGACTTGTCCAGGACCATACAGCTCAGCTCCCCATTGCTTATTGGATAAAAGCCAAACTTCTTACTATGGCATTCAGTGCCCTTCAGGATCCTTGGTCCCTTCTACCCTTCTCAGCTTCAAGCCTCACCGTTCCACATTCCCCACCAGGCTCCAAGCTCTAGCCAGATTGCCCTTCCTTCAATTTCCATGCTGTGCCCTTCACCATGTTTCTCCCTCTGTCTGGGACCCATTTCCTTTCAGCCTAACTTTTCAGTCTTTAACAAAAAATTTTTTAATGTTTATTTTTTCATTTTGAGAGAGAGAGAGGGAGAGAGAGAGCCTGATGCGGGGCTCAAACTCACGAACTGTGAGATCATGATCTGAGCCCAAATCCAGCTGGATGCTCGAATGACTGAGCTACCCAGGCACCCCCTGACTTACTCTCTAAGCCTTGGGTTCACTGTTATATTCTCTCAGAAAGCTTTCTTTATCACTGAAGCTGGCTTTGGTGTGCCCTTCCTCTGTATGCCCTCAATGCCCCGTAGTTCCCTCACTCATCCTTCTCACACTTTATTATAATTGCCTGGAGTCATGTCTGTCTTCCCAAGAGACTGCATTTCAGGAGGTGTAACACGGCAGTGTGGTGCAATGGTCAACAGCATGGACTCTGGCAGCCTGACCCCAGCTCCATTACTTCCTAGCTCTAGGACTACAGGGCATCATTTCACATCTCTGTGCTTCCGTGCCACTCCCCATGAGATGGGGATATTCACTAGGTTCTAGTTCGCATGATTGTTGTGAGGATTAGATGGGCTCTTTCGTTGAAAAGACTTAGAACACTGCCTGGCGCATAGCAAGGGTGAATAGATCCTGTCTAGTGTCCTCATCTCTGTACCCAAAGCACTTAGCACCTACCAGACAGTTAGCAAGTAGTGGTAGAAGAAATGGACGCAACAGTGGTGATGGTTAATTTTGCATTAATTTGCCTGGGCCATGGGATGCCCAGATATCTAGTTAAACATTATTCCTGGGTGTGTCTGTGTGGGGGTTTCTGGAAGAGATTAGCACGTGAATTGGTAGACTGAGAGCAGACTGCCCTCCCCAGTGTGGGTGGGCACCTCGGAATCTGTAGAGGATCTGAATAGAACAAAAAGGTGGAGGAAGGGTGAATTAACAAACCGTCTGCCTGAATGCTTGAACTGGAGCTTTGGTCTTCCCTTGCACTCAGACTGGGACTGATGCCATCAGTTCTCCTGGATCTCAGAACTTTGGGCTTGGACTTTAACTACACCACCAGCTTACATGGGTCTCCAGCTAATCATGGGACTTCTCAGTCTCCATAATTTCATAGTGAGCCAACTCCTTATAGTAAGTTGCCTACCTATTTTCTTTTCTTTCTTTCTTTCTTTCTTTCTTTCTTTCTTTCTTTCTTTCTTTCTTTCTTTCTTTCTCTTTCTTTCTTTCTTTCTTTCTTTCTTTCTTTCTTTCTTTCTTTCTATCTCTTATCTATCTATCCATCCATCCATCCATCCATCCATCCATCCATCCATCTATCATTGGTTCTGTTTGTCTGGAGAACCCTAATACAGACGTAGAACTCAGCTTACCCAGAACACAACCCCACTGATGTAGCCGGAAGTTAAAATGCTGTTGAGTTCCCTGAATCAGACATACCTGGGCTCAAATCCTAGCTGTGTGACCTTGAACAAGTTACTTCACCTCACTGTGTTCCATTTCCTCATCTGTAAAGCGAGGAAACTGATCTTTATCATGGAGGATTGTTATGTTATGTCTATGAAAGATTCACCTGGCACAGAGCCCAGCATATAGTAGGGGCTCAAATACCTTCAGTTTTCCTTGCCGCTACCCCACGTTATGATTTTTGCCAAGGGCCACATCAGAAGAAAGGATGTTAGGAAATTGGCTTCTGTCCACTTAAAATCTCAAAAGATAAAGTAGTCTTTGTGATTTAAAGATCCATTCCCTGCCCTGTGCTGTCCAGGCCCCTCCCCCACCATTCCAGGGGCCTTTGAACTTACTCAGCTCTGACAGGAAATGGACCCCCCACAGCAGAGAGATCGGAAGGAGCAGGCCCCCCCTGCCTGCTTCCCGCAGAGCCAGAGGAAGCAGAAGGGACACTGAGGAGTGGAGGTGGTCCCGGATGAGCACAGTGGCCCCCACACTGGCCCTGAGTCGCCCGCTGGCTACCTATGACACCTTGGCGGGGGCCTGTTCTCCTCAAGGCTCTATTGGACCCATCTGTCCAATGACTTCAGGCTCCATGACCTCTGAGGTCCCTTCCGGAGTAGGCATTCTGGGATGCAGGAAGTGGGACCCCTCGGCTGCTAGGGAGATCAAAGGGTAGCTTCCCAGAAGAGGCCTCACAGCTGCCTGCCCTCTCGAGCAGCTCCTGGCTTCCTGCTCTGCACGGAGCCTGCTGTGCAGCCCTGGGAACTGCGGAGGCCTCAGCCAAGGTCGGACACATTGGGTTTCCTCAACCCCCTCAAGCTCCCATCCCGTCTTGAGTCATAGGTTTGAGATCCTTGACTCCATTTTCCTCTGTTAGCCACCTGGGATGGAGGCACTGTGCTGTATATTCTTCAAGTTTAATTCACCAGAAATGCCCATCTGTGCCTTATGACTCTGGGGACCTTCCCTCTTCACCCTTCCAGAACCTTCCAGGAGTGTGCAGGGTTAAATGGATCCTATCCATGCTCCTCATGCGGTCTTTGGTGCTCGTGATGCTTTGCCTGGCCTCTTATCCTCTGGTTCTAGCTGGTTGATCTCTCTTTACTCCCCTCAGTGCCCCCTCTATATCTTTTTTTTTTTTTAATGTTTTATTTATATCTAGGAGAGAGAGAGGGACAGCGTGAGCAGGGGAGGGTCAGAGAGAGAGGGAGTCACAGACTGAAACAGGCTCCAGGCTCTGAGCTGGCAGTCAGCACAGAGCCCCGACACGGGGCTCGAACCCACGAACCGCAAGATCATGACCTAAGTGAAAGTCGGACGCTTAACCGACTAAGCCACCCAGGCGCCCCCCCCTCTACATCTTTACAGGTGCTGTCCCTGCCCTGCACACCCCCTTCCTGCGCCCGTTCACCCAGCCTGACAGAGGACAGGTGCTTTTCTAGGTCACCTCGCTTCTTCCTGGCAAAAATCTCTGAGGGAGACATTGTTGCTGTCTTCATTTTCCAGGAGGGGGAAACAGAGCCGGGGAAAGGTGAGGCGCCCAGCTGAAGGTCTCTGGGCTGAGCCCAGACTAGGAGCTGGCCTCCTCTCTCCACCTCCCGCACCCATCCCACAGCCTCCTCTCCTCCCTCCTTCCGCTGGCTAGGACTCTTGGGTTTGCCCAGCACAGAAATCCAACTTGAAGAAGCTTAAGCCGAGAGGAAAGTTACTGATTTGTTAGAAAGATACCTAGTAGATTTCACAGTGGGACTCCGGAGCCAGACTGGGGGCAGCAAACACTGATTATGCTACTTTGTACTGTGCAGCCTCCAGCAAGGGAGGGCACCTCTTAATGCTTCAGTCTTCCCATCTGCAGACAGAGTTATAAAGCTACCTCCTTCACTGCGTGCTTTGGAAGGGTCAGTGAGTGAATTAGGGCAGTAACTGTAACCCACAATCAGAAAGCTTTTTTGTATCATGACCCAGTACACACATAATATAAAACAGAAGTCACAAAACAATATTTACCCTTACTATGTGTGATATACTCTGATAATTCCTGTTTATTAAAAAATATTGGTACTGGGGCACCTGGGTGGCTCAGTCAGTTGAGTGCCTGACTAGCTCAGGTCATCATCTCACGGTTTGTGGGTTGAGCTCTATGTCCGGCTCTGTGCTGACAGCTCAGAGCCTGGAGCCTGTTTCGGATTCTGTGTCTCCCTCTCTCTCTGCCCCTCCCCTGCTTGTGCTCTCTCTCGGTCTCTCAAAAATAAATAAATGTAAAAAAAAGGAAAAATATTTTGGTGTTAACCCCTTAAAATCATTTCATGGTCCCTTTCCCTGCCATGAGTTGTGGCTGGGTGTTTGAAAATTGTTGGTGTTTAAGACCTTAGCAAAGCGTCTGGCATATAACATTAGCTACTCTTATCGTTATTTTTTTAAGTTTTATTTCTTTAGTTTGAGAGAGAGCAGAGGAGGGGGAGAGAGAGAGAGAGAGAGAGAGAGAGGGAGAATCCCTAGCAGTCTCTGCACTGTCAGCGCAGAGTCTGATGCGGGGCTTGAACTCAGGAACCATGAGATCATGACCTGAGCCAAAATCAAGGGTTGGATGCTTAACGGACTGAGCCACCCAGGTGCCCCTCAGTGTCGCTGTTAAGTGCAGACCCACCAAGACTAGAGAAGGACAGGTTTGATTGCAGCAGGTACTTGAGTGTGAACAGGACGGACTCTCTTACCTCGGCTTCTCTTCCTGTGTCAGCACCTCTTCCTCATGCTTGGCCTTCCCCACTCACAGGAGCCATAACAGCAGGTGACTCTCAGATGACACTTATATGGCTCTAATACCAAAAAGGAAAAGAGTGCCTTCCTTCCCCCGCCCCCTCCCCCGGCTTCAGTGATAATCATAGGTAACATTTCTGCGTGCTAACGGGGGCCACTGCTCAAACTCTATAGAATTCTCTGGCTCAGTCCTCATGACCATCTGGAGTCCATGGCAGAGATTAGCTCGATGCTCATCGGATTCATTTCCTCTTCCTGGACCCGCAATGGACTACATTTCCCAGTCCCCATGCACCTGGTTGGGGCCAGAGGACTAACTCTTGTCAATGGGACGAGTAGAAATGATCTCTGGTTCAAGGCAGCACGGCCTTCTTTGTGCTCTCTTGCTTTACCCTGCCGATGGGTTGAGGACAGGGCAACCTCAAAGCCATGTGTTAAAGAGGATGGAACCGCATGAGCACAGGTCTCTTAATGACCTCACAGAGCAGGACTGAGCGCACCACTGGCCTCTGACCCGGCAGTGGAGTGTGACAGACAGAAGAAACAATTTTGTATTGTATCAAGTCAGTGAGATCTTGCGGCTGTTTATTACAGCAGCTGGCATCACCCAGCCTGATTCACACAAAATTCCTGTTTGTCCATATTTTACAAATAAGGAAGTTGAGGCATCCATATGTTACATAATATACATTTCACTGCAAACTAGTAGGTGATGAAGCAAGGGTTTGACTAGAGAACTGCATTATGAACCCATATTCATTTTGCTATGCTGTAGATCAAAGATCAGCAAACGTTACCTGCCCCAGACCAAATCCCGCCGGTACTGTTCATTTATATATAGTCTTTGGCTGCTTTCCCCTACAGGGACACAGAATTGATAATTGTGAAAGAGACCATAACCCCCTTGCCCACCAAAGCTGAAAATATTTACTATTTAGCTCCTCATATATAAAGAAGAAGTTTGGGGGCGCCTGGATGCTCAGTTAAGCCGCCGACTCTTGATTGCAGCTCAGGTCATGATCTCAGGGTTGGTGAAATCGAGCCCCAAGTTGGGCTCTGTGCTGACAGCACAGAACCTGTTTGGGATTCTCTTGCTCCCTCTCTCTCTCTGCCCCTTTCCTGCTCACATGTGCCTGTACTCTCTTTCTCTCTCAAAATAAATAAATAAATAACTTAAAAAATTTTTTGGAACCCCTGCCCTAAATTGAAAAATAACTTCTTTTCCAAAGTTAGTCCAAGTCATGTGTCCTGGGTGGACTATTCAACACAGCTGAGGAGAGTGAGGTGCTGTAATTGCCCAAGTTTAGGTCAGGTGCTTGCCCCTCAGCCAATCAGTGCAGCCAGGAAGGCAAGCTTGTATAAAAATATACGGAGCCGCAACAAACGGAGAAAGGTAGGGACTGAACTGTGTCCCCCTACAATTCTTATGTTGAAACTCTAACTCCCAATATGACTATATTTGGAAATAGGGCTTTTAAGGAGGTTAAATAAGGTTAAATAAGGTCACTTATAAGAAGAAGAAGAGGGGCACCTGGGTAGCTCAGTCCGTTGAGCATCCAGCTTCGGCTCAGGTCATGATCTGTCAGTCAGTGAGTTTGAGCCCCACATCGGGTTCTGTACTGACAGCTCAGAGCCTGGAGCCTGCTTCTGATTCTGTGTGTGTGTGTCTCTCTCTCTCTGCCTCTCCCCCACTCATGCTCTGTCTCTGTCTCGAAAATGAATAAACGTTAAAAAAAAAAGAGGAAGAGGCATCAGATTTGCTCTCTGTTCATGTGCACACAGTGAAAAAGCCACATGAGAATGATGAGAAGAAAGTGGAGGTCTGCAAGCTGAGGAGAAAGTCCTTCCGAGGAACCAAGGCATCTGGGCACTTTGATTTTGGATTTCTAGCCACCAAAACATGAGGGAATAAATGTCTGCTGTTTAGGCTACCCAGGTTGTGGTACTTTGTTATGGCAATGTGGGTGGATAAATACAGGAGGGGTGGTTTTCCAAATGGCATGTGTTGGTTGAGGGTGTGGGGAACACGGACATGATGAATTAGCCCTGGGAGAGTCACTGTGGACCAGGTAACAGCCACCCCATCCTCCGATGTGTGCTGCTGTGCCATGATCAAACACTACTACCATAGCATCTGGTGTTGCAGCCAAAATCCAAAGTACATCTCAGATTTGCTCTCTCCTACTTCAACATTCTTGAATGTTTATTTACTTTTGGGGTAGAGAGCGTGTAAGCAGGGGGAGAGGAAGAGAGAGAGGACAGAGGATCTGAAGTGGGCTCTGTACTGACAGCAGCGAGCCCGATGCGGGGCTCGGACCCACAAACTGTGAGATCATGACCTCCCCTTCAGTGAGCTGAAGTCAGATGCTCAACTGACTGAGCCACCCAGGCGCCTCAGTCCTGCTCCAATATTATTGACAAGACCCTACGCATGGCCCCAGTGGGGTCCCCAATGTTCCATTTGGGGGCCCTGAGTTCATTTTCCTTGTACCAATATGATCGGTACACACCAGAAAGTGAGGAAGTGCTCAAAAGAATGATGGGGGCATGTCAAGAGGATACAGGAGCTAATTTGAAGAGGCTCCCACTGGCCAAATCAGAGACAACCTGAAAGTCAAAATAATAAACGGTAATAATGGATTATAACCTATTGAATAAAATAATCTATGAGTCCATACAGAACGAAAGAAAGGAAGAAAGGGAGGAAGGAAAGAAGGAAAGAGAAGAAGGAAGCACAGAAGGAAGGAAAGAAGAAGGAAGAGGGAGGGAGGGGAAGAGAGAGAGAAAGAAAGAAACGGAAAGATGGCATGTCATCTAGTACATATAGAAGGAATGAGAATTAGAAAGTCATCAAAGAATAGTAGAACTAGTGGGTAAAATCCTGACAAGCAATAGGATATTAATGTGGCCTCAGAGTATCTCTCCACCCTACTTACAAAGGGAAACACGGAAACTTTACAAAGGCTTCTACTTTCACCAAGTGATCAAAGCTAACATGACCAGTGTCAGGAAGAGTTGACTTGGTGTGCTTCCTGGATTAGTGGCATATCAAGGGTGTGGCTGTGCGTCGGGGACTTGACATGCAGACAATAAGGAATAAATTGTGTTCTAAAATTTTAAAATAGTGAAACTAACATTGATTTCTTTTTTATTATCACCACGTGCCAGCGATTTGGTGATGAAGCAGCCCTCTCTGAAATCATCTAAGTTACTGCTGCCATTACCTTGAGTTCTAACTATATATTTAATTATATATTTGGCATATATTTAATATGTGTATATATATTTATATACACATATGTATTTCAAATTAGCATACTTTAATCACTTATGTTCTAATAAATGTTGGGATCTTTTTTTTTTTAAATATTTTTATTTATTTCTAGGAGAGAGAGAGAGAGAGAGACAGCGTGAGCAGGGGAGGGTCAGAGAGAGACAGAGATCCAGACTCTGAAATAGGCTCCAGACTCTGAGCTGGCAGTCAGCACAGAGCCTGATGCGGGGCTCGAACCCACGAACCGCAAGATCATGACCTAAGCGAAAGTCGGACGCTTAACCGACTAAGCCACCCAGGCGCCCCATAAATGTTGGGATCTTAGTGGAGTTTATCTGGCGAATTCCCCGTTACACAGCTGGACCCCACGTATGTGGATTCTGCAGAATGTGGTTCTTTTTTCAGAGTAAGTTAATTTCAGTTCTCAACCATTCAGACTAACTGGTGCGGGTTTTGCTCCAACCCCTGTTCAACTGCATTTCCCATATTTAAATAGTAGACTCAAAATAAACAATGGTAGCAGAGCGATGGCAAAGAAACTAAGCCCGAGTCAGTTTAATTCTGACGTTCTGTGTGACTACCTGGAGTCTTTTTCCCGTGCGTGACATTTTTTGGAACTTGAGAAGAAATGAAGTCGTTCTTTTCGGCCTCGCTTCATTGATGGGAAATGCTGCAGAATGAAGAACGGTGAAAAGGCTTTCCCAGACAAAATGACTGCTCACACGAAGCTGTGCGTGTGGCGGCGATGATATTTGAAAAGTTAACCTCAGCCTTTGAAGAACCGTGTGATTCAAAGAGGGATCCGTTCCAATTGTGCTCTCTGCTGAACATGACTATTTTCTCCCGAGTTATCTTTTATCAGGTGTGAAGTTTGAGGTGAGGTCAATCAGACACAAATATATTTGAATCAGCCAGGATCAGCCTTGATCACTGGACAGTAAAGTATCCAGCTTTAACACTGCTTCTTGAAGGCTGGGTGGACAGAAACTGTGGGGAAGTTCATTAACTATGCAACGACACATGTAAGGAAGTGGACATTTACAGAGAAAAAAAATAATCAAATTTCCAAGAAGAGAGTGGGGCGGAGCAACAGAAGATGCTGGTCTTACTCTGCCAGGAGAAATAAAAGGGAAATGCTTGGATGCTTGCAACCGTTTTCAGCGAGAATTGGATACACTTGAAAGACAATGGATCAAACAATGTTAGTTTTCAGCCATTTTGTCTGTTTTTGCAAAAGAAGAAAAACTTTGGAAGTTGTTTTGGTTTTTTTTTAACCAAGTATAATAGAAATATTTGACGAATGAATTTTCTGGTGAATATGTCTTAGTGGAAATTTTTTTGATGGTGGAGATGTTTGAATCAGTATCAATCCCAAAGAAACAAAGCCATGAGCTGCATTGCAATTTCTTGGATTTATTGTGAAAGGGATTTTTATGAGCCTCTTCCAAACTTGTCCCTGTATTGAATATTTTTTCTAGCTATCTGTATATCTGATGATTCACACGAATGAAACTTCTCTAAATAGTTGACATTGATAAAAAGTATTCTTTGATCAGCTGTGAATAGACAGATTTACAAACCCGGCTAGATTTTCTATTGAACATGAACATATGAACAAAATGGAGTCAGATGAAATCATGAGAAATTTACATTAGTTAAGAGACAAAACCAGACACTGTACGGTATGCATTTCTGTGACAGATCAAACTGTAGTTACGTTTTTCTCCCCTTATTCTAATGTAATTAAACACCGTTAACCATTAATGTTTTCCTGTTATGTCCTACCATCTTAAAAAATATTTTATTTGCTCATATTTTTAGTTTAGTGGTATCTCTGCATTTCTTTTCTGGGCCGTTATTATCATTCATATCATTTCATGATTATTTCTGAAAAGGATTGTGTCTCATAGAAGAGGGAGTGTTCATTTAAAGAAGATTTGTTCTGGGGACTCAAATGCCCTAGGTCAGACACTGGGAAGGGTACAACATTCGATGGTATTCCCACCAAAAATGTATAATCTGATTCTGGTCATGAGGAAACATCAGACAGACCAAACCTGGAAGACATTTTACAGAATAACTTGTCCATGGAATCTTCAAAAATGTCAAGGTCAAGAAAGGCAAAGAAAGGCTCAGGAATTGTTTCAGATTAAAGGAGATGAAAGTGATATGACAATTAAAAACATTGTGTCATTTTGGATTGGATCCTGGACTGGGAAAAAATAATTATAAAGAATATTATTGGAACAATTGACAACATTTGAACATGGACAGTGGATTAGACAAGAAAATTATATTAGTGCTGAATTTCCTGTGTTTGATGATTGTATTATTGTTCTTTAAGACACTACTTTTGTTCTTAGGAAATACACTCTGAAATACTTAGTGGAAAGGGGCAGGATGTCTCCATATGGGTGTGTATTGTGTGTATGTGATGTTTAGACAGAGATAAAATAACAGCGAATGAGGCAAAATGTATACAAATGGTGAGCCTGGGTAAAGGATATCTGGGAGTTTCTTGTGCTGTTATTGCAACCTTTCTATACATTTGAAATTATTTCAAAATGGAGATTTACCAACCGACAAACTGGCAGACAGGTGAAGCTGGACCCAGTGGTATATGGGGTAAAGGCAAGAAAAGAACTGAGACGGATACTTAGCTACTGATTGTGAGTGGATGGGAGAGAGAGAGGGGAGAGAAGGAGAGATGGAGGCAAGGGGGTGGGAGAAAGATCGAGAAAATGAGAATATACCAGTCCAGCAAGATGAGGAGGCTGTGGATGGGTAGAATCTCAGATTCCTGAGGGATAATCATGGGGAATGTCCAGCAAGCCCATAGGTATGTGGTCCTGGGGCTGGAGGGACAGATCAGAGCAGGGAACTAACTTTGTACAAATCATAGGCGGGATGGAAGAAACTACACAGAGAAGAGAGAACCAAGGATGAACTCTAGGGAGACCAAGATTTAAGAGCTAGCTGAGGGGCGCCTGGCTGGCTCAGTCAGTGGAGCATGTGACTCTTGATCCTGGCATTGCGAGGTCGAGCCCCATGTTGGGTATAGAGATTACTGAAAAATAAAATCTTAAAAAAAAAAACAAGAGCTAGATGGGGAAGAGAAGTCAGCATGACAAACGGGAATAATCACAGAGGCAAAGGGAGGGTTAAGTAACAGTGGTGTCACAAAAGTCCTGAGAGGCGAGAATTTCCCCAGGAGGAAGTGGTCAGGGGGAACAAATGCTACGAAAAGTTTAATAGGAGAAGGACAAACTTTTTTTTTAATGTTTTATTTATTTCTGAGAGAGAGAGAGAGAGAGAGACGGCATGAGCAGGGGAGGGTCAGAGAGAGAGGGAGACACAGAATCTGAAGCAGGCTTCAGGCTCCGAGCTAGCTGTCAGCACAGAGCCTGACGCGAGGCTTGAACCCACAAACTGTGAGATCATGATCTGAGCCGAAGTTAGATGCTTAACCAACTGAGCCACCCAGGCGCCCCAGGACAAACTTTTATTTTTGTATTTTATTTTTTAAAAAAAATTTTTAATGTTTTATTTATTTCTAGGAGAGAGAGAGAGAGACAGTGTGAGCAGGGGAGGGTCAGAGAGAGAGGGAGTCACAGACTCTGAAACAGGCTCCAGCCTCTGAGCTGGCAGTCAGCACAGAGCCCGACGCGGGGCTCGAACCCACGAACCGTGAGATCATGACCTAAGCGAAAGTCGGAGGCTTAACCGACTAAGCCACCCAGGCGCCCCAGGACAAACTTTTAAATTCTTTTTTTTTTTTTTAATGTTTTTTATTTATTTCTAGGAGAGAGAGAGAGAGAGAGCGTGAACAGGGGAGGGTCAGAGAGAGAGGGATTCACAGACTGAAACAGGCTCCAGGCTCTGAGCTGGCAGTCAGCACAGAGCCCGACGCGGGGCTTGAACCCACGAACCGCGAGATCATGACCTCAGCGAAAGTCGGACGCTTAACCGACCCAGGCGCCCCAAACTTTTAAAATCGGATTCCAGCACACAGCTAGAGGTACACCCACGATCGTGCCTATGAAGTCTCACAAAAAGACAAAAATTCTTTAAGACATTGAAAACCAGGGTTGAAAATCAATCCATCGTCAGAACCAAGGCTTCCCACTGATAGAAGGTGATGGAGGAGGATGGAGAAGCGGAGTCGGTAAACCACCTGTGATATCTGATCTGCAAAGTGCTTTTACAAACATTATCTCATTTTGCAGACTTTGCCAGCTGGATGGGACCCGGGGTCATGAACGTCAGCTGGGGTAGCACATGGGAGACCTCTACGCTCCTGTAAGCTCCAAGCGTCTGGAAGGCCGGCCTCCCAGCACCCAAGCCCACCCCGCCACAGGTCCCCAGTTGCCTCAGCCCCTCCCAGCGCGCTCCATTCCCTGCGTGTGTAGACATAGCCCTGGGGCTGTGTCAGCTGTGTCTGCCTGGATGAACCTGCAGGCATTTCCTCCTTGTCTCCATGTGCAGAGCACCGGGCTGCCCACGGACCTCGGTTCTCAGACCCCAAGACCCATATGGGGCTCCCTGCTCTGGGACCCTTGAACATTCTTTTTTTCTTTTTTTAAATTTTTAAAAAAAATTTATTTCTGAGAGAGAGAGAGAGAGAGAGAGGCAGCATGAGCAGGGTCAGAGAGAGAGGGAGATACAGAATCTGAAACAGGCTCCAGGCTCTGAGCTAGCTGTCAGCACAGAGCCTGACACAGGGCTCGAACCCATGAACCATGAGATCATGACCTGAGCCGAAGTCGGATGCTTAACCAACTGAGCCACCCAGGCGCCCCTGGGGCCTTGAACATTCTAAGCTTTGTTTGTGCCTCCCCTCTGACTCTCCTGCCTTTCCTATCTCCAGGGTGATGGGTGGGAAGGGGTTCTTTTCCAGTCTCAGGGATTATCACATGTTCTCCTAAGTCATAGGTCTAATGTCAGGGCCTCGGGTGTTGGCAGGAAACAATTCAGAACGTGAGTCCTTTGCTATCTGTGTTGTTCTGTCATCCCTTCCCTGAGGCACTGACCGCAGGAATGCCCTATCTACCCTCATTATTTTCTTCAACAAGTATTTATTGAGAGCCAACTATGTGCCAGGCACTATTGTAAGCACTAGGCGTACAACTGTGAATCAGACGAAGTCGGATGGAGGAAGTACTGCCGGCACAAGACATCTTGTGGGGGGAACCGCTTAGTTAATAGTTCAGAATGTTATCTCACTGGGCTTCTTTTCTTTTTTAAGTTTTTTTTTTAATGTTTATTTTTGAGAGAGAGAGAGAGAGAAAAAGACAGAGCATGAGCAGGGGAGGGGCAGAGAGAGAGGGAGACACAGAATCTGAAACAGGCTCCAGGCTCTGAGCTGTCACCACAGAGCCCGACACGGGGCCCGAACCCACGAACAGTGACATCATGACCTGAGCCGAAGTCGGATGCTTAACCAACTGAGCCACCCAGGCGCCCCTCCCTGAGTTTCTAAGTGCCTCGCTGTTACTGCTCCCGGAGAGGAGACACTCAGGGGCAGATGGCTTTGCAGAGGCAACGTGGTGAACACAGGTGCAGCACGTGGGGTCCCACCAGGCGGCACCGTTCACTTGCTGTGTGGCCTTGGACCACTGACGCATCTCCCTGAGCCTCAGCAACTTTGTTTGTAAAACCGGGGTCACGAGAGCTGCCACACAGGTTGCACTGAGGATTGAAGTGAGGTCAAGGGCACTGAGTGTGGGACCTGGCGCTGAGGGTGGAGTATTGGGTGGGGCTCAGCTATCAATACTGTGTTTTCTTGATCTCTGGGATTTTTCTACGTCACTGAGAACCTCATTTTATCAGCCTTCAGATTACTGTCCTCTGGGGCCAAGGGACTTGGAAGGAGGCTCTAGCCCTCAGCTCTGCAGAAGTTTGACTTTGTCGGGTCCAGAGGATCATACTCTAGGGAATCTGATGAATGAACGAGGTATCACGTGGTTGCTCCTCTGTAGGGACCTGGGTACTCTGTCGACCACCAGGGCTCAGGAGACCAGCTCGATGGAGAATAAATGGTGAGACTGGGTCTCCCATGGGACATTTCATTTAATCCACTCAACAACCCTGTGGATAGATGGTATTAGCCCCATATTTATAGATACGAAACAAAACCTGAGACTCAGAGAAAGATCACATTCCCCTAAAGGAGTTGGAATTAATTTTTCAAATGCTGTTCCGAGTCCAGAACCAGAAAAATGGGGGGTGGGGGTGGGGTACGGTGGGGAATCCATCCATGCCTAATGCCAAGGCACATCTGAGTCAGGGTTCTTTTGGTTACAAGGACACAAGGCAGAGCATGCCGTAGTGGGATCAACGGTAGCCTCGTGTCCTAACCCCCAGAACGTACAAATGTGACCCGATTTGGAAAACGAGTCTTTGCAGAGGTAATCAAGTTAAGGATCTTGAGATGAGATCACTGTGGGGTATGGAGTTGACCCTAAATCCAATGACAAGTGAGCCTATAAGCGACGGATGGAGAAGGCCGTGTGGAGACAAAGGCAAAGGTGGCATGGACGCAGCCACAAGCCTAGAGACTCCTAGAGCCACCAGAGGCTGGAAGAGGCAGAGAGAGATGTCTCACAGAACCTGAGGAGGAGTGTGGATCTTGACTTGAGACTTCTGGCTTCCAGAGCTGTGAGAGAATAAACACCGGCCGTTCTAAGTTACCGTGCTTGTGGTACCTTGTTATGGCAGCCCTAGAAAACCAGTACACCTGCCCAAGAGGAATTCCACTGGGTCATCGTAGCCACCCCAAGGAAAGGGGGCTGGCAGTCGGGATGCACACTGGGGTGGTTGGGTCAGGCATGGAGATGCTGCCTAGGGCCTTCTTCCTTGGACTCTGCCCCTCTCAGCAGGGGATTTCTATTCTCTTGGATGGTTTCTTCTGAGGCTGTTGCCTTAGGTGCCCAAGGATAGGCCAGAAGGAGACTTCTGATTGGCCTGGCTTGGGTCACCTTGACCGTCCAGCCTCCAATGGAACCACCTGGTTAGAGTAAGAGTTGCGGCATTCCATGGAGCCTGGCAGGCAGCACCAACCGATGTCCACTCACGGAGTACGTCACCCAGGCCATTGGGAAGCCTGAAGACTGCGTCTCCCCTCGTTGCTGAAGGATACAAAATGATGCCCAAATGGGACTGGGTATACAGATCAGTGAGCTAGGGTCTAAAACCTGTGTAGCTTTCCCCTGCCCTCCCCCCCACCCCCAGGCATGCCTCTCCTATTTCTGTATTCCTGGTGGTTTATACCATTGCTCTGGTTTTATGACACTTCTCTTTCACTTTTCTACAGGCCGTGGGCAAGAATTTCGCGTTAGGGAATCGTTATTATTTTGCCTGCCCGGTGCCCCCTACCTCTGCTGGGCACCCTTCTCTTACTCCATCCCTAATAGCTGCACCCGGTGTTATGGATGCTGCCCTACTAGCTGCAGCTGATTGGTCCCAGGGTGACCACCTGACTCAAGCAGGGCCAATGAGAGCAGGGTCCATTAGGGAGCCAAAGCTCCGAACCGCAGGTTAGCACAGCTGTTGGTACACTCTGTAGAAAGGTGGAGAAAGAATAAAGTTGGTATATGGGGGAGGCAGAGAGGAGGGAGGCCTGAAGTGTTCTTGTCTCTGGTTCACTTGTTCCCAAGGTCTCTGTTTTTTGCACGGCTTGGATTCTGTGAACCAGAACCTCCTTTTTCTGCTTATTTGCTGCCCTGGGATGGACTTCTGGCTTTGCAACCCAGGGGCAAAAGAATTCCTTAGTATTATACATGAATGGAATAAAGCCTAGAACAATAGACTTCTGTCTGGCCAAGTGTTGGTTCTGTCTCATTTTACATATGGGAAAAGCGAAGCCCAGAGAGGGCAAGTGAACCACCCACAGCCACACAGCTTGGAAGCGATGGAGCCGGGACCCCCAATCACAGGACCCCAGCTGTCTGCCAGTCCGAGCCACTTCTGTATGGACCTTTCATGACTCGCAACACCTGGACTGGTGTACGACATAGGGTGGCTGGCTTTATTTCTTTCTTTGCCTCAATTTCCCTATTCTGTCCCTGTGGGCATACAATTCCTGGCAGAAGAGAAGGGAGCCAGATGTTATCCATGTGGGCTGCTTTGAGTTCTCAGGGCCTACAAAAGGCTATTATTATTTAATTACTGCAAATGGTAATTATAAGGGAAGGTAATTGTCTGCCCTTTCATTATGGCACTTTTGCCCTTTTCCTCTGACAGCCCTCGGGCCAGTCACAAAAGACAACTGGGTCCAGATCTGCTATGACAGCCCATCACTGGAGGATTGGAGCAGTTGGGGGGAAGCGCTGTAAAGAGTTACTGCCGTCACTTTCTGAAGGTGATTTGTGGATAATACAGCCCTTCTATATCCACAGACTCCTTGGATCCTATAGGAAATGGGGAATTCACACTCCCTGAGAACTGACCAGGCCCTGGGCACTGTGCCTTCCCCAAGTGAGATCATGCCCATAAAAACCCCAGCAAGATGCCTCACTTATAGTAAATGTTTGGTGAATGGTAGCGTAGACAATTTCTAATCCTGACAGTGTCCTGTGAATTAAGGATTCTTATCCTCCTTCTATAAATGAGAAGACTGAGATGCCCTCAGGTCCCACAGCTAGTGGGAGTATTTGAACCCCGTGTGCCCGATCTGAAAGCTGTCACGACTTTCACCTACAACTTGCCACAAGGCCCACTTTGCGATGGAAGAAGTTGGGGTCCAGCATTGCAAGGTGGCTTGCCTCAGCTCATCGAGGGATTTACCAGAGTCAGGACTTGGACCCACAAGTCTTGCCCTGCCTGGTTGGGGCTCAGACTTGCTGCTGGCTCTGCTGTACCCCTCCCCTCCCCCATTATGTCCTGCATCCTACAAGCCCCAGCTCACTACTAATGATAGAGACACAAAAGATGAGTAAGACATAGTCTTGGCCCTCTGGCTGTGCAAACACTAAACTAAACGGTAGGCCTGGGGGTCCCAGCTTGAGGCTGGTCTATGTACTCAGCTGTCACTGCTCATGATGGACATTACTAATCAGTCACATTTTCTGTGTTTAAAGCCCAGGTTTTGAGCCCTTTCAGATTTAAACAAAAATTTGCTAGAATTTCCTCCCTCACATCTTGTGGAGATCGAAAGACATCCCCAATATTTCTTCAAGCTCCAGTGACTTATGAAGTCCTGGTCACTTACAGCTCCTACTTTCTACTCCCCAATGCCCTTGTATTCTCTCCTCTGCCTGCCTTTCCTCTCAGCTCGGGGCCAATCTGGGCACCCTAGTGCCAATCAAGCATCCAGCATGCAACTCATTTTCCTGAAGGTTGGAGGAAACCGAATTGGGGGGGCGGGGAGGGAGAGAGGGAAGGGTGTGTGCGTATGTGTCATGGCAATGCAAAGGGCAGAAGATTGAGTAGTACTGTTGTAACAAGTTCTGCAGCTGCCTGTCCACTGGCACCCCTCTCCTCTAGCTCACCCATTTCACGGCTCATCCCCACCTTTCAGGACAACCCTCGCCTATTTCAGCTTTCATTTCCGGAGCCCCCTCACCTTCAAAAATTCAATGCCCATCATTTTTTTTTAATTAGATGAATGAATCGATAAATATGTATTGAGTATCCAGTTCATAGTCTGATGTCAAATCATGGGATTAGATATCTGAATGCAGAATCACAGCTGGGGTAAGTGTACAAAAACCATGAAGTCCATGGTGATGAGGGCATTGTGAGATTAACAGAAGGCCCCCCTCAGCATGTGGCTATGAGCCATGGTGTGTTAGGTGAGTAGGTGTTCATTAGGTGATTGGGGACGTAGTGGGTATGGTCAGGCAGGGAGCACATGCCAAGGAGGGTACTGCAAAGGCTGTGTGACAATAGGAATCAGCGTGCCTTCCATGAGCTCGCAGGAGGCCTGCATGGCTGGAGCACAGTGGCCTGGGGGAAAAAGCAGTCCTGGTTGAGGATGGAGGCTTTTCGAGGGGCCAGACCATGTGACACTTGGGGACTGCAATCCCTATCATTCGATCATGTAGAGCAGTTTAGGTCTCCATCTCCTGCTCAGCTCCCAGACAACCTTGGTGTATCCTAACCTCCAGTAATATCTCTGCTTACAGAAGCCAAATCCTCAGAGTCTTTCCAGAGGAAGCAGTAGGAGGTTTTCCTCCCCTTCTCCCACCGAAACAAAAACAAAAACAAAAAGCAAAAAACAGAAAGGAGAGTACAGAGAGATGTGACTTCACCCCAGTATGAGTTATGCCACCACTTTAAGAAGGCAGAGTGACCAGTTTGGGATTTATTTTTTATTTATTTATTTAAAAAATTTCTTTTAACATTTTATTTATTTCTGAAAGAGAGAGACAGCATGAGCAGGGGAGGGTCAGAGAGAGAGGGAGACACAGAATCTGAAACAGGCTCCAGGCTCTGAGCTGGCTGTCAGCACAGAGCCCGATGTGGGGCTCGAACCCACGAACTGAGAGATCATGACTTGAGCCAAAGCTGGCCGCCCAACCGACTGAGCCACTCAAGTGCCCCCAGTTTAGGATTTAAATGACCCTTCTCCAGATACAGAAATGCTGAGGCATAGGAGCACATGTACCCCAATGTTCATAGCAGCACTCTCCACAATAGCTAAAACATGGAAAGAGCCTAAGTGTCCATCAACGGACGAATGGATCAAGAAGATGTGGTTTATCTGTACCATGGAATGCTACATGGCAACGAGAAAGAATGAAATCTGGCCTTGTGGAACAACATGAATGGACCTTGAGGGTGTTATGCTGAGCGAAATAAGTCAGGCAGAGAAGGACAAATATCATATGTTTGCACGTATAGGAGAATTAGGAGGAACTTGACGGAGTAACAAGGGGGAGAAGAAGGGCGGAAATGGTGGGGGAAAGGGAGAGAGGCAAACCATGAGAGACTCTTGAATGCTGACAAAAACTGAGGACTGATGGATGTGGGGGGGAGAGGAGGGATGGGCATGGAGGAGGGCACTTGTGGGGATGAGCACTGAGTGTTATGTGGAAACTAATTTGACAATAAACTATTTGTAAAAAAAAAAGATGACCCTTCTCCAGGTTATAACTTGGATGGTACAGGCTGAAGGGCTTGAGAAGTTCCTATTGGGGGTGGGGAAGGGTGGGCTGGTGTTCTCAGGGAAGATTTTCCAGGGGAGGGGCGCGGGGGGGGGGAGGCAGGCCCCTCAACTGCCATCGCCTCACCCATGATCTCATGTGTACTCACCCTGTGAAGTAGGCGCCATCACTCTCCGTTTGCACAGGACAACACAGGCTCAGAGAGAGGAAGAAACTTGCCTGCAATTACCAGCTGATAAGTGAGTGACAAGCCAGGGTTCAACCCAGCTCTTACTGGATTCTTTTGGGTTCTTTTTAATGTTTTATTTATTTTTGAGAGAGAGAGAGAGAGAGAGAGAGAGAGAGAGAGAGAGAGACAGCGTGAGCAGGGGAGGGTCAGAGAAAGAAAATCCGAAACAGGCTCCAGGCTCTGAGCTGGCTGTCAGCACAGAGCCCAATATGGGGCTCGAACCCATGAACCGTGAGATCATGACCTGAGCCAAAGTCGGATGCTTAACTGACTGAGCCACCCAGGTGCCCCTGGACTCTTAAACCTAATCTATCATCTTAATTAAACTCCACAGCCTCCTTGAGGGGAGCAAATGAACAAGGGTGAAGAGGGTGAACGGGCAGAGAGCTCACATGCCTACTTGTTCAGTATCTCAGCTAACACCACGTAGCCCCCGCTGTGACCCAGGTGCTCTGGACCAGGGGTCGGGACCTCAGCTGCAGCCTGACCCCAAAACTTAGCCAACTGTTTTCCTTCTTTGGGCTTCAGTTTCCCCTCCTGTGAAATGGGAGGTAACATCCCTGCCAACCTCCCCCGCAGGGGCTCCTGCGGCGTCCAATTAGAAAGTGCATGTGTTGACGCTTGAGGTTGGTTTACTTCCTCTTCTTTTTTAATGTTTATTTATTTTTGATAGAGCGAGACAGAATGTGAGTGGGCGAGGGCTGGAGAGAGAGGGAGACACAGAGTGTGAAGCCGGGCTGTCAGCACAGAGCCTGATGGGGGGGCTGGAACTCACAAACCGGGAGATCATGACCTGAGCTGAAGTCAGAGGCATAACCAACTGAGCCACCCAGGCGCCCCGAGATTGGTTGAGTTCTGATGGGAGGCGCAGCCCGTTTGAAGGATGAGGAGGCTGCTAGCTAGAGTGGAGGGTAAGGAGAGGATGCTGGAAATCTCACGGCACTAAGGTGTCACTGTGAGCAGGCTGGGATGCAAGGTTGGGAAGCCCGCCTTGTGCTTAGGGTGACAGGAGTCGAAGGGCCGGGAGTGGGGAGGGGGTTGCCTGGGTATCTCCTGCCTTGTAACCCCCACCCCCACACACACACATCAGTCACCAAGTCCTTAAATGTCCCACATATTGTCCACTTCTTTCCACCTCTGCTAAAGCCACCACCACTGTTCACCTGGGGGACAGTCTCCCTACTGGTCTCCCTGGTTTTCTGCTTTGCCCATTCCAGTCCATTCTCTCCCCAGCAGCCACCTGGACCTTTTGAAATGAAATGGGATCACATCAGGTCTCTGCCTCAGGCCTGCCTCCTCATGATTTCCTATTGTTCTCAAGCTAAATCCTTGCCAGGGAGCTCCTGGGTCGTCCAGCCCGCAGGGTCGCTTTGCAGTCCCCCTCACTTCCCTCCCGCTCCGTTGTGCTTTGTGGCCCTTCAGTGGGGCCAGAACCTGCGCACATCGTTCTCGTCGCCATAAACGCTCTTCTCCCCATCACTTCCCTGGTCTCGGCTTAAACGACCCTTCCTCTGAGAAGGTCTCCCTGCTCCTCTCTGATCTATTCCCCAGACACCTCAAATCTCGCTTTTGCAGCCCTTATGAGACAAATAATTATCTGCATAACTATCTGTTACAGTCTGTCTCCCGAACTTAAAGTCGACTCCTCTTCTCCTTCCAGAGGAACGCTGCATTTCCCAGCCTCCCTTGCACTTGGGCTGGACCACGTGACTCGTCTTGGCCAATGGGGAGTAAGGAGAGGGTGTGTGTGTGTGTGTGTGTGTGTGTGTGTGTGTGTGTGTGTGTGTACACCTTCCGGGCCTTATGATTCTCCAGTCTCTAGTCTCCTGCCATAGTAACTAAACAGGTCGTATGTTTCTTTCCGTGGGTGCAGCTTCAAGATGGTAGGGACTGTCAGCCTTGGTCTCCAAAGCACTAGAGCAGAGGATCCAGGATAGGCATGTGGCACAAGTGAGAAAGAAACCACCCTTGTGTTATGTCACTAAGGTTCCAGAGTTCTCTGGCAATGCAGCAGAATCTGCTTTATCTTCACTGATTAGCAGGCCAAACTAATGCTCTGTCAGAGCTGGACCTGGATCTTATGCACTTGCCTCTCCAGTGCCTGGGACCCTAACTGTGACATAGAAGACGTGCTTGTAAATCCTTGTTGAATGAGCGAACGAGTGAAAAAACAGAACGTGTAAGACATGGTTTCTTCCTCAAAGAATTTATTCTCATGCAAGGGACAGCTACTTAGGTGTACAGTAGTTAGACTATAATTAGGGCTAAACTGTAAAAGAGAAGAGGGACAGAACTCATTGGGTTTGAGCCAGCGTGGAGGGCTTCCTAGAAGAGAATGAGGAGGGCTTGAAGAGTTAGAGAGGATGAGAGTGGGCTTGCAGTCCACCCCTTCATTTGTCCATTCATTCAGCAAACATTTATTCTAACGCATCATAAGTGCTTTGCCAGAAGTGTGGCCAGAGGACCATGGTGCTCTTGGGAACCAGTGGAAAGTGCCTCTTTCCATGTGCAGAGAATCTAGAACAGCTTCACAGAGGGGCACCTGATGGCTCAGTGGGTTGAGTGTCTGCATCTTGATTTTGGCTCAGGTCATGATCTCACTGGTTCATGGGTTCGAACCCTGTTCAGTGGCAGAGGCTGCTTGGGATTTTCTCTCTGCCCCACTCTCTCTCTCTCTCTTTCTCAAAATACATAGAAAACTTCAGAGAGGAAGTGATGTTTGAGCTGAGTTTTGACAAGTGGGTGTTTGCCAGAGACTTAAGACATGGTGAGAAAAGGACTAAAGGTCCCGGGCAGGGGGAACAGCATATATAATAGAGTCCTTAGAAGGGAGATGACAGGGGGCGCCTGGGTGGCTCAGTCAGTTAAGTGTCCGACTTTGGCTCAGGTCATGATCTCACGGTTCATGCGTTCAAGCCCTGCATCGGGCTCTGTGCTGACAGTTAGCTCAGAGCCTGGAGCCTGTTTCAGATTCTGTGTCTCCCTGTCTCTCTGACCCTCCCCTGCTCACGCTGTCTCTCTCTCTCTCAGAAAAAAAAAAAAGGGGGGGAGATGACAGGCCCAAGATGGCAGCCCAGTTTGGCTGGTTGGAGCATAGCTTTCCAGGTGGTTAGACGGGAGGCTGGTGAGGCAGAGATGGACCAGATTATTGTACCCTCTGCCCATAAATCCCTTATAAAGACCGTAACTCAGCAATCAAAGCCTTCAAGACTCTGTCCCCCATCTCTCTCTCCACTCTAAACTCCAGTGCCTTTGCACATGCTATTCCAGGTGCCTAGGATTACAATGATGGTGATAATAGCAACATAATAACATTTGTTGGGCCCTTAGAATGTGTTAGGTGCTTCATCAAGCATCATTTCATTGAACAAGGACATCAACAATGATGTGGGTTGGTATGCTTTCTTTTAGGATTTTTTTCCTTATTAGTAATATACTTTATTGGAACAGTTTTAGATTTAGAGAATAATTGCAAAAATATTACAGAGTTCCCATCCACCCCCCACCCAGTTTTCCTTATTGTTAACATCTTACATTACTGTGTTTATTGCATCTTGTTACAATTACTGACGAATAGTTTTACCGATACATTATTAACTAAATTCCATAGTTTGCTAAGATTTCCTTAGTTTTTACCTAATGTCTTTTTTTCTGTTCTAAGATTCCACCTAGGCTACCACAGTGTACTTAACTGTCTCTTTGGGTTCCTTTGGGCTGTAACAGGTTCTCAGCTTCATTTTGTTTTTGATGACCTTGACAGTTTTGAGGAGTGTTAGTTAGGAGTTTTTAATTTTTTTAATATTTATTTTTTACTTTTTAATGTTTATTTATTTTGAGGGAGAGAGAGACAGAGTGTGAGCAGGGGAGGGACAGAGAGGGAGGGAACACAGAACCTGAAGCAGGCTCCAGGCTCTGAGCTGTCAGCACAGAGCCCGGTGCGGGGCTCAAACTCACGAACCGCGAGATCATGACCTGAGCTGAAGTTGGACGCTTAACCAACTGAGCCACCCAGGCGCCCCAGTTAGGCATTTTTAAGGATGTTCTACTATCTGAGATGGTCACATGTTTTTCTCATGACAAGACTGGCGTTATATAGGTTATTGGAAGGAAGACCATAGAGGTAAAGTGTCACTTTTATCATGTAATCTCAAGTGCACCTACTGAAAAAGTGGTTTATGGCTGTTCGTGTTGGCCTTGATCACCCGGCTATGGTAGTAGCTGTCAGGTTTCCCCTCCCTTTCCATACTGTGCACTTTGGAAGGAAGTCACACTTCTCAGCCCACACCTAAGGAACCTAGGGTTTGCTCCCCCTCCTTGAATATCTCCATGAATTATTTTGAATTCTTCTGCATGAGAGATCCTTTTCCATTTATTTTTATCTCACTGAGCTTCTCAACAATGAGTTGATACTTTTATCACTCCCATTTTCCTGGACATTGGAAGGTCCTCCCTTCCTCCTCACCTGATTCACCCTGTATCTAATTTCAGAAGACCTTCTCCACCTTGCTGAGGAAGAGTGGCCGCCTCTGTGTCATCCCCACTCCTCCCCTCCCCGGCCCCTCCTTGGGCTTTAGAATTCCAGCGAATTCCTGCCACATTATGTTTTGCGCCCTCCTCTGTGCAGCGGCACTGTGCTTGGGGCTTGGAAACAAGTGGCCTACATAGGCCCTGTCCTCCAGTTGCTCACAGCCTTGAAATCCCTGCAAGACTGGACTCCCCATTGGGAATAGAACTTTGTCCAACTTGTTCATAGCCGGGTTTCCAGCCAACCAGCACGCACGGAAATGGTAGGTCCTCAGCCACTATTTACCCAATTGGGAATGCTTCCAGAAAGACCAGCAAACACCTGGCAGGTGGTTGTTTATGTGTATGTGTCCTTCCTCCCCTGGGGACTGGGAGCTCCCTGAGGACAGGGCCAGCCTTGATTCCTCCGGCCTAGAGGCTGGGTGACTGTGAGCGTCACTGAAGTCTGAGTCGGTGAAAGGACCCGGGGACTGGCCGCCTCCTCAGGTAGAAGTGAAGTTTGGAAGCTGACACAGCCCGGGAGGCCGAATCCGAAGGACTTGGTGACTGATTGGCTGGGGAGGGTGAGGCGGGAGGAGGAGTCACACACAGATGGCTCGGAGGTCTGGAGCTGGGGGACAGCCGGTGCCACCTCTGATAGACTCTACAAGAAGAGCGGCTGACAGCCTCGGGCGGCCCCACCCTTTGGGGGCTCGGGCCTAAGGCCAGGGAAGGCCGGAACCTACAGAAGGAGGGGTGGCCCGGCCAGTACAAACTTCTGCCTCCATCCCTATGTCCTCCTCTTAAAAAAAAAAAAAAAAAAAAAAAAAACCAACAAAAATCTCAGCCTGGATTTTTAGCACAGTCGTTGGTTACCAGGCGTGGGGACCCATTCCGGGGTCCCCTCCAGCCTGCCGTCTGCGCAGGAGACTCCCCAGGGGCAGCCTGGCCCCGCCGGGCCCGGGTCCCCAGCCCGCCATCACCCGGGAGGGGGCGGCGAGGCGGCGGCTCGGCCTGGGCGGGACAATGGCCGCGGCCTCCGGGGCCCCGGGAGCCCCCGCGCTGGGGAAGGGGCTGGCCTAGGGCCCGGCGCCGGTGCCCTCCCCGCGCGGCTCGGGCGGGCGGAGGGGGGCGAGGAGTTCCTTTGTGGCTCTGCCGCGGGCGCGGCGCGGGCGGGGGGCGCGGCGCAACTTTGCCAGGCGGCTGCGGCGGCGGCGGCGGCGGCGAGCGCGAGACGAGGCCCCGGGGCCCGAGCGGGGCCCCCAGCGCGCGGCCCGCCCCCGCCCCCCGCTCGGCCCCCTCCCCTCGCGCGCCGTCGCCCGCGCCCGGCGCTGCCCACTCGCGGGAGCCCCCGGGGCCGGACGGGCTGCGCAGCCGGAGAGGCGGGGGCCCGACGCGGCCCCCCCCCGCCGGAGCCGGGCGCCTGGCGCGGGGGCTCGCCGAGCGCACGGGGGGCCGCGCGGCGCTGCAGACCCAGCCTCCCGCCGCCGCCGCCGCCGCCGCCGCCGCCTCGGCGCTTGCAGAACCCAGAAGTGAACAGCAGGCGACCCGGAAGGTTTGCGCGCGGCTCCGCACCGAGCCGGAGCCGGAGCCCGAGCCGGAGCCCGGAGCCGGAGCCCCAGCCCGGCCCTGCGAGGGCCGCCGGGCGCGGGGCTGCGGCCGCGTCCCGGAGCCGCCGCCAGCACAGCCAGGTCCGTGCGGGCCCGGGGCGCGCGGGGAGCGGGCCCGGCGGCGGCGGCGGGCGCCCGCCCGAGCGCCCGCCCGCGGGAAAGTTGCGCCGAGTTGCGGGCGGGGGCGCGGGCCGGGCGCGGGCGCTGTCAGCGCGGGCCGGGGCGCTCCGAGGGCCCGGGGCCGCCTGTGCCTCGGGCCCGGCCCGGAGCGGCGGCGGCGGCGGCGGCGGCGGCGCGCGGGTAGGAAGTGTCTCCGGCGGCGTGTCTGGGTCTGCTCTCCGAGTGTGTGCGTGTGCGTGTGTGTGTGCGTGTGTGTGTGTATGTGTGTGTGTGTGTGTTTTCTTAAGCCGGGCTATTCAAACCTGCTGCAATTCTCCGGTAAACAATGATTCATGGGGCTTAATGCAAATAAACGGATTGCAAACGGCGCGGTTCGCGCACTTTGCAGCCGGCCCGGTGGAGCGGCCAGTGCCGGATTTCTCCCCTTTTTTGCAGATCTGCAGAATATGGCGTCCCTGTCCTGTTTTAAAAATAAGCCAGGCTGCCATTTTTGTTTTTCTTTTGTCTGAAAATTTTAATAAAACTGTCTGAGAATGTGGGAGAGGCGGCTGGAAGCAGAGGGGGCACCCGAAGGGTTGGCTTTTTTTCCTTTTCTTTGGCGAGAGCCGCAAGCCTTTCGGGGAGGAGGTGAGACACAATGCAATTGCACTTTAAAGGAAAAAAAAAAAGGAAGCCGCTGGGCGATTTGGGGGGGGGGAGGGCTGGGAATTTAAAGTTAACTCCGAAAGTTTTCTTTTCTTTTTTTTTTAGCTTTTTTTTTTTTTTTTTCCTTTTCGGAAGGCGGTGAAATGCCGCGAAAGGATCTCGCGGCCCATTTCTCCCCCCCGCCCCCCCCTCCCAGGCAGCCGCCTTTGCAGGATTTTTGGGAAAAAGTTAACTGCCGGTTTCCTCAGAACTGCGGGGTGCACGTGGAGGGTTGGCGATGGGGACTTGGGGGGACCAGGAAATGCCTTTTTGGAAGAGGCTCTATAAAAATGGCATTGTAAGGAACTATATCCTCAGATTTGGCAAATATGGCAATAGGGGCTCCAAACGGGCCCACGGTTTCCAACTCAGACCCCTGGCGTGAGGAAAGAATCCTGCTCTCCCCTGCCCTGCCCTGGAGCGGTATGTGTGGGGGTGTGGGGGTGTCTCCTTCGTGGGTGGCCGCGGGCCCCCTTGTAGGCAGGAATCCTGTCCTGGGCGCTGGGGTGGCTTCTGGACCCTCCGGCAGGCGTGTTTGGTGTTTGGCTGGCGGTGGGCAGTTGGAGAGCCCCTTCTTTGATCTGGTGGGTCTCCTGGCGTCCGGAGGTGGCATCTGGTGGCAGATGCCCCCGGGTGGTGGGCTTTTGTCAGGGTTCAGGCTAGGGGCCCCAGTGGGTTTTGTCTGAGGGGAGGGGCAGGAGAGGTTGGTCTGGGGGTGGGGATGGGGGTGGGGGGCACTGGTCGGAGCCAGTCGGACCTCTCCCTGGTTTTATTGCCGCTCCTGTCCGCACTCTGAAGGCACCCCCGTGGGAGGCAGTTTGTGGACTTGGGCGAAGTTACTGAAGTATCCTGCTGGACAGGTTAGAGCCTGCTGGCTTTGAAGGCTACAGGAGGGTCTGAAGGCCAGGCCCAGGCGCTGTCCAAGGCTCCAGGGCAGGCTGGGCCTGGTCTTTACCCCTTTGGGAAAGTTTGTCCAGGAAGGACCTTCAGCCTTTCCAGCCTCTGTCCCAACATCTCCAGGAGGGGGGATCGCTCTAGTCTCACTCCTGGTTTGTATCCTGTCTCCACTCAAAGGGAGCTCCCTGAGGGCAGAGTCAGGGATTGGAGGTGGGGGGTTTACGGGTTCAGGGCTGCAGAACTTGGCATGCCTGGGCCGCAGGGTGCCAAGCGAGGTGGTTTTCAGAGGAAGAAACTGATGTTGAGCGAGGGGAAGTGACTTGCCCAAGGTCAGTTAGCAGAGCTGAGGTAGGGGCTCTTCCCACTGTTCTCTGTGGCGGCCCTGACTCGGAA
Source organism: Hyaena hyaena (assembly GCF_003009895.1). Lineage (NCBI taxonomy): Eukaryota > Metazoa > Chordata > Mammalia > Carnivora > Hyaenidae > Hyaena > Hyaena hyaena. The sequence continues at coordinate 1,203,226 of NW_024080635.1, read as the reverse complement.
GAGTCATTTTGGACAGAACTGAACTGGAATAGGACAGCATGTCACCCTTCACTGCCCCCTAACCGTCCATGATAATCCTGGCTCATGAATGGAACTTTACAGTTTGCATAGTGTGGTGCATGGTCGTTATCACATAAGACTCTCCCAGAATCTTGCCTGTGTTGAAATTGTCAAGGTGGGGATATTTGACCCCATTTCAAAATTTAGGAAACTGAGGCTTGGAGAGGTTAAGCAGTGGCAGATGAGGACTTCAGCACAAGCCTCCAGACTCCTTGTCCAGGTCTCTGGGTGGACTTTGGTGCTTGTAGATAGGACTTTCCCCTACCTTCTAGTGTTTGGTCTCTCAGATTCTTCTGCTGACCCAGCAACTGTGTAAAAATCTAGAGGTCCCAACCCTATAGAACATCAGAGCTGAAAAGGCCTTGCGAGGTCATCTGGACTCAGAGAGGGGAAGCCAGTGGCTTGAAGCCAGCCAGCAGTTCGGGTCCCAGCTAGGACCAGACCCCTGGTCTCCTGTCTCCTTCCTCTATAGACACACAGAGGGAGAGTGAACCACTCCAGCCTCTGCTAGGCTCCACTGGGCCCTGGGGAGCAGTGATTGCTGCTGCTGGTGATTGCTGATGGGGTAGTGGGTACTGTAATGGCCAACACCTCGACAGAGACATGGGTTTGTCCAGGGGCTGAGAAATCGGCTATCTGTGGGCTTGGGGAAATGGAGGCAAGATGGCCCCAGGTGGAGGGGAAGCTGGTATGTGGGTGAGGTGTGGACTAGGTCTGAAGCTAGCCTGGCCTGCCCTTTGCTGGGCAGACACTAACTTGCCCTGCCTTTCTGTAAAGCAAAGCCAGCCCTCCCTTCCTCCACTGCTATCAGTTAGTGTATTTATTCATTGGCTTTCTAGATCATTCCTTTATTCATTTCATTATCCATTTGTTAGTTAAGTGGCTGGTCATTTCAGTAGCCCATCCCTCTGTCCTTCCATCCATCCAGTCCCCAGCTCGCCCAGCATGGGTTGGACGGCCATGTGAGGTACAAGTACAGTCTTCCTGGGCTCCGAAGCCAACGGGGAAGAGGTGTGAGGCTGCAGGGAGTGGAGCACAGGGCAGTATTCGTGGGTGCCTACGTGTGTCACAGGGAAAGTCTTTTGGTGAAGAGGAGGCTTAAAAATACCAATGGTTTTGGGGCGCCTGGGTGGCTTAGTCGGTTAAGCGTCCGACTTTCGCTTAGGTCATGATCTCGCGGTTCGTGGGTTGGAGCCCCGCGTCGGGCTCTGTGCTGACGGCCAGCTCAGAGCCTGGAGCCTGTTTCAGTCTGTGACTCCCTCTCTCTCTGACCCTCCCCTGCTCACGCTGTCTCTCTCTCTCTCTCCTAGAAATAAATAAAACATTAAAAAAATTAAAAAAAAAATTTAAAAAAATAAATAAATTTGACTTGTTTTGTAAATATGCCTTGTTAATGGTTGATTTTTGTTGAATCTAATGGGAGTCCTATGTGCTTCCTGGATTTTGATGTCTTTGCCTTTCCCCAGNGCCCCGCGTCGGGCTCTGTGCTGACTGCCAGCTCGGAGTCTGGAGCCTGTTTCGGTCTGTGACTCCCTCTCTCTCTGACCCTCCCCTGCTCACGCTCTCTCTCTCTCTCTCTCCTAGAAATAAATAAAAATATTAAAAAAAAAATACCAATGGTTTTGGTTCCACAGACCATCTTAATGGTGGATCCAGGTCCGGGGACCAAGTCCCATTTGTGAATCTGACTTCACGGTTTGCACAGGGTGGTACGTGGCTTGTGTCACTTTGGGCACATTCTTCCCCTTTTTCAACCTCAGTTTCTTCATCTTTAAAATGAGGCGCACTGCGAATCTCTTGTGGGTTTTAGGGAGTGATAACAGGGGTGTCCGGGCTGTCTCCAAACCCTGACCAGGCAGGTGGCAGGAGCTCAGGCTACACCACCTGGATGGTGGTGGTGGACTGCTGATCACCAACCCAGGCCCCACCTTGATTTTGAAAACCATCATGATGTCTTTGGAATGAGCCAAATGGTCTGGGGACCCTGAACACCCTGCCCTGGCTTGTCATTCCCCTGCTGACACTCTTCCAGTGTCTCCAGGGCATTTTGAAGAACAAAAACCCAAAGTTCTTTGGGAGCCTACAAGGCCCTGCGTGGTTGGGCCCCAAGCCCCTGGGCTCCCCTGCCACACCCCCTCCCCCCCTCCCTGAGCTCACTGTCTCCCGCCCCACCAGCTTCTTTCTGCAACTTGCATTTACAGATTGTTGGCAGGACCTTTGCATATCCCCCGCCCAGAACCCTCCCAGATGTCTGCATGGCCAGCACCTTCTTGTCTCACAGCTTTCCACTCAGATGTCACCTCCTCCGAGTGGCTGCCCTGACCACTTGCTCTGAAATAGCTTGCCACTCTGTCACGTCAGCACCTTTCCGCCTTCTCTTCCGGCTCTTAACAGTGTCTGAAGCTTTCTCATTTATTCTTTATTTGCACTTCGTGCCTGTCTGCACTGCTGAGCGTGCTTCAGCCCCTCGCAGGCGAGTAGGCAGGTGTTCCCAGCACCGTGTGGTGGGGGCTTTAGTGGAGGTGAAGAAATGCTGGGAGCCCAGGTGTGGCAATAGCCCTGCGTGTGGAGCAGCGCCTGGGAGATGAAGGGACATTGAACTCTGTCCTCCTCCCCCCACTGGGAGACTCCAGGCTGTTGTCAGGAAATAACGAGGTGATTAAATCATGAGATCTAAGAATCTCAGTCTCTTCCAATCTCAGAACCTTAGCATCTGAGAAGCTTTCCGCCTCAGAACCTTTGACACTTGGAGTCTTCGTGTGGTCTGATCTGGGATTTAGAATCTTACGAAAAGGACTTTCTCTGCCTTACTTATTTAGCAGTGCAGAGTACTTACTTTGTGTCAGGCCATGTTCCAAGAGAGTTTATAAATGTTCATGTATTAAATTCTCATTGTTGTCCCCCCATTTTACAGATGAGGAAGTCGAGGCACAGAGAGACTAGGTAACTTGCTGGAGGCCACAGAGCTTGGCATTGCAGGATTTGAACCCAGTACTCTGGGACTCAGAATCGTACAGCTGTTGAGGGGAAGCCCAACCTCCCCCGACCCTCCCCCACCCTCCCCCACCCCGGCACAGAGCAGTAATCCCCTTCCCACATCTTTGACAAAAGGGCCTCTGATCTCCGCTGGAGTGGTGGGGAGTTCCCTCCTCACCAGGCCCCCCAGCCTCTTCTGGTCAGACAAATTGTCATTGCCAGAAAGATTTTCTTGACAAAGTGTAAAGTGCTGCACTTCCCCTGTGAATACACTTGGGTAGTGATGTTAGTGTTATGGGGTCCCAGTGCTTTTGACCTTGTGGTTTCATGACTTCGGTAGCCTTTTTCTCCCCACTGGGTTGTGAGCGCCTTGAAGGGCAGGCAGCCTTGGTGCACGGAGCTGACTGTGTGAGTAAGTGAGAGAATGAGCATGTACAAAGCATGGGTCCCAAGCCCTTCCTACCCGCGGAGCACGGGGCTAGGCACCTACCCAGGGTATTGGACAGGCCTGTGTACTCGGGGAAAGAGCACAGTTTTCTCTCCACGTAGCCCCAAGAAAGTCTACCTCTGATGATGTTTGTGTGCCCATTTCCTGACAATCCTTTGAGATCTAAAGTCAAGCACTAATTGGAGAGGGGTAGGCCGCACAGATTACCCAGGCAAACCTCACCTGTCCACTGGGGGAGTAAAGCAGGAAGGGAGAGGAGCAGGGCTCGTCCAAGGCCACACACACCTGATGATGCTTTGCCTGGCAGGCTTTCTGCTCCCCAAGTGCCAACAGGCTGCCACGGTATGTGCCTTGGGGTTCAAGGGCAGGAACAGTGCTCGTTGGGGAAGCTGCTCCCTCTTTAGTACCAGTTTCTTTATGTCTGTGATGGGGGTCATGTTGCTGGGTGGAGGGCCCAGTGCCTCACCTGGCACTTGGGTGGGATCGAAGAGGTGGGCGTGGCTTCCTGGAACCTACCTGGGGCTGGGCTCTGGATCCTGGGTAGGCTTTGGGGAAGGGTCCGAGTGCTGTCTTCAGTGGATGAGGTGTGTCGGGAAGGCCAGGGGATTTGGGTCTGGGGCCCAAAGTGCCCTGCCTTGTCTCTACTTCATCCACATAGCCTCAGGAGATAGCTGGGGGAAATGTGTCCCCACCATCTGGGCTCCTTCTCTGAGCTTTGGGTGAAGGTTTCATGCTCCCTGAGGGGACAGACTACCATTTCAGGTTCTTTGATGCCGGGGAGGGCACCCAGCTGGGGTGGGCACACCCCCAGCTACCCGTAGACATGCGCATTCCTACATAATCACACTATCAGCCATTTCACGGCCATTTTTTTTTAAGCTTATTTATTTATTTAGAGAGAGGGAGAGGGAGGAGCAGAGAGAGAGGAGCGAGAATCCCAGCCTACGCAGGCCCACACTTAGTGTGGAGCCCGATGCAAGGCTTGATCTCCCAACCCTGAGATCATGATCTGAGCCGAAATCAAGAGTCAGATGCCTCACCAGCCGAGCCACCCAGGCGCCCCTCACGACCATCTTTGACATGCTCCGCCTGCCCAGTTTTGCCAATCTGGGGTGCTCCCCAGAAACACTGGCGGAGGGACTCTGGATGGACCTGCAGGAGCCAGCGGTTCAGGAAGCACGCCTGCTGGAGTGCGCGTCCACACGCACGGTGCACACGCATGCACTCTTGCCACCCACAGGGTTATGCACCCCTGCGTACATCCTCCCGGGAAAGGCCACGTAGCTGCGTGCCGGTCCCTCGTGTACGCTCACGCTCACCGTACACGCCAGGTGCATCATCTGCATACACACATACCTGGGCACGTGAGTGTCCTACCTTTAGGTGCACCTTGCACGCACACACTCGTTTCCACCTCACATTCTGGGCCTTGCGCAGGATCCCTCGGGATCTGCATAGGCGCGTGGACTCACCCCTGCCCGGATCTGCTTGCGGTGGTGGGGCCGCCAGCTCAGCTTCTCCCCTTCATTCAGTGGTATTTCTGGAGTAGTTACTACGTACCAGGCCGTGTGCTAGACGCTGCAGAAGGAGGTGAGACGCGCTGACGCTGTCCCTGCCCTAGCAGGGGACACGCACGTTACACAAGAGAGCACGTGGATGGCGACTGGTTACAGATTTGGGGAAATGCTAGGAGGAGGGAAACGCTTTTCTGTGATCAGGGCTTCCCCATCGCTTCTTGGTTTTAGGCTTGCTCTGGAGTATGCAGGGCGGAGGCGCTCCTGGAAGGGTGTGGTCCTGTGAATGGTAAAGTTCCAGGTGAAGTGCATTCCGGGCAGAGAATGGCCTGGGCAAAGACCATGAGATGGAAATCAAGGAACATGGAGAAGGTGATGGGCCCAAGACCTGGGGTAGGGTGTTCGGGGTGAGGGCAAGGAAGGGCCTGGTCTGGTGGGCCTGTAGCAGGTCCTCCCTGCTTGTCTGCCCCTCTCCAGCCGTCCCCCCAGGCCCTCCCCACTCTGACCGGCCCAGCCCTCCCTCTGCTGACTTGTTTGCCGGCCTCCACCCCGGGCCTCAGCGTTGTCCGACCTACCCCACAGGCTGCCTGCCCCCCGGGGGTCCTGAGGCATAGCATGAGAACGGACTGTGACCACCTGCTGGGCGTTCCCAGCCCAGGACCTCTGGGATCCCTCTAGAAAGCTCCTGGGGGCCAGGCCAGAGCGGGGCTTGGGCAGTCAGCTCTCCCGTTTGGAGCTCATCCCAGACTTGGCTCCCCAGCAGTCAGAGCAGCCCCTGGGGGTCCTGAGAGCCTGCAGAGCTGCTGTATCCCTCCCCCTCCAGCCGGGTTCACCTCCCTGGTTGGTCAGCTTTCCATGTGGGTCTTTGGAATGTTGGGAAGGGCTCCCTTACGCCTCAGAGAACCCAACAGGACAGCAACCGCTGAGGCTGGCGGAGTCGCCGCTGCACCAACACTGTCCTCCAGACCGGGGGCCTCTTAACTCAGCCATTCCAAACGACAGCGACAGCCATTGTCATCCTCAGTTTGGTAACAGTTCCGAGGGCCTGAGCTGGGGCTTTGACCCGGGCTGTCTTGTACAGAAACTACTTTTAGCCCCTGCGTTGCCACATTGTCCCTCGGAGGGTCCAGGAGCCCAGGCTGTGATTCCGTTGCAACTCTGTTTTATAAAAAGGTCACACAGCAAGCTGGCGGCGGTGGGTTCAAGCTCTCCCTGCCCTCACCAGCTGCGTGGCTGGGCCTGAGCCTCATTCCTGACTCCAAGCAAGGAAGAGATGGGGGTAGAAGCCTGGAGGGTACGGCCCGCAGGGGATGGGAGAAGGGACACGGGGAAGGGCCTCCTGGGTGCTCGGGATGTGTGTTTTATAAGAAGTCAGTTAGTTGTTCATTTAGGTTCTTAACGTCTTGCTGAATGTGTGCCGTGTTTCGAAATGCTCACAGCATCTACTTCACAGGGTCGTTCGGAGCCTGAGAGAAAAGCTTGTCAGGCGTCTAACAGTGCCTGGCATGGAACACGTGCTCAGTGATTTCTTCTTGTCATTTCACGCTGGCAGAAGGAGTTCCCGTGTGAGGATGGGAGCTGGGAGTCCCCAAGGGAGACGGAAGTGGAGAAGGGCCCGTATTCTGAGCCAGCAGAAGGGTAACCTCAGGGAGCTCACAGCTACGCGTGGGACTGGGTGGACAAGGAACCAGGCGATTCTAGCAGAGTGGGATCCGCGCTGTGGTGGAGGGGGCCCGGGAAGCTGTGGGAGCTCAGGGGAGAGGCTGCAGATACACCTTCGGGGGGGGGGGGTGCGGCAAGCAGGAAGGCCTCCCCAGGGCCGTGACGCCTGAGCTGACTGGTGGTTGATGGGAACCTGGCAGGGCTCCAGCTGGGTGATGGCCCCAGATGGGAGGACACAGCCTGTGCAAAGGCACAGTGGCATGAAAGAGAACCTCAGGTTCTCTTACCTGAGAAGGGGAACCTGGCCCATTCTGTAAATGAGCTGGGGAAAGGGAGAGGCAGGGAGTGGGAGGGACTGAGAGGGGAAGGGCAGCGTCCCAGCTTCCACTGACCAGGGCACACAGGGCAGCTCCGCTGTCTCCAGATCAGTCCCTTCCTCAGTGAAAGCTGCCCTTCCAGCCCTGCGGGGCTGCGGAAACCCAGCCTAATTGGATCCAGGACCCTCAGGAGCCTCGGTCCCCACAGGAAGTTCCCAGGGCTGGCTTGAGTCTTGGAGGGGGGTGGGGCCCAGCAGCTGGGGCTCAGCACTCTGAGGCTGCATAGAGTGGGGACACATGGAGGGCAGAGGGGTCGTGAGAGGCAAACTTGGAGCATGTGGGGGTCTCGGGCTGGGAAGATGGCAAACTTCAGCTTCTCTCTCCTAGACCGTCTCCTGCTTGTCACTCCCAGGCCATCCTTCTGGCCCTGTCATAACCTGTCCAGTGACAACCTTCACCATGGCCTTCCCCTGCTCAGAAGCCTTCCAGCCCCCCCCCCCCCCCCCCCCCCCCCCCCCCCCCCCCCCCCCCCCCCCCCCCCATGGCCTTTTATCCAAGCACCTCAGCCTGGAACTCTGGCCCTTTATGAACAACCCCAGACATCTTTCCCTTCTTTCTCTGCGAATTCCTGCACCATTCCCACGCCAGACCAAGCATGATGCTTTGTGCATTCCTGCCTCCGGACCTTTGCACGTGCACTTCTTACCCCTTGGCCTGCCCTTCCCTTGCTTCCCTTGACCTCTCTGCTTTCCTGCATTAATAAGTCCCACCTTCATGAAATCTTCATGTATCCCTCAATGGGATGAGCTCACCTTCCCAGGGACACCCCCACCCCATAGCCCACGTGAGCCCCAGCGTCAGCTGGTTGCCACTTGGCAGGGAGCAGGTTTGAGAACACTTAGGTCCCCTGGAGGCTACCAGTATTCCATGGCTTTGCACACACTGCCCCCTGCTTGGAATGTTCTTCTTCTACTCTCCGACTCCCTTGGCAAAGCCCTCAGTCTTCAGGGCCCATGTGGACAGACCCCCCGCCCCCCAGACATGGCCCTTCTCTCTTAGTGAACATTTTGTGAGCACCTAGCATGAACTAGGCACCTGAGCACTTACTGTGTGGCCAGCACTTGGCTCTGGGGCCACATTGGTGGCCCTGTCCTTGTGGGTCATGACTGGAGGGAGTATCAGAGGCATGAGAGAGAGGTGGCAGAGGATGCAGGGGGCGTGGGTATGGATAACAGGGTCATCCACTTTGTGCTAGGGAGAGTTGAAAGTGACCCTTAGCTGAGACCTGAAGGAAGAGCCAGGTGAACTGTGAGGGGACCAAGTCGGGGTGTGAGGTTGTAACTAAGAACCAGACCCAGGCTCTGACCTCAGGGAGCTCACAGCTACGCGTGGGACTGGGTGGACAAGGAACCAGGCGATTCTAGCAGAGAGGGATCTGCACTATGGTGGAGGGGGCCCGGGAAGCTGTGGGAGCTCAGGGGAGAGGCTGCAGATACACCTTGCCGGGGAGGGGGGGGGGGGG